>NW_026294562.1:104074564-104549171 GCF_007827085.1 Peromyscus californicus insignis
TGCAAGAGTGGGAGCAATTGACATCCCTGAAAACAAGGCAAGCCAGACTAAAGGGTTTTAGATACAGGCTGAGTCCGGCAAAGGGGCTGTGGACAGCTCCACTGTCCTTCCTGAGGCTGCTGGGCCACCTTACTTTTCCCTGTGGGCTCCTTGACACTGGGAGATGAGGACAGGCGCTCATACCCCTGAGCTTGACCAGCTCAGGCCACACTGCCTCTCACTGGACTCCTGACTTCCCGAGATGCTTTGGGTCAGTGTGACTGAGGATGGAATGAGCTGGCGTGACTTGAGGTGGCCAGAATAGGGAGCAAGCTGGGTCACATCATCAAGAAAGAAGCTGTTCAGCCAGGCCCAGCACTCGGGAGGCAGAGGCAGGTGGATCTCTGTGAGTTCGAGGCCAGCCTGGTCTACAGAGCGAGATCCAGGACAGGCTCCAAAACTACACAGAGAAACCCTGTCTCGAAAAACAAAACAAAACAAAAAGAAGCTGTTCTACCAGCCCCAGAAATATGCTCAGGGCCCAGCACCGAGGGGTGTGTGTCATCTCCCACTAGCCCCTGCCCCATTCCTTGGCTCAAGGATGGATAGGGCAGAGGTGTGATTGGGCAGGGGGAGATGTGGCTGAGCAGTGAATAGGTCACACTTCTCAGCATGTGGAGAGTGCAGGGTGGGTGGGGGAGGCCTGTAGTCACAGGATGTCTGCCATCCAGGCAGCCAGTCTAGTGGGGGAAGACAGACCTGCTGTCACACAGGGGGCCTAAGGCTCTGTGAAGTGTGGGAAAAAGCACCAGGGGGCTTGGATGACCCTTGGCTGACCCTTGGGAGAGGGTCGATGAAGGCTTCCTGGAGGGTCTATGTGGGCTGATGCTATGTCCTAAATGAGTGCCAGGAGTCATGTGTATTCTTGGACCGGGTTCTAAGCAAAGGAAGATGGCGTCCTGCCTTGCTTTGCCCTGTCCTAACTCCACTCTCAGGTTCTCCCACATCTGCTGCCTCTTACCCTCCTTCCTCCAGCTTTCCCCCTTCCAGTTCCTCCTTGATTTCTCCTAAGGATGGCCCTTCTGAAGCCCCCCCCCCCCCCCCCCGTGAGCTCCAGGTCCTGTTCTCTTTCACTATCCACAACTCTCATGGCCTTCAGGTCAAACCCAGACTTCCATGGGAGAGGAACCTGTGTGATCTGAGCCCTGCCGATCTCCTCAGCTTCCAAGAGGCAGAGAAAGGTGAGACCAAGGTTGAGGGGGCCTAGCTACCTCTTCCGGATGGGGCAGGCGGAACTTCCCAAGATAAGGGCAGCCAACAATGGGTCTGTGTGGCCCGGCTTGTCTCCAGGCCAGAGGAAATGAACAGCCTTCGCACCACTGATCCGCTGAATCCTTGGGCATCCGCTGGTAGGGTGACTCAGATGGGGGGAGCTGTTCCCACCAGGGGGCTGCGCCTGCTACCCCTAGTTCCCTCCTTCCAGCACCATGCTTATCCCGAAGGGACTTAGGGGAGGGATTTGGAAGGGCGCACACACGTTTTGGGAAATGGGCCTTTGCTAGACACAAGGGCCTGGGACACACATGAGGGTCTATTGGTGGGATTTAGGCATCAAGTATGGCTGTGAGGGAGACATCTGGATGTCATGGCCTACTCTCTCTCAGTAGCCCAGAACAGACCCTGCTGCCTTGAGAGCAGTCCATGATACTCAGGAGGGTTGGAACCCCGTGGCTATCCCATCAGGACCAGGCTGTGACACAGACATGAGGCAGAAAAATGCCTTGAGTTCCTCCTTAACTGCACCTGTGTGTATGGATCTAGCAGGTCCGTTTCTGCCTTGGGGTCTAGTCTTCCTGTTGATAAAAAAAGAGCCCTTGTCCACTAGCCAGCCAGTGGAATGTGCACAGGCCATGGGTGCTGTTGGGCAGCAGGCTGGGGACACACTACCATGTGTGTTGGGGTGGGCCGAAATCTCTGCCATGTTCCTTCCGGGCTTGTCCCAGCTCCTACATGGAAGCCTGTGCCTGGCCCCAGTGGGAGCGGCTGCTCTTCCCGATTCAGGTGACATTCTAAACCAAGAACAAACACGGAAGCCCTTAGATAACCCTAGAAAGCCAGCTCCTTCCTTCACCGTTCAGAGTGGGAAACTCAGGAAACCAAGGCTGAGCCTCCATGTGTCAGAGGAGGGTCGGGAACACACATTTCCTGTAGTCTGTCTTCAACTTGGTTTGTGGGGCTCAGAAAGTAGAAGGACGTGCCCCAGTCCCCCTAGCCTGGAGGAGGCCGCCCTCTCCATCCCATGCTGTGGTTCCAGTTCCTAGTCTGAGGGGTGGCTGCAGAGATCAAAACCCTTCAGGAGCCAGGAACGCTCTTGGCACGGAGGGTGTACCCCATCCTCCGAGGGACGCAGGATGAAATGGCACATCCTATAAAGGCCAAGAGAGACTTGAGTGTGGATGTCCCAGGTTTCCAGCCACGCCCATCAGCTAAGCTGGGTGGGTGGAGTGCAGGGGAGCTGGCCCAGCTGCTGGCCCTCCTGGGAGAGGGATCTGTGACAGCAGCTATGGGTGGAGTGAGCAGGGGTGCTAGCCATTCTGGGCAGAAGAAGCAGCTGGTAACCCAAGAGTATGGCGGGACCCAGAAGAGGAATGTCTGAGAGTGCTGCAGATTGGGCACCAGGGCCCTGAGGGAGCGAGTGGGGAGCTGGGCCTAAGTCAGGAGAGCAGGAGGGCGACGGGAGTTGGTTGATACGAACATCTCCAAAGACAAAATCCTAAATGTCAAAACCCCAAAAAGATAAAAATCCCAAATTCTAAAAATTCTAAAATTCTAAAAATCCCAAATTCTAAAAATCCAATCTCCAAGATATAATTTTGTGTGTGTGCAGGGGCAGGTAATTTTAAAGCATTTCTTTACAGGGTTTCTGCATTTGGAGCAACGGAGGATGGAATTGTGTCTTTTGGATTTTAGGATGAGAAGGGGCAGCAGCATGCAGAGCAGGGAGAGTGAGCCATTTGACTGAATTTGTCTCCTGGAGAAAGGGAGGTGAGCCCAAAGTCCCCAGGACTGGGGTGAAGAGGGGCAGAAGGAGAGGGAGGAGCCGCTGGGCCAGGGACACCCAGCAGGATGCCTTCCTGGGACAGACCTGGGAAAGGCTGAAGGGATGGGAACAGATGCAGGTGAGTTTGGGGGTCCTGTCCTCAGGTAGGGATGCTGAGGGCCTGAGTGAGCGCTGAGGGGAAGGAGCAGGGCTGGTCAGTTACCTCCGAGTGGCCCACAGTGCTAACCACCCTGGTGTTTGATGAAGGAGGCAGGAACCAGTCAAGAGCCAGACAGCTGAGTGAGCTCTTCGCCCTTGGCGGTCACCTCTCCCCCTTTATGATGGCTTTAATACTCCTAGAGACCTACCCAAGCAGCAGGCCCGGTACTGACCTTTCCTAAGTGTTCACTGTGGAAACCACAGAGCAACCCTAAAAGGCAGGTCCAATGATATGCATAGACATCCAAATACGCAAGGATACTGTATGACTTTTCTGTTGCTGTGACAAAACACCGTGACCATAGCAACCCATAAGAAAAGGTTTATTTTGGCAGATAGTTCTAGAGGGGATAAGAGTCCATCACCATCGTGGGAGGGAAGTATGGTGGGAGACAGGCGTGGCAGCGGGAGCTGGAAGCTGAAAGCTGAGGGTTCACATCACCAACAGGAAATGGAGAGTGAACTTGAAATCACGAGAGTCCTTAAACTCCCAAAGCCTGTCCCAAGGGATGTACTTCTTCCAGCAAGGCCACACCTAAGCCTCTCTAAACAGTGTCATTACCTGGGGACCAAGTAGTGAGATGCCAGAGCCCGTTCAAACCATGTCACACACCGAGATGCAGAGCGCTTGGGCTCACACCCAGCACAGAAAAGGAGCTTGTGGCGGATGGGGCAGGCACACCCCTGACAGAGGACAGCTCACCTCCACCACTCCATCTAGTCAGCTCAACTTCCCATTTCAGTAACTTGATCATTCGATGTGATGAGGTCATTGAAATCACACAGGATATGATTATTGAAATAGTCTCTGATAAGCCATTTCCTGAAGCTTTTCTTTTCTTGGTTTCTACTTTCATTTTTCATTTTGTATGTGTGTATGCTGGGCTTGTGGTGGTCAGAAGACAACTTTTGGGAGGCCTTTCTCTCCTCCTGCCATCTGAGTCTCACATGGTTGTCAGGCTTGACAAGTGCCTCTATTGATGATCTATTTACTAGCCCTGCATCCCCATCTTTTGTTTCAAGACAGTGTCTCTCACTATAGCCCAGACTGGAACTCAGGAGGGACTTTTTAGACTGGTGGCATGGAGGGTCTCCAGCCATCTCCTAGTCACCAAGCACCCTTCCAAGCCATGCTCCCTCAACATAATCCTCTTGCCCTCCACAGAGGTGCCCGGGCTGGTTTTAGCCCCTGAGAATGATGGGCTCCTGTTCTGCCCTATGAAATCCCAGATCCTTAACTTGGTTTGCTAGCATCCATCCCCTGTCCTGACTCAGTCCCTCACGACTGCCCACCATCTGCCTAAGACCCACAAAGCTTAAAACCCACAGACACCTCAGCTCTCAGCTCTAGTCAGTCACTTGTAGCCATGACACATGGTTAATTATGGTTGCTATGGCTACTGGGATAGGAGATAAGTTCTCAGCAATAGGAACATAAGCCCCCGGCCGATGCTGTAGTGAAACCCTTATGGGGCAGACCAGTGAATGCCAGGTGGCAAAACTCCTAGGCCCTTAAGATCGTTTCATTCAAACTGTCTTGTCAAAGCTAGAGACTGAGGCTAGAGAGGGTCAAGGACTTGCCCAAGGCCGCACAGCACAGGGGTGATCAAGGCACAGAGCAGTGGTCTGTACAGGGTTCCATAGTCCTCAGGCCCTCTATCCCCACTGCTCAATGAATCTTCACAGTGACTAGCTAAAGCAGCCCCAGTTTCCAGACGGACAAGTGGGACCTTGGAGGGAGAGGAACAGGACTGAACCAGGTCTGCCTGAAACGCAACTCTTGGGCTGTGTCTTAGTCATTGCTCTATTGTAAAGAGACGCCACCAATCCAAAACTCTTCAATTTTGTCTCAGGCAAACTTTTTAGGACAAGAGCAAGAACCAGTCACATTCTTTGCCAAAATGTCACAAGAATGGTCTCTAGGCCACTTACTAATAATGTTCTTCCCTTCTGAAACCGCTTGAGCTGGGCTGTTACAGTTTACATCACTCTCAGCACTGCTGTCCCAGGTTCTCAGCTCCTTCTCCAGCACCATGTCTGCCTGCACGCTGCCATGCTCCCCGCCGTGATGATCATGGACTGACCTCTGAACTGTAAGCCAGCCCCCAATTAAATGCTTTCCTTTATAAGAGCTGCCACAGCCATGGTGTCTCTTCACAGCACCAGAACAGTCAGTGAGACAGGCTCTTCCTGCACAGTAGCATGAATGTAGTTATGGGGATTAAATTCTGCTCAGTGCACAGAGGCCGTGGCCACCAAACCTGACAACCTGAGTCCCATCCCTGCAACCCATGTGGTAGAAGGGACAGCTGACTCCTGAAAGTTGTTCCCTGATACACTGTGGCACATGTCTATGCACCCAGGCACACGTACACACACGAAGAAATCACTCTAACACATGGTTTAAAATTGCACAATAAAATCTTTTATTCCATATAGTTTGTATGTACTAATAAATAAATAAAAGCGTGATTAAAATGCCCAATTTTATGGGCTAGATATTTTACCATAATTAAAAACCAATAAAAATGCAATATACCAAGAGCTATTGACTGTAACTCTAAATGGGAAAATGGCACAGAATGTAAATCATCTCTCAAAAAAGCTGTTTTAAAATTTGTCTTGATTTCTTGGCCTGGAAGCTCTGGAGACTCTCGTCTCAAGCGTTAATAGGATAGTAATGGAATCAGCTGTGCCCCACATGAAGAGCTCTGATGGGTAACGCAGGGGCTGCAGGGGTGCAGGGAAGGGAGCCCTTAGCCAGGGGGCAGTCACAGGGCCACAGGCTAGACTCACTTTGTATTCCCAAGTGGAGATCCTGCTGCGGCCGACCCTGGGGCTGAGCGCACTGCCAGCCCCGTGGCAGGAGGTGACATTGTTTGGGTTTTGAAGGATACATAGGAGCTCCATACAGTTGGAGAAATTTGAGGGGAAGAGTCCAGCTAGAGGAAATGGTGCGTGCAGAGGCCTAGAGGTGTGAGCTGGGGGCTGAGGGTGTGCCATCAAACCCCGCGCCAGCCTTAAGAACAGCGTCAACATCTGCCCAGGTGCCAAAACCAACACACCCTCCGGCACCTCCCTGTCACCTTCCTCTACTGACCCTGGAGCCTTCTCAGCCTGTCAGCCAACAGCCTAAATTTACTGGGTGAGCAAGACTGAGTTCTGAACAAGCAGCACCGGCTACTCTTTCACACCTACCAAAGAAAGAGGCCTAGCATCCCCGGCAGAAGAAGGCTGAGTTTCACCTCAAAGATGCTGTGACTGGCTCAGGAGGAGGCCAGAGACAAGCGGCTCTGTGGGCCCTGGGTGGAGCCTGGCTCTGTGTGTGTGTGTGTGTGTGTGTGTATGTGTGTGTGTGTGTGTGTGTGTGTGTGTGTGTGTGTGTGTGTGAGCCCTCAGTATCCTCAGTGGTGAGTTGAAGATGAGCTGTGCTCCCTTACCTGTGCTAGGTCATTAGGAAGAGGGCGGGCGCAGCTCACTGGGAGAGCACTTTGCTAGGCTGGATGACACCTTGGGTTCAGTCCCCAGCACCACATAAACTGAGTGTGGTGACACAGGCCTGTAATCCCAGCAGGTGGGAGGCAAAGGCAGGAGGACCAAAAGTTCAAGGTCATCTTTGACTACATACTCAGCTTGAGGTCAGCCTGGGATACACAAGTCCCTGTCCTTTTTTTCTTTTTTCTTTTCTTTTCTTTTTGCTTGTTTTTGTTTTGTTTTGTTTTTTGAGACAGGGTTTCTCTGTATAGCCTTGGCTGTCCTGGAACTCACTCTGCAGACCTGGCTGGCCTCAAACCCACAGAGATCTGCCTGCCTCTGCCTCCTGAGTGCTGGGATTAGTGTGCACTACTGCCTGGCACAACTCCCTGTCTTTGAAAAAAAAAAAAAAAAAGCTATCCAAGTGTGCACACATTTAATTCCAGCCCTCGGGAGACAGGGGCAGATCTCTGAATTCAAGGCCAGCCTGGTCTACAAAGTGAATTCCAGGACAGCCAGAGCTACACAGAGAAACCCTGTCTCAAAAAACCCCAAACCAGCCGGGCGGTGGTGGCGCACGCCTTTAATCCCAGCACTCGGGAGGCAGAGCCAGGCGGATCTCTGTGAGTTCGAGGCCAGCCTGGGCTACCAAGTGAGTTCCAGGAAAGGCGCAAAGCTACACAGAGAAACCCTGTCTCGAAAAACCAAAAAAAAAAAAAAAAAAAAAAAAAAAAAAACCCCAAACCAAGCCAAAACCAAAAACGAACAAACAAAATGCTGAGGGGCCGGCACGGTGGTGCAGGCTTTCAATCCCAGAAGTACTTAGAAAGTGGGTGAGGTGGGAAGAGCATGGGTTTGAGGCCAGCCTGGGCTAAATAGTGAGACCCTATCTCTAAACCAACAAATGAGTAAATACAAACAGAAGAAAAGAAAAAATGAAAGAAAGGGAAATTCCTGAATTTGAAAGTATATCTAAAAGGAAAATTTTACTTAATAAGTTAAGCCGGACATGGTGGCACATGCCTGGAATCCCAGCACTTGGGAGGCAGAGGCAGAGGCAGGAGGATTGTGAGCTGGAGGCTGACGAGGGAGATGGGGATTATTTTGTGCATAATGGGAAGGGGACTTCCTTCCGCGAATGACAAAAAATGTTCTACAACCAGATAATGGTGAGCAACACTACCAATGTCACTAGCAGTAAATTTTGTGTATTTCAACACAATCTTTAATTGTATGGATGGATTAAAAGCAATCACAGTGATCACTGGAGTAGGAAATGGGATCAATAATAGCCATCACCCACTAAAACTTACTGCCCGGTGCAGGACTAGAAGAGGCTTGGAACAATGAACCTCCAGCCTAGCTGGCAGACCCAGAGGACTCCCTAGAACAGGCACACAGAAGAACACAGAAGGGATTCTGCTCAGAGAACAGGCAACATTCAGCCTTTCGGGGCACACGGAGACGTTGGCAGTTTGGATGTCTCCTCCAAATGTCTGTGCATCGGGAATCAGCCTCCATGTGCCACCTTGGCAGGAAGCAGGGGCCAGGTCTGCCAGAGAGCCGGAAGGGTGTGCAATCCTTTCTCCCTCAACCTCACCTGGCTGTGTACGCTATGGGTTGCCATGGGACCCAGCTCAGCCCATTGGCCAAGCGCTTTATATCTTGAAGGAGTGTCCTGAGCACCAGAATGGCAGGGAGATATTCTTCTGAGACGCAGGCCGAGAAGTGGAAGGAGGGAAGAATGAACAGACTTAGTCTTTGGAGGTTTTACTGAGTGCTTACTACATGTGACTTGCAGAGGGAATGGAAGAATGAGAGGGGACGGGTGGGTGAGTGTGAACGGTGCCTGCTCTTGGTCAGACCCAGGGGGCAGCCAGGTGAGGTGAGGGTCTGGCAGAGGACCCATGATTACCCTTCTGTGAGTGGTCCCAGATCAGATGACAAGGATATCCATCGGCATTCTCTTTCAGAGACCAGGTGGGGGGTCTGGTCTCTGACAGGCTACCGGTCTCATAAAAGCAGTGATTGATGCTCTAGCCGGCTGTGGACTGTGGTGTCGTCTGTGCCGTGTTTATTTATATGTGAGAGCCAATTAGGTTCTGGCTCCTCCGTCCCTCTGTCTGCATGTGTTCTAACCCCACACGGGGAGGAGATGGATGCCTTGGAATTATTTTGCATGAAATTGCCGTGGAAAACTATTTGACCCGCATTTGATTTCACCTCCTGTTACAGCATAATTTGTTCTCCTGAAACATGTGGCAGCTGAGGGCCCGGGGAGGCAGATGTCCTGGGGAAGGTGGGGGCTCTGTAGACAAAGTAAGAGACATCGTGGTGGCAGTGGAGCACTGCCTCTGGTTGTGACTCAGTTTACCTATACCTAGGGAAAACTCTTAGAGCCATATCAGCCTCAATTTTCCTGCCCATAAAATGGGTACGAGGCTGCTGCGGTTCATGTTTTCATCTCTGTGGCACAAACAAGTGAAGACAAAGGAGATTTCAGCTCCTGGTTTCTGAGGTTTCCACTTGCAGCCGTTGGCTCTGTTGTTTGTGGCGCTGGGGTGACAGAACATCACGGCAGCCAGAGGGTGCGACTGAGGCTTCTCACTTCGTGGAGAGAAAGGTGGTGACAGGGTGGGGAGAGAATGAATACATATCCTGGGCAAGATACTCCCTGAAGGACAACCCCACTACCACCCCTGTGACCCATCTCTTTCAGCTAGGCCTCACTTCCTAAAGTTTATGGAACCTATAGACAGCACCAACAGATGGGGACCAAGCCTTTAAACTTTATAAAGTTTGATCTGTGACCCCTTTGGGGGGAATAATTCATATCCAAATCATAAAAGCTACCTGCTTCCTAGAGGCGAGAAATGATATGGAGAAAGCTCAGTACTGGGTCTGGAGAGATGGCTCAGTGGTTGAGAGCACTGGCTGCTCTTCCAGAGGACCTGGGTTCAATTCTCAGCACCCACATGACAGCTCACAGCTCACAACTGTCTGTAACTCTGCTGTGGGATGGTCTGTATGTCAAATGTGTTGCTGATTGTTCAATAAATAAATCACTGATTGGCCCGTGGCCAGGCAGGAAGTATAGGCGGGACAAGGAGGAGAATAGAGCTGGGAAGTGGAAGGCTGAGTCAGAGAGACACTGCCAGCCGCCATGATGACAAGCCGCATGTGAAGTTGCCGGTAAGCCACGAGCCATGTGGCAAGGTACAGATTAATGGAAATGGATTAATTTAAGCTGTAAGAACAGTTAACAGCCGGGCGGTGGTGGCGCACGCCTTTAATCCCAGCACTCGGGAGGCAGAGCCAGGCGGATCTCTGTGAGTTCGAGGCCAGTCTGGGCTACCGAGTGAGTTCCAGGAGAGGCACAAAGCTACACAGAGAAACCCTGTCTCGAAAAACCAAAAAAAAAAAAAAAAAAAAAAAAAAAAAAAAAAAAAAAAAAAGAACAGTTAACAAGAAGCCTGCCACGGCCATACAGTTTGTAAGCAATATAAGTCTCTGTGTTTACTTGGGCGGGTTTGAGTGGCTGTGGGACTGGCGGGTGTCAGAGATTTGTCCTGACTCTGGGCAAGGCAGGAATCCAGTTCCAGGAGATCCTACAGGAGGTCTCAATAATATAAACAAATAATTAAGGCTTGCTATTATTTCTAGAAGAAATGATCACCCCAGACAGGCTTTAGGGCATGAACAGAAGAGGCCTGGGTAAAGATGTATCTTCTAGTACAGCATCAAGAGAGATGTGGAAGGGAGGGCTGGGCTGACAACCTGAATTTGATTCCTGGGACCCACGTGGTAGGAGAGAACCAACTCCTGAAAGTTGTCTTCTGACCTCCATGTATGCATCATAGCACCCACGCACCCACACAAATAAAGTCTAATTAAAAAACTATTTTTAGTCAGAAATCGGTGCTTCACTGGCATTATCCTTTCCTCTGGTCCTTGGCCACTGTGCTATGAACTGATTTGATGTGCTATGTCTTCCCTGACTACAGTGGGCTGAGCCCTCAAAAACTGAATCAGAAGCCAGGCGTGATGGCGCACGCTTTTAATCCCAGCACTTGGGAGACAGAAGCAAGCAGATGTCTGTGAGTTTGAGGCTGGCCTGATCTACAGGACAGCCAGGGCTACTACACAGAGAAGCCCTGTCTTGAAAACTAAAATAAAACAAACAACAAAACAAAACCAAAAACCCAGAATCAAACTAAATCTTTCCTAGATTTAAGTTGTTCTAGATGTTTAATCCAAGTGACACAAGATGTAACTGATACGGAGAGGAAGCCAGAGGAATTGTGGGATCGGTTATGAAGGGTCATGGATGCCAGAGAAAGCCACTGGAGAAGTGTGAGCTGAGGAGGACCATGAGCTGATTTCTCCACAATGGGCACCCTGGACCAAAGGAGAAGCTGGGTCAGGTCCGTAAGCAGCTGTGGTGCCTGCTCTGGTTTCCTAGGGCTTTCATAACAACGGACCATAGACTGGGGGCTTAACACAATGGAAACCTCTTTTAGTCACAGCCTCCCACCCCCCCCCACCCCCCCCACCCCCCACCCCCCCCCACCCCCGTGTATAGGCATGCCGTAAAGTACGTGTGGAGGTCAGAGCACAATCCGTGGGAGATGGCTCTGTGTCCAACATGTGGGTACCGGGGATAGAACTCGGGGAATCAGGCTTGGTGGCAGGTGCCTTTATGCACTGAGTCATCTTGCAGCCCTCTTATGCTTCTTGATGCTAAAGACCACACTCAAGGGGCTATCATAGCCATGCCCCTGCTGAGGATCAGGGGCAAGAAGAGTTGTCGTTTCTCAGGCAGAGTCTGCCTTTGAGACCGTCTCTCTCACTAGCCTGAAAGTAGCCTAGCCCGCCCCAGTGCTGGCGTTACAAGTGGGTGCCACAGCACCCTGTGTTTTTCCACTTGGGTTCTGGGGATCAGACTCAGGTCCTCATGCTTCCCAGGCAAACGTTCTACATACTGACTCATTTCCCCAGTGATTTCTCTGCGTTCCAGTTTTGGGTGGTGGCCAGCATTCTGTGTCGGGAGCGACACCACTCCAGTCTCAGCCACCATTGTCCCACAACATCAAGTCTTGTGTCTTTGTGTCTCCTCTGTCTTATAAGGATACCAGTCATACTGGCGTTAAGGCCGCATGGAGTCCAGTACAACCTGCACCTGGTGTCTATCTATAAAGCTGTATTTCTAGATAAGGACATGTTTACAGGTCCCTAGGGTCAGAAACCCAACACATGTTGGGGAGTGGAACATAATTCAACCTACAACAGCTCCTCTAACCCCTTTGCTAACAGGCCCTCGGCCACTGAGAAGCCCAGAGGCTCTGGATCTCAGGACCCACTCCATGAAGACTGTTCCTGCTAGGGATGGGAACAGTGTGGAGAATCATAAAATTGGGGGAACACAGTAAGCCCCCAAGAATACACAGCATAAAGCTGTGACCAGAAAAGGAGGAGAGGAATGGCTGAGTCGCGTCCATGTCAGAGAGATGAGGCCAGAGCTGGGGCAGGCCTGGAATGGAGGGGAGGGGTGCTTTATAAACTCTTAGCGAGGAATGATGTCATACTCGTCCCTCTGGGTGCAACTTAGAGAGAGGCAGGGGAGTGAAGGCTGTCTGCCAGAGAGCTTAAGCAAGCAGCAGACATGTCCATGAGTGACAAAGAGACAGATCAGAGGGACCCATTGTTCCCTAGGGGGACTTGCTTAGGGGTCAAGCACTGTTGAGAGTGTTAATTCCAAATATAAGTTTCTATTCTCTATTGTAAACACACACACGTGTGTGTGTGTGTGTGTGTGTGTGTGTGTGTGTGTGTGTGTGTGTGCGTGTTTCTGTGAATGAGTAAAACTGTGGAAAGCAGGGCTTTCAGGCCCTTCAGTAACACTAACACACCCTTCCCTGATGTCTGTCTGCCGGGGAGCCAGCAAGCAAGCAGCACTGTCTTTGACAACGATCTCAACTGTCATCATGGCGGCCTGGCTGCTTTGAACATTACATGGTCACTCCAAGGAGGGTCCACTCCAGCGGGAGCCAGCAAGCAAGCAGCACTGTCTTTGACAACGATCTCAACTGTCATCATGGCGGCCTGGCTGCTTTGAACATTACATGGTCACTCCAAGGAGGGTCCACTCCAGCTGGAAGGACCACGGCAACCACAGCTGCTACTGAAACCCAACTCCTGCTTCGGATAGGCTCGCTCTAGTTGCAACAGTCCCAGACAGTGCACCTGCTTTGGAAGAGGCCTCTCGAGGAAAGACAAGTCTTGGTGCGCTCTAAAGAATTCAGTTTACCCTCCAGCCATACTCACTCAGGACAGAAGATGGACAGCCTCCTTAATGACTCAACAAAAAGCCTGTGATTGGTGCAGACCAAAGCCTGTGATTGGTGGAGCTGGAAGCTGTGCCTAAGTGAGGTCTGTGATTGGAGGAATTATATACTACCTTTCTGGCTACTTAAGAAGGGCTTTCGGGATGATCTGGGCGACTACTTCACACCAACCCCAGTTTTTGCAGCGTTGGGCCCTTAAGGGCTTCTCCTGGGCAGCCTTTTGCTTTCTTGGGTCTCTATCAAGAGTAGAGTAGGCTGAGCTGGTTGAACAAAGAGCATATAATGGAAATGGTGGTGTGTGTACATGTGTAGGTGGCAGAGGACCCTAAAGGGACAAGGACATCAAGAAGAGGAGGAGGGTTTCACTGGGGAAGGAGACGCCTTAGAAATTAGCCCAAGCTGAGCCTTGGCTACTGAGGGAACTCACAGGAGGCAGTGGGAGTCGCTGATACTCCCAGTTTTAAGTTTGAAATGAATCAACTGTTAAGACTTGAAAGCAAGCAAGCTGGGTCAAAAGGATTCCTCATTTAAAAGACACAGTTCTTAAAGATGCTATAGGATGAGGACCAACTTCTGTCTTTTGGGAGCTAGAAATGCACCCAAGAATGGAGGTGGCTAGGCACAGATGCACTTTCTAACTGCTTCCGTCTGCATTTGGTTTCCTGGACCGGTGGGTGGTACACGACCGAAGGTCCATAAGTTTCCACTCAGTTCCTCAAGAGCAGCCAGACCTGACTCTGGAGCCCAAACCACAGATTCAGCAGTAGAGCATATGATAGCTAGGTCCATCCCAGTCACATGTCCATCCTGACCCAATCAGGAGTCAGGCCTGTGGTTGGGTAAATAATGGCAGAGAGGGCTCTAGCTCTCAGGCTTGACCTCCAGAGAGGTGCTGAGACCCTTAGTCACCCAGAAGGTATCTACCAACCAGTGAATGTCAAAGATGGATCATATTAAGAGAAAACACCTTTAATCCCAGCACTCGGGAGGCAGAGCCAGGCGGATCTCTGTGAGTTCGAGGCCAGCCTGGGCTACCAAGTGAGTTCCAGGAAAAGGCGCAAAGCTACACAGAGAAACCCTGTCTCGAAAAACAAAAAAAACCCAAAAAACCCAACAAGAGAGAAAATGCTTCCACAAGAGACAACAAAAGGATCGTAGGAGACACGTGGGAAGCCCTATAAGGAGGGAATACAAACCAGGATTTAAAAAAAAAAAAGCAGAAAACATTCCAAAGCCCCACCGCAACAAGCCAAAAAGGCCCTTAGGGCTCCCCAGAGCTGGCCTTCCCTGCCCTGCGGTGAAGTGGAAAGAAGCAGGAAGCAGACAGATGCCCAGGCTGCCCGGAAAAGCAGGAGGAGGCCTCCCTCCCCTCCCGATCCCTGCCCCACTCAACACTCTGAGCACCTGTCTGCACCTCCCTGATTCATAACCGAGAGGGACCCACTCAGCCTCACTGCCCGGCCAGTAAGAGCAGAGACTGTCCCAAGACCTAACTAGCAGAAAGAACCACGTCTGGCAGGCTCTCTTCCTTTCCTTCCTCCTTCACACAAGTCTCCCTGTCAAAGAGCAAGCTGAGCTGCTTCTTAGCTCTTCATGAGTACCGGGGCCATTTTTTACCTTGTGTTGCTGTTTCTCCGAGCTCCCCAACTGAGCAGGACTCTGGTCTATACCAGTGTCTAGGAGACGCTAAGGGCCGGCTCCCACTACTTTAGTGTACCCACACCTTTCATGTTGCTAACTGCGACACAATAGTGTGGGCCTAGTCTCCTCAGCCACCTCCAGGCTGTGTGGTGTTTGTCTGGCAGATGTAAACAGAGGCTGAGCTCCCCACCCGCTGTGGAGGCTGCTGGCTCACAGGCTAGAATTCCATCTGCCTGGGTCTCCCAGGGAGGAGAAGGCTTGCTGCCTTTCAGAGGCCTGGGAACCACAGAGCTAGCTCTTGGGGAGCCCAGAGCCCTGAGTTATTGTTGCCCTCCCTGTCCCAGCCTAGCCTGAGGCTGCTTGGGACACCCAATTCCTCCTGGAATCTCTATTTGGGTTTGGTTTGGGGTTGGAGTTTGTTTCCACTCAGGGCAACCTGATCCCATCCCAGCCTCCACTCTCCCCTGAGCATGCCTGGCCCTGTGGAGGGAACTTGACTTTGCCACATGCTGACAGCGTAGGGCCTCAGACCTCCCACAGAGGGCGAGGGAGGCTTGGTGGCCTTTGATGTCCCTGAAAGGAGGCCTCCAGCCTCAACCCTCTCTCCCTCAATACTTAAACAACTCAACTGGAGAAGACCAAATGCCACCCTGTGGGGAGAAATGCAAAGAGAAATAAGCTTAGGGAGGTGGAGGAGCTAGGGTGTGGGTGCATCCTGGTCAGTTCCTCACCGTTTGATCCAGATGACACCAACACTGTGGAGGAGCGGCAAAAATGGAGGCCCCAACAGATGGGGCCATGTGGGCCGCGAGCTCATCCGAGCTCATCCAGTGTGGAAATGAGCTGTGTGCCTCGTTATCAACTGCTGCCTGTGGGTTACGAAGTCGGGAGCACTTAGCTCCTCCTCCAACGTCAAAGAACTTGTATAGATGGGAACTGAGTTCTCGAAAAGTTCCTGGAGCCTCAGAGAAGCAGCCACTCCCCGGAGCAGGGCAGATTGGACAGCCAAGGATGCTAATCTCTGCCCTCTGCCTGTGAGGAAACTGAACAGCGCGGATGACTGGTTGTCCGGGAAAGGTTGCAGAGTGGAGGTGACACACAGAAAGGCTTAATTAAACGGTGCCCTTCCCTGCTGGGTGGAAGTTGGTATCCTCAGTTCCCTCTTTGACCACGGACACTTGTGTTCCCTGCTGTCCACCTCTGAATCTCATCAGGTCCTCAGAGCCTTCCAGAGAGCGAGGTGTTGCTCAGAACCCCACACACTCTGTCTCAGGAGAGAACTTAGGAAATGACTGGAAACGAGCTGACAGTGGAGGGACCCCTCATGTCCTTGCTGTATACAGAAAGCCAGAGGGGTGATCGATATCCAGGCAGGGCTCCTGGGGCTGCAGGGCTGGGGTCAGACTCATTCTGTGCACCCTGCTCTTCTTCCCACCGTGATGAGAACATCGGGCTCTTCCTTAGCTGGACCGGCCACAACCTCCATGCTTCGCTTGCTCTGAGGCCCCAGATGAGGATCTTTATGCATGCCATGGACGGTGGGACTCTTGGGTGCAGTTTGACACATTTTGACACAGACAAGCTGGCTGGGGATACTAGGATGCCAAATTCGAAGATTCTGAGTATGGAGTCTCTGGTTTTAACATAATAAAGACTTAGATTATCGTTGTGATCCCCTATGGTTCCATGGCTGGAGGAATCTGGGATTACATCAGTCTCAACTTCCATTATCCTATGATTCTAAAGTCTTAGAATTCTAATTCTCTTGAGAGCTTGGGTTCTGAGGAATAGGAAAACCCAGATGGGATGGGGCTGAGGTGGTGAAGGCAGCTTTTCCATAGTAGACTTCTAACAGCGAAGGACAATGCATTGCCTGGTTTTATTGTGTTTAAAGGAAAATGCTCAGTAAGTGTGGTCAAGCCACATTAAAGTGAGTTCATCTGCCCAGGGTATACAGTCTTTGGAGTTGGTGGAGACAGAGGAGAAGGAGGAGGTGTGTGTGGCGGGGGGAGTGTAGGGGAGACTGTATGTCTCCCTCATCCATCTTTATTTTATTTTATTTTATTTTTTTTGACAGTGTTTCTCTGTAGAGCCCTGGCTGTCCTAGAACTCAATTTGTAGGCTAGCCTCAAACTCACAGAGACCCACCTGCCTCTGCCTCTGCTGGGATTAAAGGCATATGCCACCACTCCCTGACCTCATCTGTCTTTTGGGGTAAATTAAAGGTGCCCTGCCCCTGTGCAGAGGTCACTTGGGGAAAGCTAGGCCGGAAATGCTGCCATGCACAGCCACTATGGCCTGCAGAGCCCTTCCCAGAGGCTAGCCAATCCTGGCCTTTCAGGGACTGGATAGAAACTGGGTCCCAGAGGTAACAGAGAGCCACACTGCAACCTGGACTTCCTCTTGTTCTAGCTACTGACTTCTGTGGTCCTCACCCTTCTGGACATCTGCTGCCCCCCACAGTCTATTTGCAAGAAGTAGTGGCTTCCCAAGTCCTCAGTCTCCTGCCTCAGTACTGGAGGACACCATCTTCTCCTAGCTCCTTGGCTTCCTGGGAGCCCTTAGATTAAGTCACACTGAAGGTTCACAGACTGCAGATGTCTGCTCACCGCTGCATGTGATGGAGCAGGGTGCCTGCTGCTGCATTCTTTCCCTCAACGAGGAGGTCTCTAGTGGAGGAGATACTGGCCAAACATTTCGCTAATCATTTCAGCCTAGGATATCCTGGCTACCAAATGGTGCCATCTGCAAATCTGCAACAAAAACCTAGGCCATTACCTGGACATGTTCCCTTCAAGACTGAGAACGCTGGGACCTTTCTGAAACATTGATGCTATATATCCCTATACATCTCAAGGTCACAAGGTTAGCTCAAGTGTGCCCTATTCCTTCTGAGTCACAGACATAGATAACAACACGTACACATTTGCACTTCTCAAAACCCACAATGCTGCTTTCTTGGAGAGGCATTTGAGAGAGCTTTCACGTCCCTGAGTCCAAGATAAAAGCCCCATCCATCCCCTCCCCAACTGCTTGTGTGTGTGGCTGTGTGTACACAAGTGTGTGAATGCATGTGGAGGTCAGGGTCACCCTTGGCTCTCATTCTTCGGGATCTTTCACTGGCCTGGGACTCAGGGAGGAAGCTAGACTAGCTAGCCAGCAAGCCTCGGGCGTCTGCCTGGCTCGGACTCCCCAGCCTGGTATTCCAAACACCATGCCGCCATGCCTGGTAGGCTCTGGGGATCGAACTCAGGTCCTCAAATCTACAAAGTAAGCACTTTGCCAGATGAGTAATCTCCCCAGCTCAAACTTATTTTATTTGTCGTTAAAAGATTTATTTTTGAGCTGGGTGGTGGTGACTCATGCCTTTTATCCCAGCACTCAGGAGGCAGCGAATCTCTGAGTTCAAGGCCAGCCTGGTCTACAGAGTGAGTTCCAGGACAGCCATACAGGGCTATACAGAAAAACCCTATCTACAAACCAATAAGAATATTTATTTTAGTTATGTGTATGCATGTATATGCACATGAATGCAGGTACTCAAGGAAGCCATATTCTTTGGATCCCCCTGAAGCAGGAGTTACAGGCAACTGCGAGCTGCCTGACATGGGTGCTAGAAATTGAGCATGGGTCCTCTGCAAGACCAGTACATGCTGTTGTTAACTGCAAAGCTCTCTCCCCAGCCCCCCACATTTCTTTTAATGTTTCCTTCAGTTATAGTTTGGAGATGAAGTGTGCTCGGGAGCTCATGTGTTGGAACACTTGACCCCTCACTGGTGATGCTGTTTGGGAAGGGTGGACATGAGGCCTAGCTGGCAGCCTTCAGACCATCAGGAGGGATTGTAGGCTGTAGGCTGCCTCTGCTTCCAGCCAGAACTCTCTGTTGCCTCCTCCTCTTCTGAGATGTAACAAAAGCCCACCTACATGCTCCACCTGCAATGACATCCACTGGGCCACGATGGGTTGTCCCCTCTCAAATTGTGCTCTGAGGTACAGCCTTCCTCCTGAAGCTTCTTCTTCTGTCAGGTATGTGTTCACAGAGCTGAGAGAAGCAGCTAATATACTCCCAGGAAATACACCTCTAAAACCAGTGTCTCTTGCCCCAAACACTTAATCCTTACAAGTTTCCCATCTCGTCTCCATCTAAAAAGAACTAGAAGTCAGATAGAGGACACACATTCCTAGGACCCATTAGCCATGGTTGTCCCACGGGTCAGGCAGATGCTCCTCTGAAAGGCAGCCTGTTTAGACCCTGTCAAGGGTACCTGCACACCCCTCTGTTACTGCCGTCTTGTGACAAAGGGTCTGGGAGCTATCACTGAGGCACAATGCACAGGTCTAAACCCTCCATGCGATGGGTGTTTATCCAAGCACAGGGAAGCCACATTGGTCTGAGAGAGCATCCACGGGCAATGGCATCACCAGCACACTTCCAGATAGCACTGCCTTGACCCAGAGCTCACCCCGAGATGACATCGTCTCTAGCAACATCACCCCAACCCAAGGCCTCTCTGCTGGAGATGACCTCACCCCTAGCACCAGAGACAATTGCATCCAAACACTCAGTCATTCCTATAAATTAAAATCCTAGAGTAATAAGCCAACCATCCGGCAGTGAACTGGAGTTCCCAGAAGGAAAGGGGAGGAGAACGCACCCATCTTAAGATTCTAAGATGACTAAACTTTGAGATTGTGGAGATTTAAAATGTTGCAGACCAGAGCCAAATTTTCTTGGGCTATTTTTAGTCCCTTTGAAGGCTGTCCATCACTCACCCCTGAGTCTGACCTAACATCCTATGACTATCAAGACCTTACAATGTAGTCTTAGCAGACCACTAGCTCTTGCTGATCCAAGAGCTCAAAGTGTCATCAAGGAACATCTGAAACCTAGAACAGGACTTCCCAATGTGTTTTAACCCACCTACCTGTGGCCTCCACCAACGTATTTGCTAAATACTGTGAATCATTTTCTTCGATTTGTAACTAATAGATGTCTTATGCAACCACTTCCACAATGGAATATGGTATTTGGAGAAACTTGCATCTTTGTTCCTGGGCCATGGTCACTCACATCTGGCTCTAGAATAAATTGTTAGCCCTTGTGGAAAGAACTCTTCGTGTGTTGACAATACCACTCGTGTCTTTCTTCAGAATTCACTCCGCCTGCCTGTTCTGGACTGACCTGCAGAGCCTTCTAAGCTCCGTACTGGCCACACTCACTCTGGACAGCCAAATGCCCTCTAACCCCAGATTCCACAGAGCATGGCTTCCCAGAAGCTACCCCTTTGCCTTCCAGCCCTGTGTGTCACCAGGCCTGTTGGGCATAACTAGTGACAGCCACGGAAATTTCACACCCTTACTTGTGTCCCTGAAGGGTATGGTGTATCTACCTGTAAGGTGAGGATGAACCTAGCAACAAGGACTTCTCCAAGGAAAGGGTGTTCTGCTGTCCTGGACAGCCACCTTGCTAGAAACCACCCAATGAACTTAACCCATCCATGACGATGGGTAAGCTCTAGGAGGGATCGCCATGTCCTGACATGACCTGGCATCTCCAATGGGCCGCATTTGTGGATATCCGGGGACACATGTGGCCTGTGAGGTCATGGGTTGGATGTGCTGGTGAATCTAAGTGTCTGAGGATAGCGAGCAGTCCTGTTCCAAGCAGGCTACTCTTCTTGGGGACTTACAGGGGATGAAGAGTGATCCCAGGGAAGTAGCTCTAATGGAATTTGAGGCACTGGGGTGACCCAGAGGAGGTGATACTTAGAGGCTAAAGCATCTGGACCCCTGAAATCCCACAGTACCTAAGTGTCAGTCATGGGCAGAACTTCAAAGCACACCTATGATCTCACTGAGCTCTTCCAATACCTTAACAAGGGCAGGAGGGCCTTTCCTGAATCCACAGAGACGGAGGCCCAGAGAGGTGGGGTGACTCCTGGGATGTCCTACAATAAATATGGACAACTGCTAGGGACAGACAGTGAAAAGATGGCCTGGGGTCAAACTTGTAGTCCTGGGTGCCTGTGAGCCCATCACTTATCTCTGGCCCTTCATCTCCTGAACTGGAAAGGAGGCTAAAAATCTCGACTTCACAAGACTGCGCAGAGGTTCAAATCCACAACCGTCTGAAGATGCCAGCTTGCTTCTCAGAAGCCTGCTCCCTCCCACCACCCACCCAGCTACCGTGCAGCCCATGGCTAGGGACATCATGACAGATTCCAAGTGATCATCCCAAGACTGCATCCTGCAGCCAGTGTACCACCCCTCCTGCTCTAAGAGCCGGCCCCTCTCTCCAGGCAGTGTATTGGCTACTTTCCTTCTCAATGTGGCAAAATGCTTGGTAACCTAAGGAAGGAAGGGTCCATTCTGGTTCTCAGTTTGAGGGTAAAGAAGGCATGGAGGTGGGCACATAAGGCAACTGATGACATTACATCTATAGTCGGGAAGCAGAGAGAGGTGGGCACCGGTACTCAGCTCTCTTCCTAGTCCATGGAACGGTACCACTTATATTCAGGTTGGGTCTTCTAACCTCAGCTAAGCCAGTTTAGAAACTCCCTCAAAGACTAGCCTAGAGGTTTGTCACTGGGGTGAGCCTGAGTTTGTAATAATAATAATGTGATAATGTATGTGAACGCATGCTGGCACATGGGTGCCATGACGTGTGTGCGGTGGTCAAAGGACACCTCTCAGGAGTCGAGTCTCACCTGCCGTCTTACTGAGTCAGGGTCTCCATTGTTTTTGTTCTGCTGTGTTCCCCAAGCTAGCTGACCTAGACCCTTCTGGGTGGTTCTCCTATTTTTACCTCCATCTCAAAGTGGGAGTGCTGAGATCACAGATGCACGCCCCTCCGCCCAGCATCTTCATGCGGTCCACAGATGAGGCTCAGGGTGTTGGGCTTGCATGGAAAGCACTTTGCCTGTTGACTCATCTCACCAGGCACTCTAGGGCAGTGTTTCTCAACCTGTGGGTCGCGACCCTTTGATGGGTTGAAGGACCCTTTCACAGCGGTCATCTAAGGCCATCGGAAAGCACAGATATCTACATTAAGATTCCTAACAGTAGCAAAATTAGAGTTATGCAGTAGCAACGAAAATAATTTTATGGTTGGGGGTGGGTTCACCGACCGCATCATGAGGAACTGTATTAAAGGGGTTGTAGGTGTCAGGAAGATTGGGAACCACCGCTCTAGCTGGTTCTACACCCTGTCAACTTGACAACTGACATCAACCATCACAGCTGGATTTAAGATTCTTGTCCTGGGGCATGTTACTCTCCTGCCTAAAGTGCCCACAGAATGTGCCCCAACGCCTTCTAGGTATGGACGCTGGGCGGGTCTGTTGGGAGAGTCTTGGGCAAGGTATTCTGATTTTCTGAGGCTCAGTTGCCTTAGCACTGAACCTGGAACTGTGAAGTCCAGCCTTAAGCTTGTAGTGAGAGACAAAGAAGAGCAGGATGCAGAGCCACTCAGCTCAGCACCCAGACGTTGTCGTAAGCACAGAAGCGTGAAACCTGATGGCTGTGCAATCAGCAGAGAGCTACGTAGTGGAGGGACATTCCTGTGTCCATTTTATAGAGCAGGAAAACCAAGGAGCGAGGCCACGCCCCTAGGGAGAGAACAGGTTCACACCAACTACAGGATTTTGAGTGCTCAGGAGCCAAAGCCCTGCTGAGGAGCCCTTTCTGATTGGGTTTTAGAGAAATCTTGGGGCCTCTGCCCTTTTGGCAAATCCCAGATGATGTCTGGATCCACCCACACAGCTGCACACGAACAGCCTGGGTTAAGGGAGACAGGACGCAAATCTATGTCCCCAGTCCTGGATATCCCGGAAGCCACACCCTGTCTCCAGTCTTCTCTAGAAACTCTGGCAGCCTTATCTGAAAGGGGGCCGGGGAGTGGCTAGGACTGGCTGGGGAGTGTCAGAGAGGAGAGAGCAAGTGGGAGAAGGATGGAGATACTATGGGGCCATGGCACATTGTAAGTACTGCTATCCCCAAACGCCGACTGCCGACCTGAACTCCATCCCGTCCCCAAACCTCCTGCTGACCTCCGATAAACCATTTCTCCTCTCTGGCCTCAGTTTCCCTGTCTCTGAGACAGGAAATAGAGGAGAGGTCTTGGTGTGTGGGAAAGCACCCTGGATAGCAAGGTTTCCAGAAGCCTGTGACCTCCCTACCCCACAGCCCCACACCCACCTGCAAGAGTCTAAGAGTCTGTGGTATTTCATTTATCATCCTTGTGGTTCATAGGTACCACGGCCGGCAGGCTGATTACTCAACAGGCTCATTGCACTCCTGGGTGACTAATAGATTCTTCTTCTGTTTGTGTTTCAAAGCCATAGCAATAGCATTGGCTCTCGGGAATGGCATTGAAATCACCATTATTTAGCCTGACCCTACCTACAATGATAAACAAGCCAGCCAAAACACGGCTCCTTAGAAAGAGGAGGCTTCCACGTCTCCTCTCTGGACAAGTGACTGGTGGCACCATAGCTGTGTGTTGGGGGAGGGCTGGTCTGGTGAGGTGCCGAGAATCAGGGATTAGGTCATTCATCCAGTCCTTTCCAGCTCTGACCTACACTTTAAGACTCCTCAGAGGGAGGGCCGAATAGATACCATCTTGGCTTTGAAAGGTCGAGAGTGTAGGGTTAAGAGCCTGCCTAGGAGTCAGACAGCCTGGCTATGGGTCCTGGCTCCAACTACCTACTGGCTAGGTGACCTTGGCCAGTCATGTCTTCTTGGGGAGCTTGTCTCATCTGAAAAGAGGCAGAAATAAGATGAGGTCAGGCTGAGCAGCGTGGTGCACGCCTGTAAGCCTAGCAATGGGGAAGCTGGGAAGGAAGGTTGTTGAGTATTTGAGGCCAGCTAGGAGAAAGTACTCCTGAGGAGAAGCACTCAGCACACAGGAAGCCCAGCACACAGCAGGCATTCAGAGGCTACCGCTGTGCCATGGACTGGAGCTCAGCAGGATGCAGAGGCTCAGGACAGACATCAAAGGGGCCTTGACACCAAGCGGGAGCAAGCCGAGGCTGGTCACTGTCAAAGCCACAGGGCCTCTCTTTCTCTGTTTATCTGTCAAAGCCCCAAAGAACAAATTAGCCCAGAAACATGGCAGCCCCACGGGACCTTAGCATCTGTGTATTGTGCAAAATTGCTTGTTGCTAAATTCTTCAGGAGCAGGGACTACATTCCGTAGCTGTTTGACTCTTTTCCCAGGTCTCATGGATTCAAAGCTTCCTGGCTTGTTTTGGCATCTTCCTGTCACCTGCCATAAGCAGTATGTCCTATTTCCATCTGCATCAGCCTGCAGGCCCCGTGCCCCGCCACTACACAGAGATGATCGTGGTTGATAACATCGCCTGCTTCCACTCACAGTGACAAAAGCCAGGGCAGCCGGCGAACTAGTAAATATTTAACAGTCACCTCCCTGAAGGAAAAGGGAAACTTGATTTATATCATTTGCCAATTTCCGTGGTGTAAATACTTCCTTCCTGACTGATTTCAACCTCCGGATCTAACAACAGGGAGCAGAGTTAGGAAGACGCGCAGGCGCGTGCACACTGTTTTTGCTCATGTGACTTGGCTCCAGCACAGCATTCACAGAGTGAAACAGATGAAATAAATGGAAAGGAACTGCTCACACAAATACACAGGTCACCATCTTCACGCTGGGGCTGGCAGCCCTAGAGGACGGACCAAATGGGTGCATATGTAGGCTCACTATAGTGGCAATTTCTATACACACAGGCTGGGAGCCAGGAATGTCCAGCTGGTCCTCAGACACCATTAGAAGCACTTCTGTCCGTGCCATGACTATTGTTAAATGACAAATTAGTCTCAAAAATGTCCAGAACACAGGACGATCTTCCCCCAGATTAAAAGGTGAATGGATTCCTGGAAACACTAGGGTGCATTAGAATCCTGCCCCTCCCAAATGTGCATATATGTAAAAGAGTTAGGTTTCAGTAATATGTAATATCATCTTTTCAATCATCCATTCATAAAAAACTGTCAAATGTCCCCACTCACAAAATGCCACTGGAGACTCTCACTCATTGTGACCCCAAAACTCACTCCCACAAATTTGTAATATAAAAATCTCCACAATGGTCCCTCAGTTCAGTACTTGGCACCTGTTAAGACCTAAATGTTCACCCCTTAGCCCCATTTTCTAAGACCCTGCCATGTTGGAGACTTTATTAACTCACTCACAGTCTTCCTTCCAAAGTCGGACGTAAGTTTAACCATCAATCCACTCAAGATCCACCCACCACTATCTACCATCTATTCATTCACCCATCAGTTCATCCATCCACCATCTACCTACATACCATCCATTCATTTACCATTCATCCATTCATCACCCATGTACTTGTCCAGACATTCACCATTCATAAATCCTCCATTTATCAACTATCTACCTACCTATTCATCTACTATCCAAAATCTACCATCCATCTATCAGTCCATTCACCATCCATTCATTCATCCACTTATTCAACATCCATCTATCCATCCATCCACCCATCTACCTGTCCATCCATCTTCTCTATTCTAGACCAACTGAAGGTACCTCCTGATGCTGTCAGTCTGAGTCCCATCCTCAGGAAACTCTCAGATAAGCGAGACTCGTATGTTCAGGTATACATCACAGAGCAGGTCGGTGTGGAGTGTTAAGTGTGATGGTGAAGCAAGTGTCTTTGGCCTGTGTAAAGATTACAAGCCCCAGTGTTGGTCTTGAATATCTGGATTTGATTCCTACCCGAGTGGGCATTTGCTGTATAACCTCAGGAGTGTGGCACCAATCTCTAGGTTTTACTTTTCTCAATTATAATACTAAGAAGTGTAAAAGCCTGATTTCACAGAGTTATTGTACTCAGATATTGGAATAAAGATCTTGGTAGCCACCCATGCCCAAGCAGGGGTCTCAGAGCCCAGGCAGTTAGTCCCTGGCTCCTAGTGGTCTCTGTAGCCTGATCGTGAGAGTGGGGAGGCTTCTGTCTCACCTAGGGTGGGAAGGTTTCTATGGATAGAATGATTCACAGATGGCCCTGGGCTTCCCAGACCAAAACTCATAGTTAATGGAACTTTCTGAGCTGACCCAGAGCACTCTCTGTGCCCCTGTCAGCTGGAGTGACCTGACTTGGGCAGGCTAGATGCCTCAGTAAAGTGCGTCACCAAGCCTGCTCTGGGCCAGTCCCCCACGTCAGGTGAAGCTGAGACATCTAAAGGTAAGTACAGTCCAAACTCGGGAAGCTACAGTCTGACAGAGAAGGAAAGCCTGTCACTGCCCTTCACTGTCCTTGGCCTTTTCTTATCACTCTCCAGTGGCTTCCATATGATGGACTGATGGTCCCCGGCACACTCTTGTGCCCTCTGACACCTTCCTCTTAGGCCCGTGGCAGACCCCTGACTCCCTCAGGGGATGCTCCTGACAGGCTTTGGAGCTCTTGGCTGCATTACGCCCCCTTGGGGAGGAGGAAATCACCCCACTTCCCTGTCTTCCCTCAGCTCCACTACGATCAAGGCCCCATGGCCTACAAAATAGCAAACAGCTGCTGTGACCATGCGCTGCCCAGACCCCAGGGGCCAGAGGGAAGCGAGCCAAGGGGAACTTGGAGAAAGAACTCTTAATAACATACCTTCCCCAAGCTGCTTCCAAAGAAACTTCTCCTCACAAATCATTCCATAAACACTTAGCAGGCTCTCAGGAAAGCGCACACGGCTCTCACCCGGCTATTAGGGGGCTCCTCACAAGTAAATTGAGACCAGGCAGCAGAGGCCCGTGCCAAATCCCCCTTCCTGCCCTCTTCCCATGTGGCCTCTTCCTCCCCCACCCTGGACCCTTCAGCTCTAAGGGCCAGAGTCTCCCACTACAGCTTGGGCGTCCTCGGGGGTGGGGTGGGGGGCTTCTGTTTCCTTGGCTACCAGTCCAAATCCCTGTAACCCAGTGGCTAGATTTTCAGAGGGTTCTCCTGGTTGTACATAGGCCCAAATTCTACAGAGATTTCGGAGGGCCACAGCACCAGGCCAATCACCAACAGACTGGGAGACCCACATCCCTGTTCTGTCCCCGCCACCCCTCGGCTGAGGCTGCTGGTGCCTCTCAGGCTGGAGCTACTCAGTGGGGAAATAGCTCTAGGTTCATCCAAGTCACGCTGGAAAATCCCTCCCATCCAGCAAGCCCCCTCCAGGGAGAGCATTGAGCAACTCGCTTGGGCTGATAGCCAGCCCTTGGCTAATATCCAGCCAGGACCGGGGAATGACCGTTGTTCAGAAGTTGACACGTTCGCTTAGAGGTTCACAGCTTGTTGTGGGGAGCGGCTTTTATATGGATGTCCGAGAACAATGGAGCGGGCTGGTACCCCAGGACAGTTCTGGATCATAATTTGGCTTCGGGAAACACTTCAAGGATGACTTCTCCCTTTTCTTCTCTAAGCCAGTATCATTTTGAATGTTAGAAAGCTCCGGTGCAGACAGAAATCCTGGTTGAAACAAATAAAGCATTTAGATGAAAAGAAATGTGCGGATCCATAGAGGTTGAAATTAGCAGTAGACGGACCTTGGCCGTGAATCTTGGGTCAAATCCCAGCTTAGCGCTTCCTGGAAGGCTGGTCCTGAGCAAACCTGAGCTCCTCAGCTGTGCCATGGGGACAGGCCTGCCTGTCTCATGGAGCTACAGAACAGCTCCTCCTACCCCACCACCCTTACACATACTCAGACGGGGCCTCCCAAGGGCACTCGGAGGCTGGACCTTCACACATCTGTCCACTTCAGGAGATGACTCTGGGGCCACTCATTCTGTCCTTCAACAGTGTTGAAGACAGAGCATCTTCTATGCACCAGGCACCAAGCAGTATGCTGACCGCAATGGACACAGGCCTGCTCCATGAGAAGTGAGCAGAGAAAGCGGACAGACACATAAGGACAAGAAATGACTTGCACTTTTGGCAAAAGTCACAGTGTCCCAGAAGTCCAAGGATGGACTTTCTTCTGAGAGATGGGGCTCAGGCTGTAGGCTTGAAGCTGCCAGAAAACAAATGTAGGTTCCCAAAGCCTCAGTGAGAACCAGCCTTCTGAGATGTTAGCTCCAGAGGAAGAAATGATGGGTGGGAGCAGGGAGAAGGAAGCTTTCCTCTTGTCAATGCCTCTCAACCTCAGCTCCAACGTCCAGATGGAACTCCAAGGCTAAGAAAGATGCAGGGCATTCATCGCTCAACGCCACCTAGTGTGACACCTGAAGAGTCACGTGGAAGCCTGGGACAGCCATACAGATGTCTAACTTCAAGATAAGGTACTAACAGACCTCTTCTCCAGGTCTGAGACAAAGGGCATCCCCCTGGGAAGCCAAGCATAGTGGACACGACTCCTCAGAGTGACTGGCGTACTCAGGACAGACCATCCAAAGGTTCTGTCTTCTCAGAGTTCAAGGATTTGGGGACTCATGGTTACCTAAGGGTTTAGCACGGTCAGCTCCTGAAATCTCTGTGCCAGTCAGTCTGGACAGTCAAGGGACTCTTCCTTTCTTTTTTTTTCCACTACAAATTGTTTAACATGGCACATCATACCTGTCCACTCATGAGTCTGTCCACATATGATGTTAGTCAGCAGGCGGAACCTCCATTCCCACCTCTTAGCTTTGGCTCTAACGAGCCCCTTCCAGCTTCCCCCATCAGAGCACCCTTCATGTCCGAACTCCACTTCTTCCCAGAGCTTGTTCTGATTCCTCATCTTCCCAGAAGACAACTCAAAGGGGAGAGAAAATACAAGTTCTGGCCAGGGCATTAGCGAGCATGTGACCATTGCATCTCCTCTCTTAGGCTCTTGTTTCTTACCTATGAAACAGTGCTGAGATTCCTTACGCCTGCATGTTGGGTGAGGATTAATGAGGGGAGATTATAGAAGATCTCTACAAACTTCAGACTGCTGTCAGGACATCATTTGTGATCAATGATCCCACTGTCACAGAGTGACAAAAATGTGCTTATGTGTCTAGGTGTGGTGGTGCACACCTGTGATCCCAGCACTTGAGGGATGGAGATAGGAGGACCAAGAGTTCAAGGTCATCATGGTTATATGACCTAAAGAAAGAGTCTTTCTCAATAGTCTCTGTGAGTATTCAAATATTTAATCTCACTGCTTCTGATGAGTCCCATGTTCTTTCCTGAACAAGTCCCTGTGGCCAGGAAGATAAGATGCTGACTAGCCAGGCTCAGGTCTCGCTGTTGGCTGTGGTAGTGAGGTTTAAGGATCACACTACCTGAAATAAATGAACTAGTGTGTGGGGATGAGCGGAACAAGGTCACTGCACAGCGCTTTCGTGGGTTAATAGTCACATACACCTTTATTTACTTGTAAAGTAATACCTTCCCATCTCTTCTCCCCCAAACAGAAACAAGTCAAAGGCTTGTGATTACCTAAGTATGAATCTCTGGTTGATTTATATTCCCTTCTTTCAAAGTTAGATGTAGTTTTTAGGTCTCGCTGGGCCACTGCAACAATTCAAAGGTGAAGGAGCGAGAAAAGAGAGACAAAACCTGGAACTACCACCACTCCATGTTGACCAGCTCTTATCATGAACAGGGATCACAGAGTCTCTCAGTCCTGGTCAAGGAAGGAGTTATGTGGATGGAGTGAGAGACCTACTCCAAGGATGTCCACATACGAATCCCTAGACTGTGACCACATCAGATTAAAAGACAAAGAGGAATCTAGATGACAGAGAGATTCGGTATCACTCAGCTTTCCATGACTGTCATGAAATACCTGTGGCTGGGTAAGTAACCAAGAAAAGAGAGTCCTTTAGCTCACGGTTTTGAAGGACAGAAGTCCAAACAGCCTCCTACACACATCACCTACTTCATGGTGGATGACACTATGCTGTGGGGCACTTGTGAAAAGGGGTGACCACATGGTCAGACCGGAAGCCGGAGAGAGGAGAGCCAGTAATGACCTTGTGATGGTTAACTTCACCGTCAACTTGACTGAATATAAAGTCGTCACGAAAACACACCTCTTGGTATGTCTATTACAGTATTTCCAGAAAGGTTTAACTGAGGGTAGAAAACCCACCCTAATGAGGGCAGCCCCATCCCATGGGCTGGAGAGCTAGACTGAATAAAAAGGAGAAAATGAGTTGAGCAGTCACTCTGATCCCTGGTTGCAGGTGCAATGTGCTTCAGACATCTCCTGCAACGCCCTCCCTGTCATGATGGACTACACCTTCAAACAGTGAGCCGAAATAAATTGCTTTCGTCATTTACTATTTGTCATAGTAACTAATACAGACTCTCATAAGCTCTGTCTCTTAAAGGTTTATTCTTTTTGTTTGTTTGTTTTGTTTTGTTTTGTTTTTTGAGACAGTGTTTCTCTGTGTATCCCTGGCTGTCCTGGAACTTGCACTGTTGACCAGGAACTCACAGAGATCCACCTGCCTCTGCCTCCCAAGCACTGGGATTAAAGGCATGTACCACACAGCCCAGCAAGGTTTATCTTTTTAATTTTATATTTTTATTATATTTTATATTTATTGATCATTTGTATGTGCACGTGAGTATGTGTGTATCCAAATGCCAACCTTCACCTGCTTGTCTTCAGGCCATGTTTTGGCCTCAGGGCATATCCTTGCCCAGCAGGGGGCACTCGTGCCCACACACCAACAAGACTGAAGGCTTCCTGGTGGGACAGCCCAGGGGTAGGTGGCTGGAATGTGGGACAATAGCTGACCAGTAGACAATAATTCCAGGTCCCAGGGCCTTGACTGCGGCTGTGCTGGCCTCCTGCTTTCCTGGGAAGAGCACTTCCCGTCCAGACCCAGACTGCAGGGCTCCTCCCATCTCTAGCCAGCTCAAGGCATCAGTATCGCTCTCAGCGGCATCAGTCTGTACTGGCAGAGGAACGGAGCAGCGTTGTCTCAAGATTTATTCTTTTCTCTGTTGTCACCTCTACTCTCCTCTGACCCAGGAGTGTCCCCAGAGCATTCCAGGGGAGGAAGGGCCAGTGCCTCCAATTTCTTCCTGACAAATGTGAAATGAGTCAGGGGCCATCAGGGAGGTAAAGAGATCCCTAAAAATGCTTGTGTGCAGTTTGGGGTGGAGTAAGTTCATGTAGATGTAGGGTACTCAGGATGCACCTCAGGGGCGATCCCAGCCATCTGACAGGCAAACACAGCTGTCTCCTTCTTTCCCAGTGCACACAACCCACACAGAGGCCCAGGCCAAGGCCCTGGCTGAGTGGGAACAACGAAGGGTCCCAGACCACAGCATTTAAACACAGAATCTAGGTTGGCCCAGCGAAACATCCAGACTGATCTCTTCATTGGTCCAGAGAAGGGAGTTAGCTTTTCTTGGGCCACACAGTAAAGCCAGAACTACTACCTGGAGAGGGCTTAGTTTTCTGGGGGTAAAACACAGGCTTGTGGAGAGTAGAATGAGGTGGAACTTGCCGAGCCAACCTGAGTGGGCAATAACAGCCCTCTGTGGACCAGGCACACGCTGCACGCAGGACACCCGACCCAGTGTGTGACAGGGCTCGTCTTGTTCCGCTTTACAGTGCTCTGTGACGCTATCGTTTCTCCCTTTTTTTTTTTTTGTTTTTTGTTTTTTTTGGATGGAGAAACCGAAGCTCCACAAGGAAACTTTTAGAGAGGTGTGCGTGGCTCTATACATATGGAAAAAGTACATGAGCTATGCGTGTCAGAGCGACGAGCTTCACGCTGCCAGTTTTATACCTTTATTTGTTTAAATGCTGGGAAACAGGCTCAGAGAAGTTCATGAACTATCTCAAGACCACACAGCTGGGGAGCGGCAAAGCTCAGCCTTTGACCGTCTGGAACATCCACAGCCATGCCTCTCAACACAAGGCTGTGTCACATGTCAGCATCCCAGTGACTCTGCCCCATACATGGTCCCAATTTGCTGGATCCAGGCCCAAGGGAGTGGCTGGGAGGTCTAGGAGGCTCCAGAGGGAGGCAAAGGGGTCTGGATGCAGGACATTTGAGAGTCTCCCAGTTGGCTCTTGTGCAGAACACAACCTGAAGACCTACAGGCATTTCCACACCCCAGGGATCTAGGGCAATTCAAACCCAACCTCTAGTTCCAGAGCTGCGCCTTCCCCGCCCTCCCTGTAGCCCACAGCCGCTCTACCCTGCATTTCCTTGCTTTTCTGCCTTATAGGCTGGGCAGACAGGTCCCCAGGGGCCGCCTGCCTGGGGCTGTCTGAGCTCCCTGTGTGGGATGTGTACAGCACTCGAGTGGGGGCAATGGCCCTTGAAAAACCCGAAAGCATTCCTTGTCAATGTGACGTGACAGCAGGGATCAGTGGGAAAGGGTGGGAGGGAGGAATGGGTCGTGGGAGAGAGCAAAGACTAACAGAAGCCTCTCTCATTGCTCAGCACCCAAGTTGGATAAGGCCTCTTAGCACAGCTTGGCTCCTGAACCTGCTGAAGGCCAGGGGAAGCCAGGGAAGCTCAGAGAGCCCTAGTAATGTGCCCAGGGTACACAGCAACACAGAAGGCATGCTGAGCGTGAGTGCCAGCCTGCGGCCCCCTCTGAGGCCTCCTTCACCACCATCCCAGATATTTTCTGGCTCATATGGGGGGCTCAGGGAGGCAGGCAGCCCACCTGCCAAGGGCACTGAGGCTCTGGGGTGTTGGCAGGGATGGCTGAGATGCTTCCTGCTGGGAGACATCACGGTCCATAGATGCTATAGTCTGTTGGCTCTGTGGACAGGAGGAAAAGAGGAGGCCCACCTGCGCCAGATGGGTCTGGGCAGGGGCCCATGCCCCGGATGTAGGGGGATCTCAGCAGAGCCAGAAAGACAGTGACAGGCTTGGTCTCTTCTGCCTCCCACTCCTGCTGAAATGGGAGTGTTGTAAAATGTGGTCCTCCAAGCAAAACGGTCACCATCTTCGTCAGATCAGCTGTGCCTGTTTGCAAGAGGTCATGAAGAGCCAGCTTGTTGACTGTTGACATTCCCTCAAAAAGGAGGTAGAGAGTCATTGGACCCCCACCTGAGAATCCAGTCTCTCCTCTCAGCCACTAGCATGCACGTCTGCCCTAAATGCATGTGGCCTCAGGGTCTTGAGAGAGGCTACAATACATAGGCTGGGGTGCCTAACAGAGAGGGTTCCATCTATGGGGCCTGGAGGACCCATCGTCCATGCTGGGTGTAGACTCTCCAGGGTGTCTGCTTTGGGGTCGCCAACACTTTACAAGTAAGCCCAAGGAACTTTTTGATGCCATAAGGTGAGCTTTGATAGAATTGTATGTTTGCTGGGACCTTATTAGAGGAAGCAGACATAGTTAACATCTCTCCAAGGAAGGAATTCTTCTGTTGGAAGCTCCTTTGTGGCTGGAGAGGAAGGAGAGACTCTAGGTCAAGGGCAGCCTTTCCCAGGCCTCTTGCAAATCAGGCAACCAACAAGTGGATGTGAGCGTGGTAACTTTGGGGGTCACCTTCCTGGATTCATATCTTAGCTAAGTATGACCAGGGGAGCAAGCCCATCTTGCAGATGGGGACAGAATGATCTTTGCAGAGAGTGGTTGTGGTGCTCCAGTTCAAGCCATTTCCAGGGTGGCAGGGCCAGGCAGGGATGGCGATTCACTAATTTTCCATGGAGCTTAGAGCTACTTGAGAAGGACATCCACCTAAAACTACTCCTGACAGCCCTGCCCATCCCTGGCCTCAGCCTTCCATCAGAAGTGAGTGGTTCAGTGCCCAAAGTCTCCAAGTGCTACACCATGTCCTGTACAGGCCCCTCAGACAGTGAGAGGACAATGATTAGGCACCTAGCTTCCTAACACCTCCTTGGCAATCAAAACAAATGACAGTTTTTCTCTTTGGTGTGCATGGTAAAGACTGAGGTGAGGCTTAGGACTAGATGCACCTTCCCAACCCACCTTTGCCCTCAAAGGCTGTCTCTAGTTCCATTTTGTCCTGTGTAAAATGGGGCTCACTGTCCTCCCTCACAGGGAGACATACATGGGCAGGCTCCCTCACCAGAGCTGAACTAAGGAAGAAGTTGGAACTCCCCTGCTTTTTGGTGACTCAGTCGACCACCATAATGCAAGCCCAGGTGGAATAGGTCCTGATGTGTCTGTCTAGGGCCCCCAAAGACCAGTCTCAGTCTTACTTTTTACAAGCATCAGGGTCGCCAGAGAAACCAATGCTGAGGTTAAAAAAATGTTGCCATAAGTGAAGGATTCATGCTGGCAAAGGACGTGGTGACCTTTTTCTTGGACATTGACACTGGAGTAGTATATGTAATCCCACATATAGCTTATGTAATCCTAGTATATAGCATAATCCCTATGATACTCTTTGCAGTTCTGTGTATGCTCTAAATGGTCCACAATGAAAAGTTTTGAGTGTTTTTATGAATCACCTAAGTCATCTCAGATATAATCAGCAGCCTGCAGCAGTCAGCCAGACTTCACCAGGAGCGCTTCAGCTCACCTACCTTTGCCCACCCCAGACAAACTCCAGTTGTTCCAAGGCGTCCAGAGCTGGCAGCACTCCCAGGCACACCCCCTTCACGGTTCTGGCCCCCATGCCTCTAGTGATGCAACCCCAAGACGAGAGGGCCCTCCTCTCCAGCTTCTCCTTGCTGGCTCCCCGTTGCTCTCCCTTCTGTTCCTATCCTGGGTGGCCTGCAGGTGGGCTGAACCGCAGGCGGCAAATATTTGCTGACCGAGGGAATGTATTGTCACAGAAGACACTTGGCAGGTGTTTGTGCCTACACTCTCAAGAGGTGAAACGGAGGGCAGGACCAGGGAAGGAACAGTCTGAAGCCCTGCACCTGTGGGGGAGTCTAGGCACTGCCCACCCCCAGCTCTAACTGGAGTCATGTTCAAAGACTGAGGAAGGCCAGGGACAGATCAGACACTTGAACAGACACGAGACAAGAAGACACTGTCAGAGACTAGATGGCAGCTCCCTAGCTATGGGGAACCAGGTATAAGGATGCAGGCCAGGTATGCCTAGCAGGGTGGGGGACCGTGCTTCTAGGAAAGACCTAGAGGCCGGGGAAGGCTGAGCATGCATGGTTGGAGGCTGCACAGCCCAGTGTAGCACACTAAGACCAAGTTGAGGAGAGGGTAGCTGTGCACTGTACTGAGTACAGCGCCCTCTAGAGAGTTATGATGTCATAACACCTCCCTTCTGTGTTCCCTCTACATCAGTACCAATGGCTGGGAGGCACTGGGGGACTATGGTGATAAATTGTGTACTCTAATAAAATTTGCCTGAAAGTCAGAGAGACAAAGGAACAAGCCACTGTCACATCTTACCTCGCCAACTCCACGAGTCCTCATCCAAAAGGCTTCCTCAGCTGAAAAGCCTTAGCCGAAAGGGCTTTAGTTCCTGTCTCCTCACGCCTTATATACCTTATATACCAGCCATCACTTCCTTCTTAGTGCTGGGATTAATGGTGTGTGTGCTTCCAAGCAAAGGCATGAGATCTCAAGTGCTGGGATTAAAGGTGTGTGTCTCCCAAATACTGGGATTAAAGATATGTGCCATCACTGCCTGGCCCTGTTACTCTCCTAGACTGAGTCAAGGGTGGCTTTGAACTCACAGAGATCCAGACAGAACTCTGCCTCTCTAGTGCTAGGATTAAAGGTGTGTGTCACCACTGCCTGGCCTCTATGTTTAATCTAGTGGCTTGTTCTGTCTTCTGATCGTCAGGTAAATTTTATTAGGACACACAATATATCACCACAGGGGACCTTAACTGCAGGCCTTACAGGAGGGAGGTACTCAACTGTCTCTAAGTATCTAAGAAGACTGGGGCTCCTGGACACTCCTGAGCGAGACTGGTCCCAAGAGCCACGGGGGCAAACATGTCCCCAATTATGCTGGCCCATGCCTGTAATCCCAGCTCTCAGGAGGGACTTCCAGGGCAGCCTAGATAGATTCTGTCTTGTGGGTGGTGGGGGTGGGGGGGAGCGGAGAAGAAAAGATGACCACAGGACATCTTATTAAGCACTTGCTGAGAGCCACACCAGGTACCGCTTTGTGAAGGAAGTCAATCTCAAGACACTCTGCATGGAACTGTTTCACAGAGTGTTTCTATAGTGCTCCACAAGAGATGCAGATAGGGAGCTCCCCAAGAACTGGGGAGGTGGTGCTCCCATGATGCTGTCCAAGAGATGCAGGTATGGTGCTCCCCAAGAACTGGACTCCCCAAGAACTGGGGAGGTGGTGCTCCCATGATGCTGCCCAAAAGATGCAGGTATGGTGCTCCCCAAGATATGGTGATATGATGTCCCTATGATGCTCTCTGATATTGATGTGGATGTGATGCTCTCACAATGCCTCTACAGTGCTCCTTAGGAGACTTGGATACTAGGATCTCCTGCTCCAAGGCCGGCACATGCCACAGGATGCTACAGTCAGCCAGCCCAGCTTCAGAGCCCTGTTGGTCAGTGACGTTTTCCTTCCTCCTGCTTGTCATCCAGACTGCTTAGTAGTCTCCTGCCTTTGTGGCTCTTAGAGCCTCTGGCTGGAGGGATGCCTGTGGGTCCTGGGAACTGAGACTGTACACAGCCCTCTGGATTCACACTCAGGGCTGGGAGAACTTGGGGAGAGACATAGGCCAGGGTATGAGGAATGCCAATGTCAGACAGTCAGGAACCTCCAACATCTTGTCATGCATGCCTGCACAGTCAGAGGTGGAAATGGGAAAGCCCGGGGGTGTAGTGGGTGGGTGGGGGCATTGGTTCACCACCCTTCATGCTGCTCTGGGACTCAGAATTTTTACTGAGAAACCCTGGCCAAGGTTGGTCTCAGCTGATTGTGTGCCCAGCCTCACCTAGGTTGAGGCTCTAGAATGGCAATAGAGGCCCCTGTGAGTTAGAGGGGCTTTGTTGGGTTGGATTGGGAGGGTCTTACTGGCTCCCTCTGGCCTTGGAAATCTCTGGACATGAGTCTTTGATCCTGCTGGCACCAAGGAGAAGTGGTCCCTGTTCAGACCGCTCAGGCCAGCCCTACTCCATGCCTTCACTGTCCTGTCCCTCATCTGAACTATGCCTCAACCTCCCAGGCTTGCCTCTTCCTGCCTCTCCCCAACTCCTCCCAAAGGGCTCACCCTCACACAAGTGGTGGTGGGGAGCTCCTTCCCAGCAGCCCTTCAGGAAAGGTTCCAGGCAGAGAGAGCAGCAGGACATGCCCTGGGGCCTGAAGAACCCAGCTCACTCCCTGCCAGGGTGACCCTTGTACGGCTCAAGGGGAGATGGTGTGGGCAAGGCTGAAAGCTGAGCTGGCACCTGAATGCCAGGTGAGGCTGTGAGCTTGAAGAAAGGTTCCCTGTCCTGGAATGGAGGACATAGGAAGACAGAGACCAGCACATAAGCTGGAGGTACCTGGTAAGTCTGGCCATGGAGGAGAGGATCCCAGAGCCTTGACAGAAGTGTCAGGATGATGGTCTGGGAGTGGGTGCCCACTTCCTGCATGGGGGCCTTGTTATGCCCAGGTTTTCCTGCTGTGAGGTAAAGGAAAACAGTGGTGCTCAGTTGAGGCTTGGGGCATGGACAGGATTTTCCTAAGAGGATCTGGGCCCATGGGCAAGCACAGTCCACCTGGATGGCATCATAGGCATTGGCAGTATGACCATCCAAGATGAGGTTAGCCAGACACAGGCAGGAAGCTCTCCCCCTCACTAACACCTCATCCCACCTGGCTAAGGCTAGCACACAGTCCTTGGCCAGTCTCTCCTGCAATATCCAGCAAACAGGGGCTCCTCTCCTCACAATTCCCTTGCCCAGAACCTTGTCCCATGAACCAGATCAAGGTAGCTCCCCTTAGAAGCCTTATTCGAACCTCTCACACTGGGCCCCTATGGTTTAGGGCTTCTCACTCTGATCACAACACACTGATGCCTTGTCTGTGCCTTTGGCCTTGTGAGCTGAGGAAATGGAGGTCTGGGACTTCTAAATGTGGGATGGGTGAAGAGAGAGAGAAAGAGAGAGAGAGAGAGAGAGAGAGAGAGAGAGAGAGAGATATGAATAAATGCTGGATAGGTGAGTAGATGGGCAGATAGTTAGATAACAGGTAGGTCAATGGGTAGATAGCTGGGTGGATGGGTAGATGGGTGGATGAATCAATGATGGGTGAGCGGACAGGTGGGTGTGGTATGTGAGTGGATGGATGGATAGGAGGAGGAGACATGGTGGGTGGGTGAGTAGATGGGATAGGTAGATGAGTGGATGGATGGATGGATGGATGATGGATGGGTGTGGTGAATGGGTATATGGGTGAATAGATAGATGATGGATAGTGTCTTAGTTAGGGTATTGCTATTCATAGTCTATTGCTATGAAGAGACACCATGACTATGACAACTCTGATAAGGAGAACACTTAATTGAGGGGGCTTGCTTAGAGTTTCAGAGGTTCAGTCCATTATCATCATGGCAGGGAGCATGGCAGCATGTGGACAGACGTGGTGCTAGAGAAGAAGCTGAGAGTCCTACATCTTGCAGGCAACAGGAAACAGTCTGAGGGTCACACTGACCAAAGCTTGAGCAAAAGAGACTTCAAAGCCCGCCCCTGCAGTGATACACTTCCTCCAACAAGGCCATCCCTACTCTAACAAAAGCCACACCTCCTAATAGTGCCATTCTTTATGAGCTTATGGGGGCCAATTATATTCAAACTAGTTAGGGTTTCTAGTGCTGGGAAGAGACACTGTGACCATGACAACTCTTATAAAGAAAACATTTAATTGGGGTGGCTCGTTTACAGTTTCAGAGGTTCAGTCCATTCTCATCATGGTGGGCAGCATGGTGGGCAGCCTGGCAGTGTGCAGGCAGACATGGTGCTGCTTACATCTTGATCAGAAGGCAACAGGAAGTCGACTGAAACACTGGGCAGTATATTGATCATAGGAAACCTCAAAGCCTGCCCCTGCAGTGACACACTTCCTCCAACAAGGCCATACCTACTCCAACAAAACCATACCTCCTAATAGTGCCACTCTATTACTTATGGGGTCCAATTACATTCAAACCACCACAGATAGATACATGGAGCAGATAGGTGGGCAATAATAAGGGCTCTCTCTCTCTCTCTCTCTCTCTCTCCCTCTGTGTGTGTGTGTGTGTGTGTGTGTGTGTGTGTGTGTGTGTGTGTGTATGCCTGTGTTGGAGACACAGAACATTACAGTAACATATAATGTGAGAAAACGAGAGATAAGTTATGGTAGTGAGGGAGTATGTGTGTGTGTTCAGCCTTAAGTGTACCAAATTCTCATAAGGCAATCTGGTTAGATCTGTCTTAAAATAGACTCTGGGCTCTTCATGAAACAGAGATCCACTAGGGACATCTAGCAAACACCTCCAGGGCACCCATCTGGGTCTGAGGCTGGAAGCTGGATTGGGTGTATGTTTATCTGTCCCAGCACAGGTCAGGTCTGAGCCAGGACTCTGCTAACCTGGGAACTTGCCCTGGGTACAGGGCATGGAGAAAGGGCATGGGGACCCAAGGAGTGTCTGGCATGGGGAGGGGAGAGCTGCCACATTCAGGGTCTCCAATGGTTCGGGGCTTTCATATAAAGCATTTTAGATATTCCCTCTCTCCATCTGTTGAACCGGCAGGAGCGGTGACTTGGCCAAGGTCACACTGTAGAAATGGCAGAGCTGTGCTTGTCCTCAAAGCCCAGACCCTTTCTTTCTGTAAGGGCTGTTGCTCCCAAAAGAGTGAAATGAGGAAGGAATCCACTGAGAAAGAACCCAGGGCAAGGCAAACCAAGGAGCTGTTGAAAGGAGAGTGGCTGGGGGAGAGAGCCCCCAGGGTGCCCCGCACTTGGACAGGAAGCAGGAAACGGTGGTACACTTCCAGGGTGGAGAAGTTCTTTGTTCTGATGACTGACCTCCTTCCTGGGTTCTGTGGAGTTGGGGTGAGCACAAGGGAGGGGTGTACTGGTTGTCCAAAGAGAAGACCCATGTGGCAATAACAAAATGATACAGGGGAAATCAGGATGCCCAGAGAGGTGCTTAATAAAATAATTTAAGAAAGGATCAAAATGGAATCTCAAGGACAATTTTATTAGAGTTTAAAACAAAACCCCCAAGGCAGGCAAGCTGTAAACCTCGGCAGCTGCCCAGAGGACAAGAATGGAGGAGAGAAGTAAAAGGGTCATGTCACTTAAGCTGGCGTGGATGTCAGATGCATGGCAGATAAGCAGCCCCACGGTGGGAAGTGAGACTTTAGGGAAAGAGTGAGGAGTCCAAAGCGTTGGAAGGAAAGCCTGAAGAGAAATGCTTAGAAAAGAGGCAGAAAGGAGAAGAGGCGAAGTTATACTTCTCTGAATAATTCAGAAAAACGGGCAGACTTAGCCCTAAGCTACTACACTGGAGGCTGGGATTCTGGGAGGAAAAGTACAGTGTCTCATTAAAGGGCTAGTTATTCTGCCCATCTCTTTAGCACAGCTTAAGGTGAGCCCTCCTTCCCAGGGCTGGTCCCTTGGCTGAGTAAGGGACTTGGCTCCACTGGAATGTTAGGTTTCCACCTAGGCCAGACATTCTAGTCTCTTAACCAGGAGTTTTTAAACTCTAACAAAAACAGGGGTGTGTGTCCACAGTGTGTAGACTGACTGGTACATTCGTGTCTCTGGGCCTCAGTGTCTCAGTCTGTGAAATGGTACCACAATTGCCCCTAAGCTCATCCCATAGGGCTGCTAGGCCGGTCTTGACTGTGAGGGGAGAGCTCTGGGCATCCTCAGCTGTCCTGGCATCTTCCTGTGAGTAGGGGCTGCCTGGGCTTAGCTCCTGGGTTTTGCGGGGAAAAAAGAGAGGGAGAAAGGAGGCCTCTCATCTGTTCTGTGGGTCTCAATGCAGCACCTGCACCTCAGGGCCTTACCCGGCCTGCCCCTCCCTGCCCCTGCCCTGTCTGTCTGGGAAGCAGGTCCCCCAGGTTCCCCTTCCCCAGATCACTCTCCTAATCTAAGTTCTGGGGACAACACACATTCCATTCCAGGGATTCCGTAGCCCCCACCTCTGCCCAGTCTCCTTCGGAGAGGCGGTGGGGCTGGGATCCGTCCCTGAAGAGGTGCCAAGCTGCAGGCCTCTCCCACCTCTCCCAGCTTAGGGCCTCTGAAGCTCTTCCAGCTGGCCCTGAAGAGCGGCCTGTGCTGGATGCTGTGGCCAGGCCAGACCTCAGTAGGGGGATTGGGCTCCACGCACCTGGACTTGGGCCAGGATCTTCCTCAGACAGGATGGCAGTTCCATAAAGCCGCTGCCCACTTCCATTTGGGACTTCTCCCTCTGTGAAGGATGGCAGAGACAGCAAGCAGAGTATGGTCACGAACAAACCATAAGCTTTGCAGTCTGAGCCCCAGGATGCTGCTCCTGGCTTTCACTCACATGGGCCACTGGGCTGCTTCTAGTTCCCTCTGCCATGGAGGATGGTGCCAGCGCTCGCCTCTCAGGTGGTGTGTGGTTAGGTGAGCTGGAAAGGCACTCCACTGCACTGCTGGCCGGGTCTCCCTGAAATCATTTGTTGATTCCCACAATCCCCAATGTGATCAAAGGTGGAGCTTTGGGAAGTAATTACTAATGTCATGGGAGTGGAGCCCTCATGCTGGGATTAGTGTCCTTTTAGGATGAGACATTTGGGCCTAGGAGAGGGCTCACTGGGTAAAGGTGCTTGCTGCCAAGTATGACGACCCGAGTCCCATCCCTGGAACTCACATGGCGAAGGAGAGAGAGGAATCCTGAACGTTACCTTCTGATCTCCACATGCCTGCCTTGGCATGCTGACCCACCTCCCCTACATGCACACAACACATACCCTACACACACATACACAAAAATAATAAAAGTGAAAAATAAAAGTAAGTTTAATCCCAGCACTCGGGAGGCAGAGCCAGGCGGATCTCTGTGAGTTCGAGGCCAGCCTGGGCTACCAAGTGAGTTCCAGGAAAAAGGCGCAAAGCTGCACAGAGAAACCCTGTCTCGAAAAACCAAAAAAAACCAAAAAAATAAAATAAAATAAAATAAAATAAAAGTAAGAAGAAACGGGGAAGCCTGTTCCCTTTCTGGTTTCCATCACGTGATGCCACTGCAGGCAGACAGGCCAGCTGTGAGTGGGAGGTGGCCCCTCAGTGGCCATGCCTCTGTTTGTGCCTTGATCTGGGACTTCTAGCCAGAATGGAGAAAGAAAGGTGCAAAGCTACACAGAAAAACCCTGTCTCAAAAAACCAAAAAAAAAAAAAAAAAAAAAAAAAAGAATGGAGAAAGAAGTCCGTTGGTACTAAGTGTTGTAGCATGCACCTGTAACTACTCTGGAGGCAGAGGCAGGAGGATCACCGCAAAGTTGAGGTCAGCCTGGTCTACATAGTGAGACCCTGTCTCAAAACACCAAAATAAAACAAACAAAACTCCTAAACAAAAAAACATACAACATCAGCAAAGCCCCACCGAACAACATCAACCCCTTTTATGGAATCATGCTAGAGTGGTTCAAACTCAGACCCACGGAGAAGTCAGGGCTGCCACCCACCTCAAGTCACCTGTGTCTCTTGCTGTCCAGAAGTCACCCTCAAAGGCAGGATCTGAGTCTGCTCTGTCTTCAACCCCCTTCCCACCCAGGCATCTGGCTTTACTGCTAAGAGGAGGGCTGGATGACGGGAGGGAGGGTGGGAAATGGTGGGTTGATGGGCTTCTTCAGCCGCCTTGAAGCCCTGGGGCGGCTGTCCTGGGCCTGGTACCTCCTGCTTCAGCTTCTCAGGGGGGATGCAATGACCTCCTCTCCCCAACCAGCTCTGATTTGTGCTGTCCCTGGGGAGGTGAGAGCAGTCTGGGTCCCCTCTCTTCTCAGCTTATCCCCCACGGTCCTCTCAGAATCTCCCTGTCAGAAAGCTCTCCTAAGACAGAGGTTCTCAACCTTCCTAATGCTGTGACCCTTTAATACATACAGTTCCTCATGCTGTGGTGACCCCCAACCACAAAATTATTTCGTTTCCACTTGATAACTGTAATTTTTGCTGCTGTTATGAATCATAATGTAAATACCTGATATGCAGGATATCGGCCATATGAACCCTAGAGGGTCACGACCCACACGTTGAGAACTGCTGCCCTAGGTGGGAGGCATCTCTCAACAGTTCCAAGGGACGGACATAGGCAGCTCATTTGTCAGCCCTGCTCAACACCTGCCTGCATTGCTTCACAGGGAAAGCTCTGGTCTCCCTGCATGGCATGTTTCCCTTGGAGTCCTTTCCTAGGGCTGTCTGCTCCCCAGGAGCACGACCCGCTCATTTCCTTCTGAAAACACCAAGACTTCCTGGCTTTGCAGAGAACCACCGGGTGAAATGGGCCATGGTCCGAGAGAAGTCTGTGTACCCCAGCCCCTGGCCGTACTGTCAGTCCCTCCCTAGCACATACCACCCTCGGGCGAGCCTCCATGGGGTCCTGAGGGGAGGCAGGCTGGGTGGCATTCGGTCAACTTCACCTGCTCCTCTTCTGTGCCAGGACCTGGGCTGCCAGCACTGGTGACGAGAAGCACACCCCGTCTTTACTTCAAGGCCTGGAGAAGAGAAGCCAGGGCCTGTCACTCCAGATTGGGCACAAGTCCTGATTGGGCCAACCGAAGGCTGAGTGTCCCGGTGAGGATCCCCAGACCTTGGCTTTGGGTGCAGACAGGACAGGGCTGTGAGAGGCTCAGGAGAGAGGTGCTTGTTGATATGAAGCAGGCAACTGGGACAGAAACACTCAAGCTAAGCAAGCAGTTCCTGCCAGAGACCTAAGACCTTTGCAAACAGGGGTGCATTGAGAAGAGCCACTGAGAGCCCCCACGGTCTGGAGACTGGAGGTTGGATTCTCACTGCCTCTAAGGCCCCAGAGCCTGGCTTCCTGTTGTAGAGGAGTGGACGCTGAGATCCCTAGAGGACCAGGACTCTGGATACAGAACCAGGTTGTGGCATTGGCTGGGATGAGAGAAGCTGGAAGTCAGGTTCAGTGTAGGCACCATGCTACCGAAGGCGAGGTCTCTGAAGCATCCCACGAACCCATGTCCAGGTTCTTTGTGTCTCAAAGAATTGAACAAGACACAGATAAGACAGCAGTAAAAGGGATAGGCTTAATAAAAGCAAGAAGTCCCCTCCACAGGGTGGGAGCAGATTCCAGCAAGCCTGAGGCTCTCTAGTTCCTCTTTCTGGGTCCAGAGGGGAAGAGTAGCTCCCCAAAGGGGTGACCCTTCCTTTGACCGACATTGGTGATTGACATTTCTAAGCTATATAAAGTTACGTTTACTGTGCATGTACCACCCCGCCGTCTTCTGTTGTAACCATAGGCAGGAGATGCAGTCCAGACGCATTAGTCAGTAAGTGGTTTGTGATGTCTTGGAACAATCTTGTCCTTAGAATGCATGTGTATCTCTAGGAAAATTTTCTGCTTTCATTGTGGTCAACTGTTTTCCATTTGTTGAAGGAAGTTTGTATAGCTTGCAGTTGTGAGCATATGATCCTACCTTCTTTCCTCATTCCTACCACCTCAGACAAACGGGCATGCAGCGGGTAGGTAAGAGAGCAAATGTGGAGGACAAGGTCCAAGGCAGGCAGAGGGTGAAGTCTGGCTTGTAGGTGAAGGGGGAGCATGTGAGTAAATTTGTTTATGTCCATCCACCCTCAGACAGGCTGACTTTGTTGGACCCCTGGATATTTTCAGGTCTTTAGACGCAACCCAGTATCAACACAGGGCACTGCTCACTTCCGGACCACTTGGTTATCAGATGATTCACCTGATGACACACTGAGATGAGTATATTTATGTCTTGTGCTATTGTATATTATACTTCAGAAAAGATTTTCCCTTCCTTCCTTCCTTCCTTCCTTCCTTCTTTCTTCCCTTTCTTCCTTTCCTCCTTCCTTCCTTCCTTCCTTCCTTCCTTCCTTGACAGTCTCCTGTAGTGCAGACTGTCCAAGACTTGAACTTGCTACAAAGCAAAGGGTAGCCTTGAACTTCTGACCCTCTGCCTTCACTTGCCAAGTGTTGGGAGTATAGGCATGTGCCGTCACACCTGGTTTGCTGGGACTTTGTGTTTGCTAGGCAAGCATTCTACCAATTGACCCACATCCTCAGCCCTCCCAAAACAATTTTCCATTAAACAACAACAACATGGGGCTGGAGAGATGGCTCAGTGGTTAAGAGCACTGACTGCTCTTCCAGAGGTCCTGAGTTCAATTATCAGCAACCACATGGTGGCTCACAACCATCTATAATGAGATCTGGTGCCCTCTTCTGGCCAGCAGGCATACATGCAGACAGAACACTGTATACATAATAAGTAAATAAGTAAATAATTCTTTAAAAAAAAAAAAAAAACCAACCATAATCCACCCTGTGAGTTGTCCTTCTCCCCTGCCCATTCAGGCCATCATAAAGTCCCCTGAGCACAACTCTGGTTTTATCTCCATTCTTGCTCCAAACTGGAGCTGCCAGAGTGAGTAACAAAAGTGTAGCTACTCTCCCCTTAAACCCACTCCTTGTTTCCTGAATTGCAGATTTAACTGGATATGTGTATTTGACCTCTAACCCCAGTTTCCCGAGAGCCTGCCCCTGGCTGCATAAACCCTGTCCCAGGTCCCCAAGCCATGGGATGGATCCACCTAAGTTCTTGAGAATGGTTTTTCTCAATTTTCAGCCTCTTCCAGATTCTTCCACGCCTCCATCTCCCACACCCAAGGTACAGTAAACATTTTAAGATTTATCCATCTCTCCACTCATTCAGAAGTTATTTACCGAGTGCTTATTATGTATCAGTCTCTGCCCCAGCTGCGTGAGTCCCTCCAAAGTACTGTCATTTTGCAGGTGCTATTGCTCTGCCTAGGAATCCCTCCAGAGTTTAGCTAGCTGATTAATTCATCTTCAACATTCAGGTCAAGTTCCCTCTTCCCTCCCAGGGGATTCCCTGACCCTTCTGACTCCAGGCAGTGTTGGGGGGGGGGGTCTATCCTCAGGTTTCTCTTTGTCTCAGATGAGCACACTGGTTTGTCATTGTCATTGCCTGTGTCCACACCTGTCTCTCCATCAGACTGTGACTTCATCCTGGACAAAGGCCAGGTCTGACTCATCTCTGGGTCCCCAGGCTCACCTCAGAGTCTGGAGCATAGCTGGCACCAGGAAAGGTGTGTGGAGCATGGGGAGGAATGGGTGAGAACTAAGCCAGAGTTCCTCTTTCTCTCCAGTTGCACCCCTAAGAATCAGCTATTGTCAGACCATGTGCCTTAACTGCAGTTTGGGGGCACATGTCCCCATCCACAGGAGAGGCGCAGAGCCTGGGGTGTGGTGGTGCACCGTGGCTAGCAGCTGGATTGGAGTTCTAGCTCTGTCTCTGCCTCAGTGCATCTCTGCCCCTGTCCTCCCCAGTCTGTCCTGAAGCTATGAACGGGGCTGTGGAGACTGGAGGCTGTCAGAGTGTCCTTGCCAGTCCTCGCTTGCCTTCCTCAAGGTGCCATGGGGCTCACGCTCCATCGCCTCGGGCTGTGGGAGTTGACACCAACAGCGGCAGAGGTGAAGCCCTGGTGCATTAATGGGGCCCCTGTTTACCCAGGCTGGGCCCATAAAATGCTTCAAGTGGAACTGGACTTAACTCGGAGCTGGCGGGCACTGTCTGTTCCGGCTGCTGGTCCTTGGAATGGACCACCCGGAGGGCCTCTCCGTCCATAGACAGCCTAGAAAACGGCAGGGGACGCCTGGGAATGCCCGGGAGCTAGAGAGTGAACACGGGTGGATTTGGAGGAGCAGGCCCTTGAGAGGTCAAGCTGCCCAGCACCCTTCTCTTTGCCAGGGTCCTCTGAAGGCCATCTAATGACCAAAAGAAGACATGGACTCCTGCTGGCTGCCTAAACAGAAGCCTGCACCCAGCAGACAAGGCTCACCTCTGCCGAGTCTATGCTCTCTTTCCCCATACTTGTGGAGATCTGGGGTAGAGCCCCGGGTCTCCTGATCCCTCTGTCTGCAGCCTTGATCTTTTCTGCCTTTGTCAGCTGGGCCTTGCCCAGTGGTGAGCAAGAGATAAGTCAGATTCAGTGTTGCTTTGGGGGAAGTTATGCCTAATCTAGAAAACAGCTGGATACCCAACAAATTTGAGAATATAGCAAGAATCCATCCATCCATCCATCCATCCATCCATCCATCCATCCATCCATCCATTTCTTGAGAACAATCCCATCAGCTTCTTGAGTACAAAGTTCCTAGTGAAGGCTCTAGGGTCCCATAACCCTGACTTTAAATTTGCCTCTTCTCACACCATCTTTGACTTTCCAGACCTTGTCTATGGAGCTCTGTGGGTTACAGCAGGGTCTGGCACTGTGGCCAAGGTACCAGGAAGCTGATGGAATCCACAGTGCAGGGCCCTTTCATTATAGTTCTTCCTCTGCAAGAGACCCTAGCAATGTGTTACCATGCCACAGTGTTCCGTGAAAAGCTTGTAAAAAGGGAGCTAGCTAGCCACAGAAGTTTGGACCACAGCTTCCTTCCATGCCGAGTTCCCTCCACCCTCCTTTCTTGACAGGAGGGTTGAATGGCTGAGGCATTTGGGGGCTTAGCCAAGAGGAGCTGAGTTGAGGATTAGTGATGTATATTTATATGGTTTGTGGTCACTTATGGGTACAGTTGTTGCTAAAGGTCCCCATGTAGGAAGAGTTTCCAGAATGAACACCCTGCTGTCCACAGCACTCACGTGACACCCCTGGAAGTCAGTGGAGAGTTAAAGAAACAAGTTTTGAAATATTTGGCATTGGAAGCTAGTCAGGGGAGTGTTCTTTCAGGCATCCAAAGTGTCGCACTGTAGGCAAAGAATCTGGGAACTACAAAACAGATTCTCTACTGTCAAGAATATAACTGGAGGGCTTCAGAGATGGCTGAGATGGCACAGTGCTTGCCCCCCAAGCATGAGGACCTGAGTCGGGCCCCCAGGATCCAGGTAAAAAGCCAGACATGGTGGCATGCACTTGTGATCACAGCACTGGGAAGGCAGATAGGGGAAGACGCCTGAGGTTTGCCGGCCAGCCAGTCTAGCCAAAAGAAACAAGGTGAGGGAGTCCTGAGGAGCAACACCCAACGTTGACTTCTGGCCTCTACACGCAAGAGCACACTCGTGCGCACACACTTATACACACCCCTATACATACATGCATGCAGCAAAAACCTAACCGATAATGGAGCCTGTATAATTAGAGAGCATAGCTGTGTCTTTGGTTTCTTCCTGACCGGGAGTGGGTGGAGCAGAGGCTAGCCACTGCTCTGTGTTTGTCAGGGACCCAGCTAGAGCAGTGCAGTAACCAGCAAGTGCTTCTGGGTCTGAAGCTGCACACTATTTCTACTTTAACTGTCAGCAACAGAGTCCCAATGACCCGGGTGACAGGAGGACTGCTCTGCCCTTCTCTCTGCTCTATGAGAGACATTTAAAAGTTATTATAATGTGATGTGGAAAACAAAGGGGATAAGGCCCCAATTTGGGGGGGGGGTTGGGTTTTGCTTTGTTTTTGTTTGTTTAGTTTTGGTTTTTCAAGATGAGGTTTCTCTGTGTAGCCCTGGCTATCCTGGAACTTCCTCTGTAGACCAGGCTGACCTCAAACTCAGAGATCTGCCTGCCTCTGCCTTCCAAGTGGAATTAAAGGTGTGTGCTGCTTCCGCTGCCACCGCCACCAGCAGCAGCAAGGCCCAAACTTTTAAGAAAATAATATTGAAGAGAAATTTCTGGCAGTTAAAATATATACTGTCTTTCTGTATTTGGGGATACTTGTTGGCTTTTAAAAATGTCTAACTGGGCCGGGCGTGGTGGCGCACGCCTTTAATCCCAGCACTCGGGAGGCAGAGCCAGGCGGATCTCTGTGAGTTCGAGGCCAGCCTGGGCTACCAAGTGAGTCCCAGGAAAGGCGCAAAGCTGCACAGAGAAACCCTGTCTCGAAAAACCAAAAAAAAAAAAAAAAAAAAAAAAAAAAAAATGTCTAACTGGGGACCAGCTAGGTGGCTTGGCAGGGCACGAGACTGACCACCTAGGGTCAGTCACAGGAGCCCATGAAAGGTGGAAGGAGGGCTGGAGAGATGGCTCAGAGGTTAAGAGCACTGGCTGTTCTTCCAGAGGTCCTGAGTTCAATTCCCAGCACCCACATGGTGGCTTACAACCATCTGTGATGAGATCTGGTGCCCTCTTCTGTATACATAATAAATAAATAAAAATTTAAAAAAAAAAAAAAAAAAAAAAAAGAAAGGTGGAAGGAGAGAGTCAACGCTACAAAGTTGTCCTCTGACTGCTACATGCACACTGTGGCATGCACACGTGCACACACACACACACACACACAGACATGAACACACCACACACACATACACACACACAAACACGCATACACACACATACATACACACACTAACACAGACACGAACACACCACACACACACATACACACACACACGAACACACATACATACACACACTAACACACACACACACACGAACACGTATACACACAGATACACACACACATAGAATGTCCCCCACTCACACAATAATGAAGTTTAAAAGTGTTTTAATTGTAATTGATTGTGATTTTTCTCATTCTAAATAAACACTCACATTTGTACTTGATTTTAGTATTTTTATTACAGCCATCTTCCTCCAAACTGGGTCCAAGCCTGCCTAGCACATGGTAAGACTCTAAGCACTGAGGTTTCTGACTGATCCCTTTCATCCTTACCAGGACTCCAGTCAAGGTCTACCCACTCCATCATGGAACCCAAAGTCTGCTTCCCATATTGCAGCCACCGAGGCCCTCTGTCCCCCGGGAGAGTCCTGTACCTCTAACCTAAGTGGAGACGTCATCTGACACGCCTAGCTCCTGACCTTTGCGACACGGCATGGGCAGTGTCCTTGTTCACCCTGTGATCTCATGGCTGCCTGCAGCTCACACTGCCCAGCATCTTGAGGGATTATGACTCTGCTTACCATCGGCCTGGGAAGAGATCCACTTCCACATTTTGAAGACCTGAGGGTCATGCCCCATTTTTCTTGTCCCAGCTACTTTGGGGATTGAAACAGGAGGATGACTCCATGAATTTAAGACAAGCCTGGCAACATAGGGAAGCCCCCTTGTGTCCCCTCAAAACCAAATCAAAACAAAAACAAACAAACAAAAAACCCTAAAAGGCGAGATACATTTTCTACTGGCCAGATCACTTCTGTGCTATCAAAGTCAAAACCACCTTCAGCTGGAAAAGCACAGGTCAGTATAAACAGATGTATAACACAGGGGTAGTACAAGGTCGGTCCGAGCTGCTTCTGAGTTCCATTCAGCCAGCCAAACCCTGCCTCTCCCTCCAGAGACCGAGCACACAGGCTGGGCCATGTATGACTCACATGGGTCCCAGGACAGGATCCTGGCCTGGAGGAGGTTCTCAGACCCACTGGGGACTCAGCTTCCACTGGCACTCTTCCCTTTGTGTCTCACAGATAAAGAAGAGCATGGGGGCTAGAGAGATGCCTCAACGGTTAAAGCTAGGCTCACAGCCAAAACAGAAGTCTGTGAAGATCGCGGCCTGGTGCTCTTAAACTGTGCCTTCCTTATCCTCAGTGGGGCTCCACAAGCAGCCATGACAAAGACCTAGGGGTGGAGACTCCGTTTTAGTTCCTTTTCTCATCCCCATGATAAGGTACCTGACGGGCAGTCTAAGGGAGGAAGACTCATCTTGGCTCACAGTCTCAGAGGGCTTTAGGTCATCTCGGTGTGGAGGCATGGCGGCAGAGTGGCTCTCCATGTACGGCAGTAAGAACACAAGGTAAAAATCCCTCACAGGGAGGCTGGACCAGGAAACTGAGAGCTGGGCTATAATCCAAAAGCCAGGCCCTTTGGTGACCCACCCCTGCAGCTAGGACCCTCTTCCTCCTCTTCTTCTGTGTTCTTGTTGCTAGTTTTTATTTATTTTATGTATATTGATATTTTGTCTGCCATGTGTCTGTACATGCCTGGCTGGAAGAGGGTGTCGGATCCTCTGGGACTAAAGTTATGGATGGCTGCAAGCCACCATGTGGGTGCTAGAACTGAACCCCGGTTCTCTGCAAGAGCAATCAAGGCTCTTTTTTTTTCTTTTCTTTTCTTTTTCTTTCTCTGTGTAGCTTTGGTGCCTGTCCTGGATCTTGCTCTGTAGACCAGGCTGGCCTTGAACTCACAAAGATCCACCTGCTTCTGCCTCCCAAGTATTGGGATTAAAGGCGCCGCCACCACTTGGCTCAGTCAAGGCTCTTAACTGCTGAGCCATCTCTCCAGCCCTGACCCACTTCTTAAAGATATCGTAACCTTCAAAATCAGATGGCGACCAGGTTTTCAAACATATTGGGGGGAGTTTTGGATTCAAACAGTAACAGACTCCAAGCCCCCCTCACCGTCTTTCTCTTTTAAATGATACCTTGGTTAAGATTGATATTTTGTTCTTACATCATGGCAGCAACAGCTGACTCAAAGAACGAGCACACGTTGTCGTCATGGATGCACCATTTCTCTGGGGCTTACTCCAACTCTGCACTGTTCCTCTTGTTCTTAGTCTACAGACAGCCCTGCTCCAGGGTCCTCTACCTACCCTCATCGCCACCCCCCCCAGGCTGGATTTAGATCTGGTCCATGCGGCCCTGTCATTTCCCTTCAGGTCCTACAGCCCCGATGACCCTGCTGGGCTTCAGTCTTCGGGGTAAGTCCAGTATGAATACTGAAAACAACAACACAAAGGCCCAAGTTCATGGAAGGCTCACTCCCCGGATGTACCCATTACACTTTACCAAGTTACAGGTACTAATTCGACAAGCCTGCAGCCACGCGGTGAGAAGGTGCCACAATTATCCCACTATGATGAGAACACTGAGGCACACGGAGAAGTAACTTGTCCCAGAGTTGCATGAGAAAGAAGTCAGCAGAACCTGGATGAAACTGATGAAGTCTGGCGACCGAGCCCTGAGTGACATCCCCACCATTTGTCATGAAGTCCTTCATAAAATAGTTACAAACAGGGACTGGAGGATACAGGGCCGTGGAGACCGAGGTACCTCCAGTTACAACACTCACAAAACACAAATGCAGACGTAACACTCAAACACCAAAAGCCACAATTATTCCCACTCTCAGGTGAGGTGGCTGAGCTCTGTGAGGCGGAGGTGCAGGGAGTAGCCCAGTCTTACAGGATGGAAGGAAAGGATCCCCGGGCTCCATATCTGAGGGCCCAGTGTCCCTCAGCCCCTGGCCCTGTCTCCTATGATGCTATCCTTCCCAAGCAGGCATCAAGTTGATGCTCCGGCTTCCCTGAGCTCTTGTGGAATGCTGACCCTTGACCACCCCTCAGCTCCCGATTAGACTCTGTGGGTTAGGAGGAAACTTCAGGCCAGCATCTTCTGTCCAGACGAAGGGATCCCTTAAACACCGCACAAGGTGCTGTGGGCAAGTTGTGGAATTGCTCGGAGCCTCCATTTTTTTTCACCTGTAATTTTCTATTGAAAAAAGCGATGGGCATGGGAGTCAGTAAAACAAAGCGTGTGCAACTAACTGGCTCGTGGAACAGACTGGGCTCGGAAGCATACACACGCCAACTTTACTTTTTCTTCACTGTCTCCAACCCTGCTCTGCAAGGCCTCCCTTGCACCTTCCCCTCCCCCTCCCCTGCGAGGGAAGCAGGGGGCTTGCTGGGACTGCTGCATTCACTCTAGGGTTCTCCTCGGGACCACAGCACCCAAGAGTGAAAGACCACGGCTTTTCACTGACCACCTCTTGTAGCAACAACCTCCAACTTCAGTTCACTGACCTGGGTGGTGCTGCCTCCGGCTGTCCTCGGCTGTCTTTTCACCCCGCCCAGATCCTCAGTCTTCTCTCCCGTCACCTTGGCAGCAGCTAATGTCCTAGCCTGGTCCTGGCTAAATATAGCAGAAGGTCCATGTCAACCCTGTGGCCCCTCTCCCCTCCAAATCTCCAGATGACTTAATCCATAAAGACGATACCCATGCGCATGATCCCAAGCCCCCACAGTCCTTGCCCGCCAAACACTTTGAGCTCCAGCCTCCTCCAGACTTGGCTGAGAGTGACCGCCGTTAGAGGACTGATTTGGCGCCAATGCTTCCTCTCTGTCATGCACAGATGTCTTAAAATGTGAGTTTGGGGCTGGGTGGTGGTGGTGTATTCCTTTAATCCCAGCACTCCGGAGGCAAATGCAGGTAGATCTCTGTGAGTTCAAGGACAGCCTGGGCTACCCAGAGAAATCCTGTCTTTAAAAAAAAAAAAAATGTGAGTGTGGGACTCGAAGCAGAGAAGGTGTCCAACAAAGACTTCCAGACCCTTCTCTCCCCAAAACAGGGGGAGACAGAACTACAGGACGAAAATAGAGAGAGCAGAAAGCAGGGCAACGTGAACCACCAGACAGCCGGACCCCTGCAGGCTCCTGGAGATGGACGGAAAACCAGGGATTGGGAGGGATTCGTTTTTAATTAAAAAGCCATTAAAGCCCAGATATAAAGTATCATGACACTAATAGTCCAGGAAATCTGGAACCTTAAATCACAACAATTCCTCCCCTGAGGGCAAGCCTGGGACCTTGGGATGGGATGGGATCTTGCTTTGTGCCAGGGCAGGAAGTGCTGGTGGTGAACTCTGACTCCTCCCTCTAAAGCTTCCAGATGAAAACAGGCAAGTGCTCAGAGCTGCCAATCTAGCTGACATCATCTTTTCCTAAATGGGGAAACTGAGGAAGGGATGAGAGGCACCTGTGATCTCCCACGGAGCAGGAGCAAAGTGGAAGCCAGAAACTGAGCTGAAGGTTCTCGTTTTGGAACTGGCTTGTAATCGCTGTCAGGCTGTCTGGCTGTCTGATGGTGGTGGGTGGGGCTAACATTGAGCCAGGGGCAAGCCAAGCCAGCTATCCCCTGGAGCAGAGGCTATCTGCATCCAATATGATCCCTCACCCACATGGGCAACAACTTCCTACAAGGGCTCCCTGACCTGTTAATCTAGGGACCAGTGCCCACCTCCCTCTGTCCCAGCATCAGCCTATCCCCCCACACCCAACCACTCCCATTTGGTGAGGAGGTCAGCTAGACTCTCTGTAGAGGCCCTTCTCCGGCAAACAACCTTCAACTCTATTAGCCAATTTATCCCGCTGTTCCGCTCCTCGGAAAGATGGATCGTGGAGGCAGAAGGTGACCAGCGGGGAGCAGTGATGAATGGGGAGACAGGAAATAGTTTGAGCTCTCAAAGCAAAACTCTAACAACCACCTCCAACCTTGAGGGTCCCTCTTGTGCCACCTGATTCTCCAGAGTTTTCATCTCAGGACTGGCCTGAGCCCAAAGCCAGACACTTCATTCATCCTTCTTACGAGGATGTATTGCTTCCCTGGAATGTTCTTGTTTCTATAACTCTTACGTTGTCTGAGAGCTTCTAGCTAAAGTGGGAGGGTTTCCCTGCCGCAGCTGAGGGGAAGACAAGATGCCAAGCAACCACCCATCTCTTTGGCCACATCCGCAGAGATGCTGGTACCCAAATCCAGGGAGGTGATAGTCTCAATCTGTTCCTGCATCAACTAGATTCCCAGGGAGTGATGGGCAGTGTAGGAACAGAACTTTGAACATAGGCAGAAGAGGTGACCAGGACACTGGGGCCTAGAACATTTAAGATTGCTAAGCCAGATCAGCTCAAAGAGTGGACTCTAAGGGCCCGGGTCCTAGGTTCAAATCTCTAGAAGCCATTGTACAGCAGAGGACATATGTTTTTGGGGGAATTACGGGCCTGAAGTTCTCTCTGAACAGTCTCCGTGGGTATAGTCTGGTGTCCCCAGACATGCCACGGAGCATTTGTCTCCCTGGCAGCTTCTTCCTCGTACAATGATCTGAAGCTGGGTGTGGTGGTGCACGCCTTTAATCCTAGCAGAGGCAGAGGTAGCTGGATCTCTGTGAGTTCAAGGCCAGCCTGGTCTTCACAGTGAGTTCTAGGACAATCAGGGCTATGTAAAGAGACCCTGCCCATCCCCACCTCAAATGATTTGAGCTGATAGGAAGGCCTGTTCATTTGTGACATCCGAGGAGCATCCACCACACATGCTATACCAATCTTTCTCCATTTAATCCTCACAACACTGAATTACCTCTTGTTTCTACAAATCCTAGGCTAAGAACATGCTAGGTAGCTCCCTCAACCCCGACAAGTAGCCAAAGCAAGCTGAGAGCCGGCCTGACTCTCTGTGGTTCCAACGCCCTTGACACCACAGAGTTCTCTCCTCTTTCCTGCTTCTGCCTCCCTGGTCCCCTCCTCTCCGAGCCTCATCTTCTAAGAGCCTCCTGGTGCCCAGAAAGCCATCCCTTCATGGCTGGGAGGTGGACACCTTCTCTTGAAGGTTATGCCTTTCTCACACTGTGTCACATACGTCCAGCTCCTGGGCTCACTCAGGTACCCCTCCAGGTGCTTGGCATTTGAATGCTTGGGCTATCCTGTCCTTGACTCCGTTTCCCCTGACTACAGGCCTCCTGAGTGGATCGACTCACCTGGGTTCCCCATTCCACACTCTGATGTCTCTTTTGACTCCAACATCGGCACAAAGACAAGACTCAGGAAGGCATGTGAACACCAGACAACAGTGAATCACCAGTGAAACTCAATGGCAGTCTCACCTAATCCCCTGCTGTTGCAAAAGGAGAAACTGAGGTCCACTAGATGTCCTGGTCAGGGAAACAGGGAATGAAGAGGAGTCCTGTGGGGGCCCCAGCTGGCCTCTCAAGCCAGTTACCCTGCTGTGGTCTCAGACCTGCCTCTAGGGCTTTGGAGAGGTGAGCCAGAGGTCAGGGGGAGTTGCTGAGGCTTCTGCCTCCTCACAGAGCCCTCTTATGTTCCAAACCGAGGGCCTGCTCCTCAGCTGGCAGGAGGAAAGGCCCCTGGTGGGTACTGAGTATCAGCCTGAGGTTCAAAGGCTGCCTGAAGCAGGCACCAGCCCTCAGCTTCCGCCACAAATTTACAACCCCCACAAAAGTCCTGTAGGCTGGGAGAAGGAGGTGTTTTTCCGTGGCTGGCCCTGCTGCCCTGCCTAGTCCCCAACTTACTGGAAAGTCAGAGTGAGATAAAGTGGTTGTTCATGCTGGGGAAAGGCAGGGCCTAGCCTGAGAAAACAGACTATGCCTACATGGGCCTCAGGTACGACGTCATGGGCACCCCAATCTGAGAAGGCCATGTCCTGGGGCTCCCCAACTTCTTAAAATAGAACTCAAATCCTGGGATCTAGAGGAACAATAAGGGGTCCCTAGGGTGGGAAAGAGACTGCCCTCCTGCCCTCCTGATACACATGGGGCTCCCTGGGCCCACAGGCAGGCTAGCCTGGAAGAAATTCCCAGTCCTATAGACAGCAGCCAGGAGTCTGCAGCAACAGTGACGGCTGGTCGGGACACAGCAAGCAGGTGACTCAAGGCTGTGGGATGAGCCCCTGGAGAAAACATCAAGAAGGTACGGCTCTGAGGAGTGCGGGTAGGGTGGGTGCCTTCTGTGGTGTGCAGCTGGGGCTACCTGAGACTTCCTCCATAGTCCTCAGCTTCATAGTTCTCGGAAGCTCATGTCAATGCCGCTGTTCGAGTTGTGGGATCGCCAAGCGCCAGATGCAGGAGAAGCCGAGTGGGTCCCTGACACCAATGTCAGCCTGATGCAGAATGGGAAGCAGACGGAGGGAAGGGAACCACCGCCCCAGGCTAGAGCTGAAATGGGCAGCAAATGAGGCACACCTGGCTCTCCTGCAGCACAGCGTGGCTTCCGAGTGTTCATCTGGGAGCTTGCTAGAACTGCAGACGACACCTAGCCCAACCTCCCCTGACTCAGGCTGCCTCCATCTGTGGCCCTGAGGCCCAGGTACTCAGATCTGCTACAGACCTCCTGGTGAGACAGACACTGGGGCCGATCCTGTGTTCAGAGGGATAAAGGCAGGGACAGGGACAGGGACAGGGACAGGGACAGGGACAGAATAATGTCATGGGAAAGTGGGAGAGAAAGAATCTAGCCAGTGGACCAACATGTTAAAAAAAATCCAGAGAGTATACCCGGCAAAGAATGCACCCAGCCAGGGGTGTGGGTGGGTTTGGAGCATCCCAGGCTACAGGGTGGAGTCAAGATGGACATGAGGAAAGGAAGCAGGGGTTGAGGCAGGAGAGGTGTGGTGTGCTGGGCCAGGCTGGGGAGGGGCTTTTGTGACTTCTGCAAGAGGCAGGCTTTCCCTGAATTCAGGAAGGGTTCAAGTGCATCCCTCAGTTTGTCGTGGCAGAGCCAAGCCAATGCTCAGGTACCTTGTTCTCTCTGCACCCACTCACTCACCACAAAGGGCTGCGTGTCCCCAGGCCTGCAATAACAAAACACAAAGACTGGGCCATGACAGTTGAAGACCACCCCAGTGATCTGGTCAAGGTCCTGCTTTAGAACCTTGGGAATCCCATTTGTGGCCAGACCTACTAGTCCTGGCCTTCTCTAACCAGAAGTTAGCTTCCTGCAGCTTCTAATCGGGGCCGTTTTCTTCTGCACACGACACAAAAACAAAAACAAAACAACAAACTTGGTTCCCTGTTGCTTGGGGACAGATTTTCCTACCCAAGAGCCAGTAGCCTTCACACACTGCTCCCCATCATTAGCCACAACTCCCAGTGTGGGCCAGACTAGGGGGCCAAGGTGTGGTGGGTCAGCCTGCCCACCACAGCCTGCAGGAGGGGCCAAAGCATAGAGTCCATATAAATTAATTTAATTGGGCCCTATTATCACTTTGCTCTGGGCCTGCAAGTCTAATCTAGCGTTGAAGTAATTCATTGGGTGTGAAGTGTCCCCAGCCAAGACTTCCCTCTGCTCACGGAACAAACCTCTCCACACTTGGCGGAGACCCTGGGCCACTGCAGCCTGGCTCCAGCAGAGGGGTTGTGCAGGGAGCAGGGCCAGCAGGGGAAGACTTAAAATAGCTCCAGCCTTGGCTGCCTCCCCTGACTTTCCCAGAATGAGGCCCCAACCCACACCCCACCAACCCCCCAAAGTACACATATGCTCAGTCACACAAGTAGAAGATGGAGTGACATCCAGGCCTTTGCAGACCCAGAGGATGGCTACAGAGGTCCTAGGAAACCCAGGTGAACCCTAAATTACTAGGAGATTTTGAACAAGTCTTTTCTCTCTGTTTTGTGACTCAGTTTGCCTTCCTAAAAAATGTCCTGGCTTGTGACTTTAGTACCAAGTTATTCAGTTCTAAGACTTGGCCTCCTCACCTACAAAACAGACCCTCCTAATGGCTAATGGAATCACTGGAAGGGTCAGATGAATTAGCAAATGGTGAGGACACCATGGCATGCAGTAAGTGCTACATAAATGCTCACACATTGTGAGATTCAGGTAGGACAGGGTAGGGAGCCCTCTGCAGCTGTAATTGCTGAGTCCAAGGTACACACTTGTTATAATTTCAGAAATGTAGAAGGGCACGGGATGGTGTGGTTCCCACGGAAGCTTTATCCCAGGGTTGGAGGCACCTGAGAGCTGAGAGAATGCAAGTCACCCAGCTTGATGTGTTATGATTTGATTTGCATAATTTATGGTGCAATTAATTATTCATACCCTGATGTCAAGCTCATTAAGCAATCAGCCACCATGAACCTGCTAGTTGAGTCCAAATCTGGGGTGTGGGGGGAGACAAAACTTTGGGGAACCTAGGGATCCTAGCCTGAGAGTATAAGCAGGACGCTCATGCATGAAAACATGTACAAACAGCACACCCACAAGGGGGCCAGTCCCCCATCCCAGGCACTCCTCAGGAAGGGTTGCTGATTGAAAAGGCCTAAGAGAGGTAGAGGATTTCCTGAGCTGTCTGCCCCTCCATCCCAGATAGTGAAATAGCACCAGCTTTATTATTATTATTATTATTATTATTATTATTATTATTATTATTAGCTGGCCTGGAACTCACTATGTAAACCACTCTGGCCTCAAACTCACAGGGATCCATCTTCCTCTGCCTCCCCAGTGCTGGGATTAAAGGTGTGCAACCACAATGCCCAACACTACCAGCTCTTCTCTGGCTCCTGCTCCTGGGTCTGAGCTGACCTCAGAATCTGAACTACACCACAGCTGTATTGAACAGCTATCAACAGACGGGGAAAGTGATGGGTGGCAGGAACAGCCAGAACCTCTCCTAGCAAGTGGCAAAGTTCCGGTCTCCCTAATTCAGACAGTACAGCACACTGGCTCCAGCTCACAGGAGGTACCAGGGAAGCTGAGAGGCATGGGGAGGGACTTGGGAGCTCAGAGTAAGCCCTTTCTCTTCCCCAGACTCAGTCTCCTGCTCAGAGCAGGAGCATGCTGATCTCTTTCACTGGGGCTTACTCTGGAATCAATCTCCCCTCAGCAATGGGTTGCTGTACAAATTATATGGACTCCATGACCAAAAAATCTCCATAGGGGCTTGATGTGCACTAGGTGTACGAGGACAAACGGCTTCGGAACTCAGCCTTGGGGACACCAAACCAGGAAACATTCAAATAGTTCTTTCCTTCTGAGTCCCCATCTCACGAAGAGGTCTATGGCGATGAACCCTGACCCTGCTTAAAGCCTGTGCGGAAATTCTCCTACAGGCTGGATCTCAGGACTCCAGCCTCACTACCCACAATGCAACCTTCCGTGTTCTCTTACCATGGCCCACTGAGTGGTTGGGCAGTTGCTCTGCTTCCCTTTTCTTTTCTCCGCTCAGCAGGCATGGCTCAGCAGAATCCAGCCAAAAACATTCAGACCGCATTCACATCGGGTTCTGCAGCCAGACAGCTTTAACCTGCCCTCTGCCAATGGTGGTGGTGGGGGTGGGGTAGGGACAGCCTGACATACTTTCTCTTTACCCTCACTCCAAAGCTCTGGGGAGGGGGCGGGGGGGGGGGGGGGAAGTGTCAGGTCATACTTCAAATGACTCTTGAATTCTTTTCTTCTCCTCCGGGTTCCCACCGCTCACCATCTGATTCACTCTGGTGCTCAGCGTCCTCGTCCTCCAAATGGTCTGGGAAGTGGTATACCTTCACGGAGTGGTGAGAACTCCAGCAATGTGCATAAAGCTTTCAGTAAAGCAGTTGGGAAACCGTGACTATGGCTGGGTGTTGGTGTTTTGTTGTGCTTTGCTGTTTAGCTTGTCTAATCCGTGTCCTGGGAATGGCAGGGCCCAGCGTGGCCCTACCTGTCTTTCCCCTTCAAACACAGTGCTGACGTTACCTGTTGGCTCTCAGCCAGGACCCAGGCCATGTCTCTGAAGGGCATGGGGCCAGGGATGCCACCGGAGCCAAGCGAGGGTAGTTCTGAGGCTGGGAAGCTCCAGCAGGAGGTCCCAGAGTCCCCTCCATGGTGCTGTCTTAGGTATCCCAGACTGGCCTCAAACTCCCTGTGAAGCTGAGGGTGGTCTGGAACTACTGATCCTTCTGCAACTCCCAACTGATGGGATTATAGGTGTGGCCAACCAGACCCCATTTATGCAGTGCTGCAGATCAAACCCAGGGCTTCACTCAGGCTAAACAAGCACTTTAATAGCTAAACTACATTTCTAGTCCCCTGGTTATGGTTTGAATGTGTCCTCCAAAGTTTGAGTACTAGGAACTTGTACCCATTGCACAGCTTTGTGAGGTGGGGCCTCTACGAAGTAACTCAGCCGTAAGGACCCTCCCTTCTGGATGGATTCATGTGGAGTGTGCCTCATATGAAAGGAGTTACCTGCTCCATGAGACGCCTTCACCATGAAGACTGCCCTCCCATGATGTGCTGCCCAGACCCGTGAACCAAATCACATCCCTGTTTCACTGAAAATCACCTAGTCCGTGGCATTCTGTTACAGCAACACAAAACATCCCAAGAGACTGTAAATGGGTGAAGACATCCTATGTGTGAGGAGTGACCCACGCTATGCCTGAACTCTGCTGGGCTGTCCCCACCTCTCTTCAGGAGGGAAGCACGGCAGCCTTGGATTAGCTCAGCTGAAGGAAACTACATGTGGAGGGTCACGCCCTCGTGAGGGATAGCTTGCATCTGGTTGACTCACAGAGAAGATGCAGCCCTCACCTCCAACCAGGACAACTCTGCGTCTCACCCAAGTCCCAGAGTTCATGTGGCCATTACAGCTCAGTGTCTCCCTGGGCCCAGGACTGCTTCTCCTTCTCTTGTATAGGAGAGATTCTAAGAGTGCTCCCAACACTCATTCTGCATGTCAGCCTCTACCACAGAGGCTGTGCACAAGGAAGCGGCTGTCACAGATGCACACTGGTCCTCGGATTCACGGCTTTGGATAAACTGCAATGAGACACAGGGACAGTTTCAGAGAGACACGGTCAGAGCTGGTTTGGAAAGACATTCCTTACCACATGGAAGATTGGGGAGGACAACCAATTCAGGCAACACTCCTGGTCAGGACAAGTCTATGCGTCTATGAGTAGAATACTGGACGGCTTGGGAGAGCCAGATGTGGCAGAAACCACAGGACCGGCCTCCACAGGCTTGACTGCTTGCTTATTTGCAGGTTGGATGAGGGGAGAGAGCGATTTAAGAAGATGCTTGATTTTAGGCCCAGCTCTGAAGGGGTAGTGAGGTCATTTACTGAACTGAAGAAACATGGAAGAGAAGTAGTTGGGTGAGGTAGGGAATGTAGATTAAAGTTCTGATTCTAGGAAGCTCTGGACAGTCAAAGAATGAAGCCCAGGCATTGTGAAGTAAACGAATGGTGGCATCTTAGAGACGGACTATGAATCTTTGAAGGAAGGACCTTGAGCGTTCTCTCTGTAACCCAGCCTAAGTCTAGAATAAAGACCATGTTGGGTAAATATTGGCCATGTAGGTAGATAGATGGATAATGAACTGATTGGTGAATAGATGGATAAGTGAGTGGGTGGGTGGATGAACATACAGATAGATGGGTGGATAATGGGCACATGAATGGGTGTATGGATATATATGGGTGGATGGATAGATGGGACAGTGGATGAATGGAAGGATAAAAGGATGGTGAATGAATGGATGCATGAATAAATAGGTGGACAGATGGACAGATGGACAGATGGGTGAACAAATATGTGGGTAGATGGATTTATGGGAGAAGGGGTGACTAGATGGATAGGAGGATAGATAGATAGGTAGAAAGGTGGACATGTGGATGGGTGTTAGGTAGTTGGACACATGGAGGTATGGGTGCATGGACAGGTGAATGGAAAAGTAGGTAAATAGACAGATGGATAAACGATAGGTGGACAGATGGACATACGGATGGATGAGTGGGTGTCTGGCTAGATGGATAAATGGGTGGGTGGACAGATGGGCAGATGGGTAACTAGTTAAGTGGCTAGACTGAAAAATAGACATATTCCCCGCTGCACTTCCGATCCCCTGACAGTAAGGAGTGGACCCTTTTCTGATGCCCACAACCCAGCCGAGGCCTCAGAAGCAGCCTGTACCTTGGCTCCTGCTATAGTCACCAACCTCACTGGCAAATGGAGAATGGGAGTGGGAAGAACAGCAGTCCTGAGCCTGACCAGTCTCAACCAGCATCATCGGGAACACTGGGCAGCAGATACGTCCTGGAAAAAGACAAACACTCGCCCAAATGTACACCCTCAGACAGTGCTTCCGGTGAAATGAACTGGGGTTTGAGTTTAAGGCTTAGCTTCAGTTCCTCATGAAGGGCATCGAGTACTGAGTACTCAGGTCTACTCAAGCTCCCCTGTGGATCCCGCCTCCCACAGTGACCAAATGAAACTGGAGGGGCCTGCTCTCTTGGATTTGGTCAAGGTGTGTCACAGACTAAGTAAGTAGGAGCATGGATACCATCTCATCACCCAGCCCCCTGCAGGCCTTGCTGATGTCAGTGGGTTGCCAGGCAGGTGGGTTGGCCTGGGGCAAGGGATCAGAGCTGAGATAGAGGTTCCTAAGATGAGGCTGTGTGAAGCAATGTGGGCTGAATACAACCCACCAGGCCTTTCTCCTCTCTGGCTGGGGTGCTCTGGCTGAAAGGGACATGGCTATCCATCTGCCTGTGTGCAGATTCTCGTATACACACCCATTCCAAGGGATTGCAGGGGACCTGTTACCCACAGTACAGGTGGGGTATTTGAAATCAGGGTAGGATGGGGCTTTGCCCAGTGCCACTCTGTAGCTGGTAACAGGTTTTCACATCGGAGAGACATTCTCCCCCACCCCCCTCTGCAACCTTTCTGAGAAGGAAAGACCCTGGCAGGAGGCACTTGGTCTGCTGGGGAAACAACCACATACCTAGTCAGTGACAGCATGGAAGTATGAGACAGCAGCCCACAAGGGCCGGGGGAGCCCAGAGGCAGCCCGCTAAAGGCTCAGGTGCTGAGAGGACTTTTGGAAGAGGCTGAGCCTGCAGAAAAGTGCTCTCAGCACGGGCAGCACAGAGGTGTGCAAGCACAGGACCCACAGAGGAACCCCCACCCCACTGCTCACTCAGCCTGTGCCCCCAGAGCCCAAGTCCTCTCCGTTCCTTACACTTACCCTGCATCTCAACGGTGTGGGACAAGTGTGGAAATGACAGTTGTGCAAAGCGTGAAAAGAAAGCATGCTGGCCTAAGGCCTGGGGGTGAGGACACCTGCTACTCCAGCTCAGCAGCCACCTCTGCACACACCTCTACAGCCAACCTCTGTAATGTTGGGGAAGGCCATCGCATGCTCTGGCCCCCGAGGACCAGTTCGCTCAATCACGAAGCAAGTGTCAATCAATTCCCTAGTAGGAGGGCGCTGTTCCCACCATCACAGACCCTCTAGAAAGAAATAATGGGTGAATGGGCTTTCCCTACGGGCGTACGGGGAGACAGGGAGAAGGGACGGAATGTAGACTCCAAGTTCCATTCAAGAACTGGTCCCCCAGTAATAAATGGGCAGTTTGGGGTCTCGAGAGATCAGGGAAAGCAAAGATAGCCATGCTGCGCGAAAGCAGCAGTGAGAACAGGGCTGAGGCGGTTACACAGGGAAGGCCTCTATAAATACGGGTCCCAGTGCCCTCTGAGTACGTTTCCTGGTTGGCAGTGAATGATTCAGGGATGAGGCAGGGCCAGAGGAGGATCGGAAATCAGGCAGCGAGGCTATGGGGCAAGCCAAGACTTGCCTGACTTCCACCTGTGGCGGCACGATGCCTTCCCTCTCGTGTCGCCCGAGGCGGGTTGGTGGCACCATCCCAAGAGCTGATCTGATTTTTCTCACTGGGAAATTAGCAGGGATCGCCTCTTGCATCCCACAGCTGGGCCACAGTGACCGGATAGTCCCACCATCCAGGCCATGGTGGAGGTAGATAGAGGCACCCCATCCTGATCGTGAAGTACTTGCCTCTTAGATGTGGTTAGACCCCTTGGTTGCATCAAGAAGTTGCAATGAGAACCTTGTGGGAGCCACTGGGGAAAACTCCCAGAGAGGATGACCTCACCTCTGGTGTGACGCTCGCTGGCAGCAGGTGGGAGCCGTGTGGGGTGTACCAAACCGACGTCTCTCTTCCCCAGCAATCCTACAATGTCCTTCCCCACGTGTTCCCTCAAAGACGCTCAACTAGGAGGAGGGTACTTGGGGAAGGCTCCTGGCACCGTCTGCACACCCACCCTGGGGTGAGGATAGTCTAGTTGCCATTGAGACCCCGGCTGTACCAAGTACACACTGACAGGTTCTCCCGAGAGGATCCCAGTGGCACTCTTGAAAGAATAGGAGGCAATGGAGGGGGCAGGAATCAGACCTGCATTCTGGGGCTGGCTCACTGGGGACCTGGGCAGAGGCAACCTTCTCCGTGCCTCTTTCTCCTTCAGATCACCAAGGGCTTCCAGGAGTGTCCAACCTTTTGACGCTGCAATGTGATGTTGTCACCCGTGAAGTTTACACAAGGACTGTGCAATAGTTACAGAGACGAATATAAAAATCTCAATGTTTTAAAGAACTTTATGATTTTTGTGTTGCACAGCTGTCTGTAGAGGCATGCATCCCACAATGAGTCACAGTTTGCACATAACCTAGCAGCTTTAGACACCGAGCCCCCTCTTCCCCCTCACACACACCTCTAGCTGCATGTAGCTCAGGACCACAGGACACCAAACCCCAAGTCCCCAGGGGAACTCCAGGCTGCAGTTCTCCTAATTGGTACCTAAAGGACCAGAGTCACATCATGAGCTGAGGGTCCTCACATCACTTATTTCATGACCTAGAAGCCTGGGTCCACTCTGACTTATGCCCATGCCGTGTTTCTCAGCAGTAAATGTTTTCAGGCTATTGCTGTGCCCTGCCTGTCCTATCCAGGGGCAGCCACATCACCCCTTCCCTCCTTGCCTTGTGGCACCAGCCAGCTCACTGCAGGGCTTCTTGGAGAGATCTCAGACCAAGAGCCTCCTGTCCACTGGACTTGGCCACTTCATTGGCCTCTAGCTGGTTGCAGAGACCATGTCAACGTCATTGATGTCCAGGTCTGCCCAGGTGCCTGGCTGACTTGGAATAGTTGGGGCTCATAGGAAGGAAGAAACCCTCACTTCTTTTTATTATTTTACTTTTAATTGTGTGATGTGCATGTAGATATGTACACATGAGTATAGACGTTCGTAGGGGATACCCAGAGCTGAAGTTCCAGGCATTCATCATGAGCTGCTTAAGCTGGGAAGCAAAAGTGGGTCCTCTACAGTGTAACCTCTTAACTGATGGGCCATCTCTTCCAGCCCCAAACCTCACTTCTTGAGAACACTCTGCTGCAGGAACCCCAGCTAGCCTCTTGAGAGCTCCACGCCAGCCCTGTAGCCCCCAGCATGACCCACTGAGTTCAAGCAATCCCTTTAGTCGTGTTCCCAGGCTTCGCAGCACTAGCTAATGCACGGGGCCTGCTTCCATCACACACAGCTGTGTGGTGACAGCACTGCCCCTCTGGGGGCTAAAGTCCCCACATCAAGAAAACCAAGACAATAATTCCACTCTGATCTCGCCAGATTGTCAGAGGCTGCATGGGAAAGCAGGGGCACAAAGCCTGGCCCACTGAGGGTGAGCAGCGGCAAGGTGCTCCCAGAGTGTTACTCATCCAAAATGACTGTGCTGAGCCCTGTGACAGTGGATGGAGGTGAATCAGGTGTCAGGGACCCTGCCTGAAGGCTCTGAGTGATCCAGCAGAGCAGACAGACACAGGGCACTCAGGCACACAGTGTGTCACAGGCAGAGGGACCCAGGAGGCACACCTAGTCTTCCACCAAGTCACAGATCCTGAGCAGCAGCTTGACCAGAGGGCAATGCAGGGAACGTTTCAGGGGTGGGGAAGAGGCATGAGGACCACATGACTAGGCCAGGGGACCTAGGCAGATTTGCATGCTAAGAGAACATGGGTGTCTGTCACAGGCCCTTCTGCAAGGCTGAACAACCTGTGGGTGACCAGGACAAGAAAGGGATTTTAGCGGGGAAGGGTGATGGTTAGATCGATGGGTAAAACAGTCCCCTGGGGTTGGGGGAAAGACCTGAGCAGTCATTGAAAAGACCTACGGTTCGGGGACCTGTAAGAAGGCTGGGCAGTTCTGTCCTGGTCAGGCAGATGGTTAGGGAAGGAATAGAGGAATAGAGGGATGGCAGGAAGGAGGCAAACAGAATTAGAAGGTGGAAGGGACTGGGTGGTACAGGGAGCTCCCATCTGGAACACTAGAACCTCCCTGTTATACTAACCTATCAGTGACTCAGGCCAGCCCCTTCCTCCCAGGGCCTTAGTTTCCCCATCTGGGCCAGAGACACCCCGGAGGCCCACCCCAAGTCACACCCCCCCCAAGAGACTTTAAAGCACGGCCCTTTCGTGCTTCAGGAGTGGGGAACCCACCCCCTACAATTCAGCCTTTCTCTCAGTCTGAGCACCGGAGTTAGGGGGCCTCACCCACTCCCAGGTGAGGGCAGGTAAGCTAGCCCTAGAGCCTGCATGTACAGAGCTTCAGCGCCACCTACTGTCCATCTGGAAAAGCCCATCAGGTTCAGGCACTCGTTTGGATCCAGGTCCCTGTGGACTGGAGCACTTCTGGCCCCTCCCCAGCCCAGGCCTCTCCAGGTGACTCCCTGGACACAGAACGTTTCCTTCTCCGAGGATTCTAAGCACATCAGCTCTTTCCAGGAGGAGCAGTGGGTGAGAAAGCACCGGCCCTTACTTCTTTCTGGGAAGGGTCTCTGTTCCCTTCATGTCTCTCTCCTGGCCCCACAGCCAATCTACTTGGAAAAGCCAGCTCCTTCTCTGCCACTCCATTCCTGCCACCTTGGCCCAGGCACCACATCTCGTGTCCTCACCCTTGTCCCACACCAGAGTGGCCTTCTTTAAAAGCGAAAACTGGAGGGCGCAGCTTTTTCAGCAGCTTTTCCAAGGCTACAGACTGGTGGGCTCTTTCCAGCATACTGCCCTTTAAACTCAGTGTTTCAGTAACACACATCTGTCAGAAGGCCGGCCACCTCTTGCACGGCCTTTGCATGTTCTGTCCCTCGAATTCTTCCATCTTTCAGAACTTTTCTAAACCGTCTCCAGGAAGCCTGGGTTGAATGGGGAAGCCTCCTGCTGCCGTCCACCCCCGGGGCCTGCTCACTTCTCTGTTGGATCTGGTGGCCAGGACAGAAGGTGCATTGAAAAGCTGGTAACATTTATGTCCCAAGGGCTGGAGGGGAGGGGGGGGGGGCGCAGGAACTCAGGAAGCACCTTGTACCTGGGTTGTCCCCAGCGGGAGATGGGGGCGTGCTAGTTGCTTGTAGAGGCCGCCCTGAACCTCCAGCCTCGCTGGCATCCTCAATCTGCCAGCAAAGAGCCCCCATATGCATGCTTCCGTCTGGCTGACCCACGAAGGCAGGAAGAAGCCTTCCAGGGAGGCAGGGGTGGCACTCCTCGGGTGGCTGCTGCAGAGCCACACCTGCATGGAGCATCGTAACTGGGCTCACTTTCCATTCGGGAAACTGAAGCATCCCAAAGCCAGAGAGAAGGGCCTGCTCTGTGCACTCTGCCTTTGGCATCCCAGCAGACCCAGGGCAGCTCACTCTTAGACGAGCACAACAGATAATCAATACATACATGAACACATGTTCAGTTTCTGTAGCTACCAAGAAAACATCAATCAAAACTACACCAAGGATCCGTCTCACCTTAGGATGGCTAGCATCAAAAGAGCAACTAACAAAGACTGGAGGGGCGGGGTGGGGAGATCTCTTATATACTACTAATGGGAATGTCAATTCTTGTAGCCACTATGGAAATCAGTATAGGGGTTCCTGAAAAAAAAAAAAAAACTAAAAATAGAACAGCCATGTGATCCAGATACACCACTCCTGGGTATACACCCAAAGGAATCGCAAGCTGGCACATAATTAAAATCCATTCACTTCTGTGTGTGTCATGGCACTGGTAATAACAGCTACGTCATGGAATCAGCCTCTCACAGATGAATAGTGAAGAAACTGAACGGATGAGCACTGCGGTGTACTATTCAGCCGTAAAGGAAAAGGAAGTGTATCTGCAGGAAAATGGATGGACCTGGGTGCTGTGGGATATTCTGTATGGCAAATGTGTTGCTGATTAGTCAATAAATAAAACACTGATTGGCCATTGGCTAGGCAGGAAGTATAGGTGGGACAAGGAGGAGAATAAAGCTGGGAAGTGGAAGGCTGAGTCAGAGAGACATTGCCAGCCGCCATGATGACAAACAGCATGTGAAAATGCCGGTAAGCCACGAGCCATGTGGCAAGGTATAGATTAATGGAAATAGGTTAATTTAAGCTATAAGAACAGTTAGCAAGAAGCCTGCCACGGCCATACAGTTTGTAACCAATATAAGTCTCTGTGTTTACTTGGTCGGGTCTGAGCTGCTGTGGGACTGGCGGGTGACAGAGATTTGTCCTGACTGTGGGCCAGGCAGGAAAACTCTAGCTACACCTGGGAATCATCACGATAAGCAGTATAAGACAAGTACAGTGTCTTCTCTCGAATTCAGAATCTAAAACGAGCAATGAAAAAGTGGGTGGAGATTAAGAGAGAAGAGGGAGGGGGGAATCATAAGGGAGGGTAGTGGAAAGGCGAGAGCAAAGTATCTTATATGTACCCATTAAGATGTCATAATGAAACCTGTTATTTTACATGCCAGTAACAATTGCAGTGAGGCCTGGGGATGGCTCAGTTGGTAGAGTGCTTGCCCAGCATGCACAAAGTCCTGGGTTTGAGCCCCAGCGCCAGATGAGGCCAGGAATACTGACACATTCCTGTAATCCTAGCATTCAGGAGGTAGAGGCAGGAAGATCAAGAGTTTAAGGTCATCTCTAGCTACAAGTTTGAGGCCAGCCTAGGCTACATGAGACCCTGTCTCAAAGCTAAATTATAATGAGAGAAAAAAGTAATCACTGGAGACAGTTGCTATCACGAAGGTTCTAGGCCCATCTCCTAGAGACTAGGTAGATGTCAAGTAAGACAGGGAGGCAGACCATGCCACACACAGGGTGGCACACTGTTGAACACTTTAGAAAGTCCTCTGGGCTGATGATCTGATAAAATTAGACCAGACAGGGTGGGGATGCAAAGGGCTGGACTTGGAAGGGAAGGATTTGAATCTCGAAGCCAGAGCTTTGCAGCTGTGAGGCTAACCTCTGCATCCTGGTTTCCTCTTGCCTCAGAAAGTGATAGTGTTCAACCCACCAGTTCCTGGAATATCAGGGATCTGGTGAAAGCGGCTTGCAAGTTTCACCCCAACCCTGGTTATTATTCCAGTCATTGCAAGTTATGTAAGAGGGAAGCCGGGCTGAGAGTGGGTGGTGGGCTCAGCAACCCCTCCTGCAACACCACCCTGGCCCAGCCACATGGAATGAAGTCCCTCTTCCTCTCTATCACACCCAACCCTACCTCTCCCCCCAAATCTACAAGCCTTCCCTGTGCCTGGGCTGACTTCAGTACATGTGTCCTTTTCTCCCCAGAATGTGACCTCTTCCTTCAGGGTGCCTCCAAGTCAGCGATGGCAGAGGGCCTAGAGGGAGGAGACAGAGCTGAGTTCAGATTTTAGTTTTGTCAGAGCTGTGGGATCGGTTTGTGGATCCACTTCCCTGAACCCCTGTAGCTAGAAAATGCTATGTGTAGATGAAATGGCACTGGCAAGGGACGTCTGCCACTGGGTTGGCCCAGTAAGGTCGGGCAAGACACGAGCGTGGGAGACAAGAAGGCATCACAAGAAGTGGTTCAGGACTCGAGCATCTAGAACCAGGATAGGTCAGAATGGGGTGGGTGGAGCGGAAGGGTTCCTCTGCCCACAGCCCCCCAAAGTCTGGTTACACTCTGTTGATGTTTATAAGTCGGCAGCAAATCAGCCTTTCCCAGACATGTGTTGTTGCTCTTCTTTTAAAAACTGAAGTGGATAGAGACAGCAAGCTGAGCTTGTCCCGTGGTCTTTCCCAAAGCCAATCAAATCAATGTAAAGAGGTTTATCAAAACATTGGAAAGCAGACCCACAGGACCAGGAATGGCGGGCTGAGTGCTAAACAGGCAAGAAAGGGGTGGAAAATAGCCCAGAGCATACCTGAAACCCTTAGACCAGTGGTTCTCAACCTGTGGGGACCCCTTTGCTTGAATGCCCCTGTGATATTTACATTGTGATTCATAATAGTAGCAAAATTATAGTTGTGAAGTAGCAACGAAAATAATGTTATGGTTGGGGGCTCACCACAGCATGAGGAACTGTAGTAAAGGCATTAGGAAGGTCGAGAACCACTGCCTTAGATGCTTCTGGAATTTGCTGTGCCAGGTGCTTCTGAAACTGGGTAGCTGCAGAGGCTAACTAAGTACAGGAAGACTGCATGGAAGCAGACTCCTGGGTTGGAGATGTGGTTCAGTGGTCAGAGCACCTGCTGTTCTTGCAGAGGACCAGGGTTCAGTTCCCAGCACCCATATAGTAGTTCACAACGGTCTATAACTCCAGTTCCAGTAGATCTAATGCCCTCCTCTAAATTCCATAGCATCAATCATACACATTACGTACACATACATACATGCAAGCAAGCACTCATATACAAAATAAAATAAAAATTTGGTTAAAGTTGTCGGGGAGAAGAGAGGGGGGGAGAGGTAGACTCCCAGGTTCCTCATCCCACCCTATACCTCTGCAGAATATCAATAAATAGTTCAGGAAGAATCAATACAAGAGTTTAGGCAGAGCCAGGCATAATGTCATATGCCTTTGATCTCAGCACTTGGGAAGCAGAGACAGGAGGATCTCTGTGAGTTTGAGACCAGCCTACAGTGTTAGTTCCAGGTCAGCCAGGATTATACAGAGAAACCCTGTCTCAAAAACAAAACAAACAAAAACAGCAACAAAAAGAGTTCAGGCAGAAAAAAAAAGCACTTTTCTCTTGAGCATCAGTCTTGAAGAGATGTGAAATGCCTCAACCAGATCTTTGTCCACAGTTCTATCTTGTTCCCAGGGAACAAAGTCTGGGCTGTAATGTTCTCAGATATGAGCGGATGAAATGAGCAGGCACTTGAGGACACCCCCAGTGGGACAGTCAGAGATTTTAAAGGCTAAAAGGTGAATTACAATAACCCCCCAGGGGGAACTAAAAAGGAATTTAGAGAAGGGAGTCTACAGAAGCAGGGTTCAAACAGAAGAGAATAATTAGTACTCTAAGAGATGAGGTCTTGTATCCATGAACAAGGATGGGATGCTACAACAAATAATTCTTGGGAATTAAATATAAAATAGCAAAAAGCAGGGATTTAAGAAGAACGGTTGGAAGAGCGTTTTGGAAAAATAGAACAGAAAGATAAAGAAAAAACAGAAAAGACAAGATAACTAGAGGACACACCAGGGAATTCAGCATCTGAATGATGGGAAGGCTAGGAGGAAAGAGTGGAGAGTGCTGTGAACAAGACAAGAGTTGAGGATCGGAGTGACCCTGACCCCTGAGTCAGCAAGATGGCTCAGCAGGTGAGGAGCTTTGCCTAAGCCCCACGGCCTGAGTTCAACCCCTGCCACTGTTGGAAGCCGGGAGCTCTGCCCTCCTCATTAAATTAGCCCTGCTTACTTACAAGAATCCAGCAAAATCTGGCCTGTGGACTCTAGAGATTCTCTCAGAGAAAGAGTGGCTGGGCTCATTGGCCATCCCCTGAGTATCCAGTCACTCTTCCCAGCCCTCTGTATGCCCATTCTGCCCTAATTGTACATGGCCTTGTGCTACAGTATAGAGGCGTGGAAGTCTGGGGAAGGAGACTCCATCTATGTGGCTCTGGGGATGTCATCATCAATGTTGGGTGAAGACTTTCCAGTGTGGCTGCTTTGGGTCAACCACACTCCTGTAAGCAACCCCTCATCTATGCTCTGGAAATAAGCCCCATAAACTCATTGGTTCCCCAGAGTGCACTTCAGTGAAATAAAACTTTTCATCATCTTAGAGGAAGGGAGGGAGTAGACATAGTTTATGGAATTCTAACAAGGACTCACATGGTAGAAGGAGAGAACAGAGTCTAAAAGTTGTCTTCTTACCCTCACTGGAGCCATACTTTAGAAGTAACCCAAGGTAGAGGAAGATACGGCACTCAAGGAAGGATGCAGCCAGGAGAGCGGGCAAAGGATGCCCGGAGCCACTGTCCTTGTAATGGAAAGTAACTCATCCTGATGGCACAGGATGGAAGGCTGGGAGAACCCTTCAATGAAGTCACTGCCCACTGATACATGCTGAGATGATGCCACTGTGGCTGCTGTGCAGGGCAGGAAAAGTAACCACAGAACATTGTCGGCAGCGTTGACTTGACCTGGTGCTGCAGAGAGTTCTTCTAGCCAAGGCTGTGAAGTAACTATGCGGAGAGGTGGGGAGACACGGACTGTACACATGGGGAGGGATGACACATCAGGAAGCAGCTGGGAGGGCAGGGACAGGGCAGATCCCTGAGGCTCCCTGCTGGTCCGCCTAGCTTAACTGGTGAACTTCAGGTTCCACCGAGAGATCCTATCTCAAGATGGACAGCTCCTGAGGAATAACACCCAGGAATAACTCCTCTCTCTCTCTCCACACACATATATATGAACATTCATACACACACACATACACACACACACACACACACACACACACACACCACGGTAGCAAAATTATTTAAAGTTGAAAGCAGTTGTCTCCTTAGAGTGAAAAAGGATGTTATAAGGTTTCTAGACTTTCTAAAAGCTATGCATGCACAACAAAACTTAAAAAATTGCATGCCTACATGTCCCTAAGCCGGGGGGGGGGGGGGCACTAATGGCCTGGGGGCAGTCATTTTCAACTGAAGTCCTACATTAACACGGACCAACATCTCAATGGCAACAGGGGTGCTGTGGAGGATGCTGGGAGCTAAGCCAACTAAGTGGATCACTTTTGAGATGCCTTCTGTGGTCCCTCTACCTCTAGTGATATTTCCTTCCCTCCTCCTGTATCAGCTCTTGTTACCTCTATGAGTGTGCAGTTTCAACTGCCTAGTAGATATTTATGGGGTCTCGTCTCTCCCACATCCTAACTTTGGCTAGAAGAATTCTTTGCAGCCCCAGTTCAAGTCAACGCTGCCGACGTAGCGGGGCAATGTTCTGTGGTTACTTTTCCTTCCCTGCACAGCAGCTGCAGTGGTGTCAGTCTCAGCATGGGTCGGTGTGCACTGGCTGTTTACTGAAGGGCCCTCCCAGCCTGTGCTCTGAAGTCTTCTAAGGACAGTGACTTCAGCACAGATTAGCCACTCCTTTGTCCCATGTGTGAATGATCAGCAGCTTCTGAGCACCAGGCACACACTTATGGAACAATATGACCCTTGCCGCTTATCCTTATCCAGAATGATGATCCTTAGTCTCGCCCTGCCTTGTGGTTCTGGTGCAAAGTAAATGCTCGATAAATTGTCCCATTTGTGTGGCTGAGGCTCCTACACTCCCAGTGTGCAGTAGGATTTGAACAACTCTCAGAACCTTCTAGCAAAGTGCCAAGATGGTCCCATGTATCAGTAGAGACGATATAGCAGAGAATGGCCTCTGGGTCTGGGAGGTGTGACCTGGGACTTGAGTGTGGGGAGAGAGGATGTGGTGATGGGGTCCTTGGGGGGTGGTTCATGGGTGTCCTGGAGGCCTGCGGTAGGAGGGTGGGAGCAGAAGGAGGTAGGGAATCAGGGTATCACAAAGCAGCTACAGAACAGCCTGGCTGGAGGAGTGACTCATCCTGGCTTGTCCCACCCAGAGTTGTCTAACTCACTGCCCCCTGGTCTAAGCTTCCAGTGTCCAGCTTGCTCGTCTCCATCTGGAAAGACGTTTGAGCCAGATTCTTCCCACACCCTGGGATCGGGTGGGTGGGGTCCCAGGCCAGGCCTGCGTCCTTTGGCTGGTGCATCACTGAAGATGCTGGCTCAAGGACTCCAGAATGGGACATTAGATCAGTTAACCCAGAGGTTCCCAACTTTTATGGATTGGCAAATCTGAACTAAAGAGATGGCAACCAACATCAAGTTATCAATTTTTTATTTTGTTAAGGACATTCTAAGCCGGACAGTGGTGGCACACACCTTTTATCACAGCATTCAGGAGGCAGAGGCAGGCAGATCTCTGAGTTCGAGGCCAGCCTGGTCTACAGAGTGAGTTCCAAGGCAGCCAGTGTTGTTACACAGAGAAACCGTGTCTCGAAAAAACAAACAACAAACAAAAAAACAAAAAAACCCAAGAAACCATCTTTTAAAAAAAATGTGTTTGTGCACCACATGCATGCGGAGACCAGAAGAGGATGTCGGATCCTCTGGAGCTGGAGTTACAGGAGGCTTTGAGCAGCTAGACATGGGTGCTGGGAATCTTTTTGTTTGTTTGTTGTTTTTTGTTTTTGAGACAGGGTTTCTCTGTGTAGGTTTGGTGCTTGTCCTGGCTCTCGCTCTGTAGACCAGGCTGGCCTCGAACTCACAGAGATCAGCCTGCCTCTGCCTCCTGAGTGCTGGGATTAAAGGTGTGTGCCACCACCACCCAGCCGGGTGCTGGGAATCTTAACAAGCCATCTCCCTGGTATTTAAAAATAAATTTAAACCCAAAATGCAAAGGTGGCTGGGACTTGACCTGACTGGGGTGATGAGGAAATGCAGAACAGACACGACACATGTACAGAAAAGCTGGGGTCGGGTGGGCTGTGCGTGCTCTGATGGAGTTCCACCTACTGTGCAACAACCCAGAACCTCAGCATCTACGTTCAGCAGCACAGGGGGCGGGGTTAGCTAGTCTTGGTAGATTTCTGCCTGCCAGCCAGCTCAGGCTGTTCACCTCCAGAAGCTGCAGTTGCTAGGTGTTTGCATACACAGGTCAACTGTTGGTAGACATTTGCACTGGCATACACTGTAAATTCATACTCAGAGCAGAGGAAGGCTTTGCTGTTCCTCTGAGCCTCACCCCGGTGGGTCTGAGGCATTGGGCACTTGGCACAGCTGTGCCCATGTCAAACAATACACAGTCACTCATGTCTTCTTGGCTCCCCACATACGGGGAAGGCATGATCTGAAGGACACTCTAGTCATCCTAAAAAAGGGTACAGTAGTAAAGCACTGATAGCTTACTTCATATATGTAATAGCGAAACCACTTCCAGGGAGAAGCCCCCCTTCACAGTTTCCCCTCACACCCTGGCTTTGAAATTCACCTCAGCAGTTTCACATCCAGCCTGAGCTTCCCGAGCTGACGACACCACTGAGGAAAATCCAGAGCCTCTTGGTTATCTTGAGGGGAAGCCACACCCAGAATACCTCCACTGAATATGCACTGTTCTTAAACTGCTGAGAGAGAGAGGCTGAGAATCCATTGCCAGCCCTGCTACCCTCCTGCCCTGAAGGCCAGGCCGGGAGGAAAGGACTCAGCCATCACATGCCTTAATCACACTGCAGAATGATCGGAACATGGTCTGAAAGGAATGCTGTAGACCCAAGAGACCCTGGTCAGTCCCTCCATTGGCAAGCTCCCTTGTGTGAAAACCGAGACCCAGAGAGGGGGTTGGCTCACTCAAAGTCACACAGCAATCTGGGGAAAGAATCTGGGCTCTGGGGCCAGCCAGCCCTCTACCATCTACCCCCAGGCTGAAAGGTCCGTTGGTAACCCTTGCCTGGCCCTAAGAGCTGCTCACAGGTCCCACCACGAGGCTGTAAGTCCTTCAGACATCTAGGGCTGGTGCTGGGCTGCAGGGGATGGTTTGAGTTACTTGCATGGAGACGTCCCCTCAGAAGCCAGACAGCATTCTCTGCTTGGCAGGAATACAGCTCAGCAGGGCTGGGCTCCTGCAAGAGGCCAGAGTCGCTACAATGGAGGGCTTCAGCCACCCAACACCTCTTCAGGGTTGCTGTCACCAAGCTTAAGCTGACACCCTGGCTCTGGTGGAGAATGGGTGGGGGCAGAAGGGGCGGTTAGGAAGGCTCTGCCAGGTGGCTTAGGGAGGGATATTTGGCCTCTGCAAAACTGATCTCTTTCCATCTGGAGAGCTTTGCTCAGCTGGCCTCCTCCTTGCCTCTCTCTCCTCAGCCATGCCCAGTCTCCGTTGACTGCATAAAGCCTCTTTGATTAACGAGGCCATGAAGAAGCTGCTTCAGGTTCTGGCCCTCACCACCCAATCTGTAAAATGGCTGGCTATAAGTGATAATCTTTTAAAAAGGATTTGTTTTTATTGTTTTAAATTGTGTGCATGTGCGTGCGTGCGTGCGTGCGTGTGTGTGTGTGTGTGTGTGTGTGTGTGTGTGTGTGTGTGTGTACACAGTGTCCATGGAAACCAGAAGCAGGTGTCAGATCCCTTGGAGCTGGAGTTACAGGGGGTTGTGAGTTGCCTGTATGGGTGCTGGGAACTGAACTTGAGTCCTCTGGAAGAGCAGTAAGCGCTCTTAAGGGCAGAGCCATCTCTCCAGTCCTATAATCGATCATCTTCAAGGAGTCTATTGACACCTACCCTGAGTGCTGGGGAGTTTGTCAGCTGGCCCCTACCTGCCCTGAGCAGGGGTAATGACCTTTAAGTCTTCTCTCACACACAACAGAGAGTCTCAAGCCAGGAAGATGATCTGCTAGCTACAGGTTCCAGGCATCTTGAAGGTGCAGTATTTGTTGAATGTATGAAAGAATAATTAAGTTCATCTTAATTTTATTTTTGTTTTAGAGCACAGGAGGTACAGGCAAGGCAGGCATTTCCACTATCCAGCCACATCCCCGCTCTGTTTAATATTCTCTTAAACAGGGGATGGAAAGATGATTCAGCGGTTAAGAACACTTGCTGTTCTTGCTTAGGACCTAGGTTTGGTTCCCAGCACCCATACGGTGATTCGCAACTACCTGTAACTCCAGTTCCAGGGGATCTGATACTGGCAGGTACCTGATTCTGCAGGTACCGGCCATACATACGGTATGTATAAATACAAGCAGGCAAAACTCAAATTCATAAAATAAAAATAAATCTTTAAAAATTACCTTAAGCAAAGATGCCATTGCCTCAGCAAACCAGAGTCCTACTCTTCCGGCCTGGATCTGACAGGGAGGGAAGCAGGGCCGGTACAGGGCCCTTCTTGCTGAGGTCACGGGGACTGCACATGGGGATCAGGCATCCCGAGCTTACGCTGTCAGACAGCTGCATGCCTGATGGCTGAAAATCTGCCCCTGGCCAGGGCTGGGAACAAACATGTGGCTTCCCATGACATTCAAAGCCTTCAGCTGCTTGAAAATTCCCATTATCTAGCCAGTGAGCCCACTTTTCACTGAACTTCTTTTGGTTTTCCTGATGCCTGTGGCCAGCAGTGTGGCTTCAGGAAGCTGCTCAGCCTCTCAAACCTTAAGCCTCCTCTTCAAGAATTTGAGAGGAGCATGACCGACCCCACAGAGCTGCTGTGTGGCTCATGGCTCCAGTCAAGATCCTGCATGGTAAGTCAACCCTGCGTGCCATGCACACAAGACCCAGGGCCAGTTCTGATAGGAAACAGGGATGCTGAGCTCACGTTCATAGGTGGCACTGACGGCAGCTGTAAGGACAATCCTTGTAGCACTCTTCAGTACACGGTCCTCTGTCAAGGACCAGTAACTATTACTTAGGCTTGAGGTCCATATGCTCCCTACCATGATGATCAAAGTCAGCCAGAGATGAGCATGCTGGATGGGTCCGAGTGTGGCTAGTAAAATTTATTAAATGTCAAACACTTAAAGACAAATTTGAGGCGGTGTTTCAGTCTGGCCTTGAGTTCTCTGTGTCATTGAGGAGGACCTTGAACCTCAAGCCCTTCTGCCTCTCCTTCCTTAGTGCTGGAGCTACAGGTATTGATCACCTGGCCCAGTTCATGTGGTGCTGGGGACTGAACTCAGGCTTTTCATGAAGGCTAGGCAGGTACACTACCAACTGAGCCATATCCTCCAACCAAAATCCTTTTAAAACCTAAAAGTCTCATCGCTTGAGAGCCATACCACAAAAAAAAAAAAAAAAGAAGAAGAAGAAAAGGATCCAGGGCTAGATTTGACCAAAGCATACCCCACTGCTCTGTTTGAAATCGATTCAAACTGTAAGTGCATGACAGCTTCCTCAAAACCTGATTCCTTATTCCCTGTGATGATTTACATTGCCAACTCAACAGGGTCTAGAATCACCTAGAAGCCAAACCCCCAGGCACACCAGTGAGAGTGTCTGGATGAGGCTACCTGAGGTGGGAGGACCCTCTCTAAAAGTGAGTAGTACTAATCCCCGGGCTTGGGCCCCAGGCTGCATAAAAAGAAGAAAGCTGGCCAGGTGGGGTGGGACACTTGGTCCCAGCACTCAGGAGGCAGAGGTAGGAGGATCTTTGTAAGTTTGAGGCAGCCTGGTCTATATAGTTTCAGAGAGAGAGAGAGAGAGAGGGAGGGAGGGAGAGGGAGAGGGAGAGGGAGAGGGAGAGGGAGAGGGAGAGGGAGAGGGAGAGGGAGAGGGAGAGGAGAGAGAGAGAGAGAGAGAGAGAGAGAGAGAGAGAGAGAGAGAGAGACTAGCCAAGCACTACATTAGTCCTTTTCTGTTTTCTCACTGTGAGTGCAAAGTGACGAGCTGTCCCAATCTTCTGCCATCAAATCTCACCATGATGGACTGTGCCTTCAAACTGTGAGCCAATAGAAACTCCTCCCCCTTAAGATGTCAGAGAAATCTATCATAGCCACAGGAAACGAAACTAAGGTACACATAATGTACATTATATTGGTAAATTTCACGTGTTGTTTGATCTCACTCTGAAGCTGATTCTGGGAGCAGAGTTACTCCTTCCCCAATTCAGACCCAATTGTGGTTGTCTCAAAGTGCCCTCTAAGGTCTGGGGATGTGCTGGCCTCTCTAACTGTGATAGGGAAGGGAGAGAGCTCAAAACAGCCCAAGAGTAAAAGCACTGCGATCCTGAGAGCAGTCAGAACCTAACAGGGTTACTCCTGCTTGTCTCAGGGCATTAATGTGTCTGTAATGGGAAGCTCAGCTATGGACAGAAAGTCAATTGGGAACTTCATGACTGCCTCAACTTCCCTGTGGGAGTCTGCTGGGTGTCTGTAAGTCTCCAATTGGATGATGGCGCTTTTCTACTGTTATTTGTTTTTTCTTGGAAGCTTCACCTGAGGGGACACTCTGCTCTGCCCACCACTCTCTCAGTTAGGAATTCCAGCTGGCTGTCCTGAAAGGCCTTCCTTAGTCAGTTTCTGCTGGATGATTTGGGTCTCAATGTGGTGATATTTTGTGCTCTCTTACTCTCTCAAGCTCTCATTCTTTCTGTCTTTATTTATTTATTTTACTTAATAAACTCACTCATTCCAAACAGAAACTATAGCCATCATTCTCTGGACTGTATAAAACACCTCTTCTGTAGCTGGAGTTTTCTCCATTCCCACTTGGGCTCACAGCCACTCAGAGCCAAGTAAACACACAGAGACTTATATTACTTTTAAACTTTATGGCTGTGGCAGGCTTCTTGCTATCTAGTTCTTATATCTTAAATTAACCCATTTCTATTAATCTATAAGTTGCCACATGACTTGTGGCTTACCAGTACTTTACATCTTGCTTCTCATGGCGGTGGCTGGCAGCGTCTCCTGACTCAGCCTTCCACTTCCCAGCATTCTTCTCTCTGCTTATCACACCTATACTATACTTCCTGCCTGGCTACTGGCCAATCAACACTTTATTTATTAACCAATCAGAGTAACACATTCACAGCATACAGAAAGACATCCCCAGCACTCTTCCAAATGAAGATGTTCCTTGAAACATGGGGATTTGCAGTAAAATTGTTTTGGCAATGTCTTAGCTAGGGTTTCTATTGCTGTGATGAAACACTATGACCAAAAGTAATTTGGGGAGGAAAGGGTTTATTTTGCTTATACCTCCACATAACTGTTCATCATAAAAGGAAGTCAGGACAGGAAGTCAGGACAGGAACTCAAACAAGGCAGGAACTTGGAAGCAGGAGCTGATGCAGAGGCCATGGAGGAGCTCTGCTTACTGGCTTGCTCATTATGACTTGCTCAGTCTTCTTTCTTACAGTACCCAGTACCACCAGCCCAGGGGTGACATCACCCACAACAGGCTGGGTTCTCCCCACAGGCTTGCCTACAGCCCCATCTTATGGAGGAATTTTCTCAATTAAGGCTTCTTGCTCTCTGGTGACTCTAGCTGTGTCAAGTTGACATAAAAATTAGCCAGCACAGGTGTGTACTGGGTGCTTTGATGCACAGTTGGGGCTGTAGTGGCTTTTACCATGGCATCTCCATCTTGTGAACCCACTAAAATATTGGTGCTCCTCACGTTTGTTACTGGAGCCATCTTTCCAGGGAGCATCTCTGAGGACTAGCATTCTGTGGAATGGGTTGGGGTCACTGCCTCTAGAAAAACACAAATGCCTTCACTCCTGCACACATATACCCTATTCGATGTCACTTTCTGAAGTGCGCTCCTCCAGTCACTGATCCTGGGAGACGCTCTGTGGCAGGAAATACTGCTCCACCACAATGGACGACAGAGTGTCCTCACGTCTCCACCTTTGCTCAGACTGTTCCTTCCAACAGGACTGCTTTTTTGGATCCCATTTCTCAGTTCTATCTCATACAGCCAAGTGTTGGTCTCACGCTTTCTGCACCAAGACTGCTTTCTGCACCAAGACTAAGGCCTCTAGAGCTGCTTGACAGGTGCTCCCAGAGAGTCACCAAAAGCAGGACATTAGTGAGCAGAAGCTGGGGAATGATTGGAGGCACAAGGAAGGGATGAGGGGATGCTGGGTAGGATGCCTGAGACTAGATTCATGAGCAGAGCATGCAGAATGTTAGACCCATCTCCAGTCCTACTCATGCAGACACTTGAATCTTGCAGGTCTGAGGGCAGTCCCCAGGGACAGATCCTTCTGTCCTAAGGTCCTTCTCTCCTAAGCTCTCCCTTGGGCCCTCATTCCTAGCTGAAGCTTCACCCAGAAGACCGCTCGCCTCTCTCTGGATGTGGATCTGGAAGCACCTTGCCTTGTCTTGACTTTTAGATCATCCCCTTGGGCACGATGGAAGCACCACGTGAGTTGGACTGACCATAGCAACTGGCGGGACTCTGTGGAAAGTGAACTGTCTGTGCTTGCACCCAGACTCAGGGGACACCCAGCACTGCCATGTTCCCCAGCCCCTTGAGGGTGGTGTGGATGTAAAGTGACAAGAGGCCAGTTGATATGCCTGACCCTGAGTTTGCTCAGAAGCCATTTTCTACCAGCTAATTGCCTCCCTCTTCCTTACCTCTACAACAAGGGCACTAACCTCTCTGGTTATTTTGGGTATGGAATTAAATAACACAGGAAGTGCTGGCATGTGGTGGGCACTCCGCAGCATGCTCCTGTCTCCTTTTCCACCAGTACTGATTTCTGAGCTGCTAGAGAGAAAAATATTCCTTTATTTTCTGTTATGAGGCATCAGGACACTAGATGAAGGATAAATTGGGAGGGTAGCTGTGGCCCAGCCCATATAAAACCCTAGACCCACCCCTCCAGGACAACCTGAACCCCACCAGACCCGCCCCTCCAGGACAACCTGAACCCCACCAGACCCACCCCTCCAGGGCAGCCTGAACCCCAAGAGTGGCTTTGCTAACCCTTTCCCTCTGAGGTTGACCTTGATGGCCTGGAACTAGCCAGATTTCTTACCAGTCTGCCTTCCCCCACCTCTCCCGCAGACACTAAGCCCCTCACATCAAGTGCTAGGATGTTTCAGCTCTGTGTCATCAAGCCCTTCAAGGGCTTGACCCAGAGTGGGTTGGCCTGATAGAATTATGAGCAGGCTGTTATCTATAGTTGTTGATGAAATGCCCTTGAAGAGCAGCTTCTCTTGCCTCTGAGAGGGTGTCAAGCTCTTGGCAAGAGTGAATGGGCATTGGGAGGCCAGGCACAGGGAGGGGAGGCCTGAGAGGCAGGGATGCATGGAGCTCAGATGAACATGCTAGCTTGTCATTTCCCCTTGGCATTCATTCATCAAACTCCACAAGCATTAAGCGCCTAGGCTTGCCAGGATCATGGGGGCATTCTGGCTTGGGTGCTGCTGAGTGTCCCAGCTGAGAATGCCATACATCTGTTGCTACACATTCTTGGGTAAATTATTTGAGGTCTCTGAGCCCTGGTGACATCAACCCACAGCCATAATATCCAACGTTCCACAAGGTTGTTTGGCAGAGTACACAGATTCATTTGTATAAATTTCTCAGCACAGTCCTTGCTAAATACATGCTCATTACCATAGTCTAGAGACAGCATTCTTCTTTCCCCCGCATGGTTAGAGCAGGCACTGGGGTCCTGTCTCCTAATCCAGCATCTTTATCCAATGGTTGAGAAAACTGAGGCTGGAGCAAGGCACCAAGGCACTGCTTTTCCCTGAGTTTATAGAGAGCACATGCTCGCTGACTTCCCAAGCGCTCCTTTGGGGAAAGTGGTATGTGCACAGCAAGGCACAGTTCACAAACGACAGTATAGCCTGGGTGACTCCTAGACACACAGCTGAGGATGTACTTAAGAAACAGAACACTATGGACCTGCAGCATGCTGCTGAGAACCCTACCTCTCCCTCCCATCCCTGCTGCTGAGTTGCAGCCTGACCCAAGAGAGAATTGCTTCACTCCAGAACATTCTCTTACTGGACTGAGTCGGAGGTGATCAGAGGGATACAGTGTATTTGAAAGACTTTCAAGTGTTTCCATGGTGCTAGCACACCCTTGATTTCATGGGATCCTCACAGAACTTTTTAAAATTACATTGTGTGTGTGTGTGTGTGTGTGTGTGTGTGTGTGTGTGTGTGTGTGTGTGCGCGCAGGAGCACACGTGAGCATGAACACTTGCGTGTGCCAGAGCATGCGTGTGAGGTCAGAGGACAACCCTTGGGAGTTGGTTCTCTCTTTCCCTCACATGGGTCCCGGGGATCACACTCAGGCCGCCAGGCTTGGCTGCAAGTGCATTCACAGTCGAGCCATCTTGACAGTCCTCTTTTTTTTTTTTTTTTTTCCTAACACACCACAGCTCTATTGTCAGTCCTCTCAACAAAGGCCACTGAGGAACAGAGGTCAAGGAAACAACCCCAAGATACACAGGCCGGGTCCAATCTGGGCACCTGGGTTCTAGTCTGTCCTTGTTTTAACCCCAGCCTGTACATTTGAGGCTCCCCTGAATTGTAAGATACATTGCTGCCCTCCCGGCCCCTGTTCCCTCATGGTGGTCTCTGTGCCCTTGATGCTGGGAGTCCCCTCCTCTCCATAGTTGTGAGGGCCAAAAATGCCTCCGGACACTGGCCCATACAACAGGAGGGGCAAACCAGCCCCAGGTGAGAATCGCTGCTCTCCTGCTCTCCTGCTCTCCTGATGAAAAGCACGGAGTTGTTTTGCAGACACAGCGCTTCTAATTAGATAAGTACTGTTTCTGCAGATCTCTTCCCAAAAGGAAGGGACATTGAGATTCAAATCAGCCTTAACTGCTCACCCAAGCATTTAACCCACCATCATGAGGATGAACTGATCAGCTCAGCAATCAAGTTTCCTGCCTGCAATAACAAAGCTGGTCTGTGAAAGAGCGGGAAGTGGAATGCTGGCCTTGAATTCTGTATTTCTTTTTTTTTTTTTTTTTTTGGTTTTTCGAGACAGGGTTTCTCTGTGTAGCTTTGCGCCTTTCCTGGATCTCGCGCTGTAGACCAGGCTGGAATTCTGTATTTCTAACTCTAAAGCGGCAGATCATTATTCTCTATTCTAAGATACACATTCTCCTTTGATTTAACGGTCTTGGACTTGAGATGTAACTGAAAACCAGTGCAGGTGTAGAAATGCCTTTTAGTTCCCCTGAACACTATTATTCAATCAAAAAGGTGTCTCAACTGTTTCTTAGAATCCAGAGTCGGGACACCAGCCATGAGGATTGCAGGCAAGAATGGAAGAAGACCGACCGGAGACCAGTGATAGCTTTCCCTGCTCCAAGCTCTGGTGCCTCCCCACCATGCTGTCCACCTCAGCCAGCATCCTGACCTGCTGATGACATCCAGAAAGACTTCCAGGTAGTGTGAACCTCATCTTTTCTAATTCCTTCCAGAAGTTTCTGCCAGTGTTTCAATTAAGTACTAGAGTGTTATGAGTGACTGGGCATTTTCTCTTTCATCATGGGGGATGCGCACCCCTGCTTTACAGACAAAGAGACTGGGGTCCAGAGAGGGGTTAGCAGTCAGGCTAGCCACATGCTGAGATGATTCATGCCAGGCTCCAGTCTCTAGTATGGTTGAGCTCTAAATGCCCTATAAAAGCTCATGCATTAAAGGCTTGATCAGCAAAACAATACAAAAGCTTGATCCCCAGTGTATTGGTCAATCTATGACTAGACCTTAGCCTACCAGGCTACTGGGAGGTGGCAAAAACTTGAGGAGGTAGAAGGAAGTCACTGAGGCCATGGCCCTGAAGGGGATATTCTACACACACAGCACCTTGCACTCTCCCTGCTTCAGGCCCCCTCAAGGGGGGCAGCTTTGCTCCTCCACCCTCTCTGCTATCATGTCTTCCTTGTCACAGCCCAGGAATGACAGAGCCAGCCAGCCACAGGCTGAAACCTTTGAAACTCGAGCCAAGATGAATCTGTCCTTTATTTTCTCATGGAGTTGTCACAGTAAGGAAAACTGACTAACAGCCCCCGAGTTAGAACTCAGCCCAGGCTTCATCTAAACTCCTGCTTTCTCCTGTGGCTGTCTCACCCTGACCCTCTCACTCAAGCTCCCAGGCCTACCTCTCCTCTGCAGAAAAGGTCAGCAACCTCTTCCCCGCCTCCCCAAGGATGAGGAGCCTCACAGAGGGCATAGGCCTGTTGTTCCCGCATGCTCTACCAGTACTCCAAATCTTCAGAGCTAAGTTTAGACCTCTCCAACCAGCACAGTGGTGTGCAAAGTCTCTCAGGGACACTACCTCCAGCTGAGAAGCTATTATGAGGACTGAGCAGGTGTAAGGTCTGTGGTGCACTTTCAAGACCCTTGATGGGGCCGAGGCTGGCCACACAGTAGTGCAGACCATGGTCTCTGGCTTTGCACAGATGCTGGCCTTAGGCAAATGACCTCTTTGAAATTTGGTTGACTTGTAGGGACAATACATCAACCGCATCAAACTGTGGGCCTCAGATGAGGTGATATACCCAACTCATCTCACACTGCCTGGCAAGGAGGAGGCATTTGATAAACATTCTGTCCCTCCTAAATGTGAGCATTGAACATACGAAGGACAGAGCTGATTCTAACTGCTGTGGGATGTGGCTTAGTGGGAGAACACTTAACCAGCCGCACATAGAATTCAATCCCAAGTTTCTATTATTTAAGCACATGGATAAATCCCATGCTATGCAGAGGAAATTTAACCTTGAATATCGCCATTGCTAGAGATCTTAAATTTGAATTAATTATCTCTCTTCCCAGCAACGCCAAAGCAAGAAAAGGAGCTGTCATCCTGGGGGAAATGCCATTGTGTGGTAGATAATTTAGAGGACACAGCTTTTCACTCACCCATTTTAGGTCTGTTACCCTTCTCTGCTAAAAGGCAGAGGCCTGCTGTAAAGAGGGCAAAGAAAACTATATGGGCTGTGGTTCCAGAAGGGAAGCAAAGGCCAAGGCAGGGATTACTTGACTAGGAAGAGGTAAGTAAGGGAAGAGGTGTAAGATGGTGGTACCTACGAAGCTATCCAATAGCAGGGGAGGGTGGTGAGTCCCATGACAGGGTCGTTAGTGTGGTGGGGCGTAGGGGATTTGTCTCAAGATCTTGGAACATTTTGGGAGAGACTTTACCAATTACAGACTTTATTAATGATCATGATGTTTGAGTTGGACTGTGTCTCTCACTTTCTAAATAGTCTAGAAACTGCAAGCCAGATGCTGCTGCATTCACCTTGTGTATGACAGTCATTGACCTTGACCAGTTCACACACTTTAGGACTCTAAGCTCAGCCTCTCTTGAATACCCCTTGACCAGAGACTGGTGGGCAGCACCAGAGCAGGATTCCAAGGCTTTAGATTGGCTTCTGAAATTCTTCCTCTCATCTAGTCCTCTAGTCCCTCCGAATTTCCCATCAGTCCTAAGACATCCTTTGCTCATTCACTAGGAAGGCACGGAGCAGCTGGTGCCTGCCTGGCTTGGCCTGACAGCTAGGAATACAACCACAGTGAACAGGAGCTGGGTCTAGAACTTGCAGTGAAGAGAAGCCATTCTAGAGCAGGAAGCCTGGTATTGGGAGCATCTAGCAGTGGTTCTCAACCTTCCTAATGCTACAACCCTTTAAGACAGCTCTTCATGTTGTGGTGACCCACCAACCACAAAATTATTTCACTGCTACTTCATAACTGTAATTTTGCTACTGTTATGAACTGTAATGTAAATATCTGATATGCAACCCCCAAGGGAATTGCAACCCACAGGCTGAGAACTACGGAAACCACTGACCTAGAGAAAACTCCTCTGTGGAGGTTAACTCAGACAGTAAAAAGGTGAATGATACAAGAAGCAAGCTGGGAGTAGGCGAGGCTGACAGCTCACAGACAGCGTTTGGTTTTTATAATACTGGGTATTGAACTTGGGCCTCTTGTACGATAGGAAAGTGCCCTTCTAGCAGCTATCAAGGGGCATCCTGAACATGCTTCTCTGTATAGACTGGGTAAAAGAGAGAAGCCCAAGGAAATCATTGAAGATGAGGCCATCGGCGGGCATGGAGCAGATGAGTTTGGGCCCTCACTCATGATCAGTTGCCTCGGTGTGGAGGAGCACTTGTGTTCCAACCACACTGGAAAAGAAACTAAGATGGAAAGGCAAAGGGAAAGATGATGGCAGTTTGGACTAGGGTGGCAGCAGTAAGGGCAGTCACTGGGGTTAAGCGATAGATAGTAGGTATCTGAGCTTGAAGAATAAGACACTAGTATGTTGCCTCTAGGGTGCAGTCTTTGCAGACGAAACACCTAGCGTAACGGCTGGCACGGTATATACTAAGAGCACCAAAATAATAAATATTCTTGAAGGAAAATGTTGTCATAAATAATATTGAAATTTCTCCTTTAGTGTGCTACTGGAGTATGCACATGCTACTGGAGTATGTGCATGTGCATGCATGCACATGCGCACTTTAAAAAAAGTGCAATCAATATCAAGTATTTTTAGAGCAAACTTGTATGGTAACAAAACCCAGCAGTGTACCAAGCACTAACCCCAGACCCTGGCCTAATAAATCTCTCCCCTGTAAAGCTGACACCCATCCAGGATTACTGTTTACATTAGTAATAGTTTAAAGGGCAGACATTGCTCACCTGCCAAGACATGATTCAGTCTTTCTTCTGTGTGGTATGACAAAACACAGCACCCACAGGACACTTCTGCTCACCCCTGGCCTCCGCCACCTTCCAGGAGTGTGATTTGGAGAAAGCTGTCCCATTCAGTTTTCTGTAAAATGAATGGTCTATGTAGCCTCCAAGATGCCTCCCAGCTCTCAATCTCTATATGACGGCTAATCTTGATTGTCAACTTGACTACATCTAGAATCAACTAAAACCCAAACTGCTGGGTTTTCTTAATCAGGTAATTTGGAGCAGGAAGACCCACACTAAATCTGGGCCACACCTGGTGCAGCCCAGAAAAAAGGACATGGAAGAACAGTTGCCTTTGCCTGCTTGCCCTCACTCTCACTGGCAAGATTATCTTGTTGCTGCAGCCAGTATTAAATTCACCTTCTTCAGGATTCCAATGTAGACTGAAAACCAGCATCTCTCCAGGAATCCTCTGAGACTACAGCACCAGATTGGGACTGCTGAGACATCCAGCTTTCAGGACTGAAAAACTACTGGATTCTTGGTCTTTCCTTTGAGAGACAGCTGTTATTGGACCATAGCCTGTAAACCACTAATAAATCTCACCCCCCCACACACCGGGTCTCTCTCTCTCACCCTGCCCCACACCTGGTCTCTCTCTCTCTCTCTCTCTCTCTCTCTCTCTCTCTCTCTCTCTCCTCTCACCCCCCCCCCCCACCCCACGTCGGTTCCTTTAGAGAACGCCAACTAATATACTCTCTACTAAGCAGAATTCAATGTAACATGGATAATATTGGTGTCAGGAAGCAGCATTATATACTCATGGACCTTGCATACAAGGTATCAGTTACCAATATTTTATCTCTTTAGGGGATGACTGTCAAAATAACAGCCCTGTTTTTGCCAGCAAGGAAAAAGAGAAACTTGAAAATACTTGGGGCCATTCAGTTACTTGGTAAACCCCACTTTCAAAGGTCCACCTCTTAGCAAATGTTATTTCTCAGAGGCTTCAAACATGTTCCCTAGATCTGAATGCCTAAAATCCTCTTCTCACCACCTGAGGTTTCCTTAGAAAAGGTGATCTGAAAAGTTCTTCATTGCTCTGAAAAGTCCGTTCATGCTATCTTGAGAGTGTCCTTGCATTCTGAAATGTGCTCCAGTTAGGATGGCCGATTACAATTATCTACCTGTAGCCCTGAGTGGTCCCCAGCTTGCATGTCTAGCTCCCCCACAAGACTGAGCTCACTGAAGGCCTGGATTCCATCTTATTCACCTTTGTATCCACAGCACAGGCTTTGCTCCACTCTCTGTGCCCACACTTAGCCTTGTGCCTGAGGCTAAATGGTTTGAGCATTGCAGCCATGCAATGTTAACACTTGAAATGAGGGTAAGAAGCAATGAAGAGTAAACACATTAGATTTGCAAACCTTCACATCATGCTGGAACCCTGGTTCCATAGCTCACCTGGAAAGGGGGTACAAGTACTTCCTTTATGGGGTAGAGGTTTCAACTAGATGGGCCAGGCAAACCGCCTCAGCATAGGCCTGGCATATACCAAAGCAGCTAGCAGAAGCTGCTACTGTGAACAGTAACTCTCCTGCTGCTGTAGGAAAACCCAACCGGCACCTCACAAGCATCCCACAGGGACCCCACATTTAACTACATTAAATGAATGCTTAGTCTAGTGCTAGGTGTTGGCTGCAGACCAGATTCTTGGATTACAAGACCCATTAATCAAAATTACAATTTAGAAGTCAGAAGTTTTGATTTTTCTAAGTCCAGTTTTAATAATTCAAAAACCCCTCATTCTTATGTCCTTAAGAATAAAGAAGCAGATGAGAAAGGAAGCACTGCCCACTCTATCCCAGATGTTAATTAGCAGCATTTAAACTCACCCCTCCTGTAACTGTCCTGTGAAAGCTACTCATGGAAGTCAACTTGGATATTTGGGTCTAGCTCTTCTTTGCTGTCAGTCTCTTGTGCATAGTGATTAATGTACATAGAGAAAATAGAAAGCCCTGACTGAGTCAACGGTTTTCTTGATCCCTCAATTACAATATCCTCTTTTGCAGTATATCCCTGTCGAACATTTGGAATGAATTAGGGCTTTAAACTTCCAGATGTTCAAACTACTACTGTAAATTTAAACTCATTAAAAAGAGGGCAGATTTACTACCTCTACTTAGTTTTGAAGTCTGTTGTTCACTCTGTCCCAGTAATTTATGGACACAAATACAGTGGCATGTAGTGTGTTCTATTTATATAGCATTCATGGTGAGAAATAAGGGGCATAAAAACAGGTCTGGAAATGAACTGCCAACCTATAGATCAGACTTATTGTTCCTAAGTCAGTAATTATTTCCTGAAGCTGACCTAGGAGATATTTTTATGATAATCTATACTAAAAATGACTTTGCTTTTCCTGGCCATAGAGAACTGGCAAGAGCAGCCTCTGACGATGGCAAGGAGAAAGCTGCACCCACTCGTGAAATAAATGGACCTGGACCCACAGCCCTCTGTGGTAGTGTCTTGGCAGCCGAACAAAGACGGCAGCATTTCTACATCCAGTTTGTAAAGCCTCAGAAGTTGCAGGCTCCAACTTTCCCCCTCCAAGAAACCCATGTCGACTATAATGAGTGCATTTTCGATGTTGTGCTGAAAGCTGGCAATGGATGAAGCAAGAACATAAAAGAAGTCCGTGTCCAAGGCAAATATTTCCTTTACAAACCTTAAGAATGAAGTGGCTTTCATAATCAATTTTAAGATCAAATGCCTGGACTGAAGTACCTGGTTCTGGCACTGGTTAGCTTTTTAATTTGGGACAATTAATTTACCTCTGTGCGCTTGCTTTCTCAACTGAAAAATGGGGCTAATACCTGCCCAAATTTCCCTGGGAAAGGAATGAGATAATGAAGGTGTTTTGTCAGCTCTGAAATATCATATAAATATTAACAAACACTGCAAGTACAACATTCCTGTGCCTGATGAATCACTTCACTTTACACAGCGTAAGAAGTGGCCAACCCCCAGAAATGAAAATAAACCAGATCCGGCTAAATTATTAGAGAGGGGTTGATCTCGAGAAGAGGGCTCTTCCAGCTCAGACCACTACTGACCTTTCTAGAGTCCATCTAAGAATGCAATAGAAATTACATGCAAATTTGAATGAAGGATCTGTTCCCATCTAGTTTATAGGGCCACCAGTAGGATTCAACTGTGTAACTTCCCCCCCAGAAGCAAAAGTAAATGTCAAGAGCAAAAATTCCTGTAATTAGATGTTAATTCTTGAATATATTTCTCACATTTTGCAAGCTGTCTAGATAGACTTTTTCTTCAAACTGCACAAGGCTTTTGTGGATATTTTTCTTTTGCTTTAATTTTAATAAATCTAATCTACTGAAGTTGCATATTTTGTGTGTATGGTTATTTAAAGGTACAGTTGGGGGAGGGGCTAGAGAAATGGTTAGGTGGTTAAGAGAGTTTACTGCTCTTGTAGAAGACCAGGCAGTTCCCAGTACCCACGTCTGGCAGCTCACAATCATCTGTTAACTCCAGCTTCAGTGCCTCTAACCCTGAGGGCACCTGTACTCATAAACACACATACCCCCATACATACATACAATTTTAAATACAAATTAACCTTTAAGAAAACACAGTTGTAGTCCACAGGCCAACTCTAGGCTGTAAGTTCTTTAGGCAAGTGTACTTGGTTATTGCCAATATTTAGTTGCGGAGCCTGGCATATTTGTGATAATAACTAGCCACCACAGTCACCATTTTCTAATATCCTAATGTTTGTTTTTTGAGACAAGGTTTCCCAGTATAGCCATGATTGTCCTGGAACTCGATCTGTAGACCAAGCTAGCCTTGAACTCACAGAGATCTGCCTGCCTCTGCCTTCTAAGGATTAAAGGCATGTGCCACCACTGCCCAGCTAATTACCTCTTCTTAAGAAATAGAAATTCTCGCCGGGCGGTGGTGGCGCACGCCTTTAATCCCAGCACTCGGGAGGCAGAGCCAGGTGGATCTCTGTGAGTTCGAGGCCAGCCTGGTCTACAGCGCAAGATCCAGGAAAGGCACAAAGCTACACAGAGAAACCCTGTCTCGAAAAACCAAAAAAAAAAAAAAAAAAAAAAAAAGAAATAGAAATTCTCATCTGTGCAACTACCATGAACTCAAACCAATATCAAGGATCTATCTGTGAAAATCCTTTTTCTGTCTACTGAAACAGGGTTTTCACTATTGTAACCTTGGTTGGTCAGAAACTCACAGAAATCCTCTGCTTTAGATCCTCATTCATCACACCTGGTATGAAAACCTTTGAACAAATTAGGGCTTTTGCCAGGGTGCAGCTCTGGCAGAATGCTTGCCTGGCACACAGGAGGCTTTCACATTTTCCACAAAGCCCCAAATTAGAGAATACCCATACCCAAAAGATGGCACCTTCAAATGCATCTGGATACATGGTTGTGGTGGACTGAAAACAGGATCTATTTTCCCTACTGCTGTCTAAGGGAATTCATTTGCTCATCCCTTCCACCAAGCTAGTCAAGTGACTTGCTTTGACAATATGTGGTATAAGGGATACTCCCTAAGTGCCTGAGTCCAGACTTCGAAGGTACCCTTGGCACCTTGGTACTCCAGGACCACAATGACATAAAAGAGCACACGGAGAGACCTGGCCATCCCACCTTGATCTCCACAGTTTTTCCAGCGAAAGGCAGAAAGCCCACATGACCCTTTAAAAGAATCACTTAGGGCCGGGCGGTGGTGGCGCACGCCTTTAATCCCAGCACTCGGGAGGCAGAGCCAGGTGGATCTCTGTGAGTTCGAGGCCAGCCTGGGCTACCAAGTGAGTCCCAGGAAAGGCGCAAAGCTACACAGAGAAACCCTGTCTCGAAAAACCAAAAAAAAAAAAAAAAAAAGAATCACTTAGCCAACCTCAAAACTGTGGAAAGTGAAATTGTCTCTTTAAGCCATTAAGTATGGGCAGCAACCGGGCATTAACAACAAATTACCTAATCCCCACGGCAACGCCTTATGGTGGAAGAAACAGACCGTGCCAGTTGCAACACTTGTAAGTGTCCCAAGAACCCGACACAAACCACAGGCCAGGGCTGCTCTCCTTCACTGTCTCCCTGGATTGGTCAGCTCTCTCTGTTAAGGACAGAAACATCATGCAGAGTGCTAACAAAATAAAGTCGTTTCCTCTTTTATAACGTGCATACGCAACGTGTTCTGATTTGACACATCTACCGGGCTTGACCCAGTGCTGCAGCAAATTCATCCAATTCTGCTGTCTGAGGCTCAAATAACATGAACTCACTTCAACACAAAAGAGCCCAACAGCAATTATGAAATTCACCCGCTGACACTCTAATCAGCAACAGTAACACAGCCCCAACAACCTACAGCAGGGGCCACAGTATATATTTAACAAATGAGTTAGATAAACAATACAATTAATAATTTCTTACTTTTAATTATTTTCCTATACTTTAAACCACATACCAAAAAAGAAAAACTAGAAAGTACTTCAACTTGAATTGTAAATCATGAGGGTAATTATTAAATAATCATTTTAAGAAAATACACAAGAATGTGTTCTGACCCACCAAAAATACCTCAATTGAAATTTAAACAAAATTCACATTTTATTTAGATTGAAATAAACTGTACAAAATTGATCTTATTCACCAAAAATAACAGTAATATTTTCTGTATTCTTTAGATAAACCACAAAACATTTATTTTTGTAAGTTTTGCTATAAATCAAGATGAGGCAGTAGACAGACATACTCATGTAAAAAGACAGAAGGAAACAGACAAGCCAGTAGTTGCCTGTATGGATGGCCTTTGTCTCTGTCTTCACCGTGAAGCAGAAGTGAATTTACCTGTGAAAAAGCTTATGAAAGTGTGGGCTCAACAAAGGAATGTAAACAGCAACAACCAAATGGGGAGCAACAGGGCCTGGCTCTGCCATTCACTTGGTCCTTTGGGGTCCTTCCATCCTGACAGAACTCCACTGAAACCTGCTGGCTGAGCTCATAAACTTCTGTAATTCCCCTGACTGTTCATCACAGGTGGACCTTGTTGCTTTGTTGCTCTTGCAGTGCTGAGGCATGAGCTTACACATGCTAGACAAGTGCTCCACTAAGCTATACCCCAGCCCTTGTTTTTTTTGAGACAGAGTCTCACTATGTAGCCCAGGCTGGCCTAAAGCTTGTGATCCTCATGTTTCTGCCTTTCAAGTGCTGCTACCACAAATTTTAAACACCCACAACTCCTACAAGTCAAAAGTCAATGATATACTTCATCGTAACACATTATAAAATGTATCTCTCATAAAATTCATTTTTCAAAGACCTGATAACTCAACAGCTGACAACTGGATCCACAATGATAAAGTTATATCTAAAATGACTTTAAAGCAATTCCAGAGTGCCACTAGCAGGGAGGAATTCTGGCACTCCCAATGCCAACTTCTGCAAGAACAGACAGATACTGAAAGCATGAGTTCAAACGGGGGCCATTTAACTATGTGGATTACCAACAGCTAATGATGCATTCAACTGGAGGTCTAGCCGCAAGGTATACCGTGATTAATTGGCCTACTATACCTTACAGCTTTTCTTCCAAACAGCAAACATAAGACATTTTAAAAATCTTTTAGGTATTTTCAATGGTTTCTGAATTATTTGTAGGAAGCTCTGGTTTATTTGTATAGAGTTTGATGTATGTGTCCACCATTAAATCCAGATCATGTTTTATATCAAAATTTATGTTAAGCAAAGCCAAATTACTTGACCTCTGGTCTGTCAAAGTGTTCCGCAAATATGCCTTGAGACGCTTTCGCCCATTTTCATAGCGTGCTTTCTCAACTTTCATCACAGGGAGAATACATAGGACCTTCAGCAAGGCATAGACATTGGGGAAAAACTTGATGTCAGGAAGATGGAGGGCTTCATAAATGGTGGATGGGAGGTCGATGTCTTTCCCTCTGTGTTTCCACTTGATTCTCCAGCAGTGAAGCTCGGCTGCGAGCGTGTCAGGATTGGGTAGGTCACTTCTGTACATTTCAGCATGGAGCTCTTCTGAGGTGTTGAATTTGAGCTGCCCCATCACTGAGGGTACCAGAGATAGGCATTTCAGAGCTTTGAGGTGCTGTTCAGAGAATATGTCTTTAAGTTCCTGAATAATGTGCTCCACTGTTGGAACACTGAGGGTGTCTTTATAGTAATTCTCCGAGGTTAGCTGAGGTTCCAGGTTACCTTGCTGGGACCGCCGGAATTTCCCTGGGAGTTTCATTTGAATGTCAAGTTTGGTTGCTAAATTTGTGGCTTCCTCAAACCAAAACTCATGATATACTTCAATATTTTCCATCACTTCGTTAAGTGAATGAAGTACTGCAGTCAAGCTACCGGCTGCAAAGTAGACATCAGAAGTTTGTCCCTGGAGGTTCTTCCCAAAGGCCCTTGTAAAAGATAACACATTTTTAAGAACAACAACGGTAACAATGAAATCAAAATCTGTCACTGCACTACAGAGTACGAATGCTCGTCCAGCTATGCAGTTATTCCACCTAATATTTGTGTCGCTATTTATACCATCTAAACATAAAACAAGTGCTTGTAGGAGGTCCACTAAGATTTCAAAGGCGTCATGTCTACCTGTCCACTGGGAATGGCAAATTTCCTTCAGCTCTTTACCTCGCTCTTCACTGTTCTGAAAAAGAACAGAAATTACATTGTCAAGTTCTAAAAGCAGCTGTGGTGATCGGTGGAAAAAAGAACAGACTTCTTCAATTGTTCCTAAAGCCACGGAAACCCCTATCACAGGGACAGACTTCGCCAACCACGAATTTAAGGCACAGGAAGAGCAGAGTGTGTAGATAGCCTGGGGGTATTTTTCTAAAAGTCTCGAAGCGACAACTTTCATTTTGGAAGAAAATCCACTGGACACAATGTAAGCCTGACCACGACAATACTCCATATTCAATCCCCATTTCTCAGTTATTGTAGTGTGAAACTTCACAGCCAAAATTTCTGCATCAGCTTCATAGGGCAGGAAGCCCACAAACTCTTCTCTCAGGTTATGAGCTTCATCAACAAACCTCACCAGCACGGGCAAGTGCTCTTCTCCTGCTATGTCCACCACATCGTCTGTGATGATGGAAAAGAAGTGCGAGTCTCTCACTTCCCTGAGCGTCTCCTCCCGAATGCAGCTCTCACAGATCTCCAGCATCTGTCTCTGCTGAGCTTTGGAGCAGAATAATGTGTTCACCGCTGTGGTCTCAAAGCGCTTCCGCAGGACCTCCTCTCCAGAGTTGATTCGGCACTCCAGGAGCGCCTGAAAGTTATCTGGAGCAAAGAGGCCTTTTGGGATCTCGTCTGCCTCGTGCCCATCCAAGGGTATGTTCTGCTTTCCCATGAGAATCAGAATCTCAAATAATGACTTAAGATACTCTTTGTTCTCCTTCTCTTCAAGGGTCAAAGGTAACACGTTTCCATCCTGCTGGTTCCCTGCTTCTGCACTGGGGTTCTGAACATTGCTGTTAGTTTCCTGTTCTTGTTCAGAAGTTTCCTCAACTGGAAAACAAAGGGTTAGTTTTACAAACAGATTCAGGAGGAACCACAAAAGACAAACTAGGTTACACTTTTGATTGGCTACATGTTTAAAATCCACAAACTCACTCACTCACTCACCATTAATAGACCATCAACAGAGTAGTATACAAACTAAATTAGTAAAGGAGAGACAGATGCTGTGGGCAGATCTTTATAAACGTAAATGCTGTTATGAAGCAGGAACAATTTTTAATTAAATTACAAGGTAGTTCACAAACTATTAACATGAATGACAGATAGTCCATACTGTGAGGAAAAAAAGATGAAAGAACAAGTGTTTCCACAGATATTTTTACATTTTACACATATCACATGACTTTCCTCAGGCAGATGGTGTTAATCCCACTTGACAAATAATGATAGTAAATAACTTGCCCAAGGCCACAGATAAAATTACAGGGATAGAAATGAAATTCAAGATCCAAAGATGCTACCTCTCTCTAAATGTTAAGGTACACTTCTATATGGAAGACAGCTCTACAAAAAACAACATAATATAGATTCATATAACAGGGGTGTGGTTAATATTAGAGTATTAGCAAGCTCAGCCTAGTCTTTTCAAATCTGTATGGGGAAAGTGTCCTGTCTATAGTCATACAGGTCAGTAATGGTCCCAGGAAAAAAAATTAAGATCTGAAGAATCATTTAGAATCCAGTTCTTAAAAGTCTAGGTCTAGCCTGGGCTACAGAGTAAGTTCCAGGAAAGGCTCCAAAGCTACATGGAGAAACCCTATCTCACCACCACCACCCCACCCCACCCTGCCCCGGAAGAGAAAAGCCATCAAAAATTGTACAGCATCACTGGGAGGGACAGAAAACACCTGAACAGGAAGTTGCATTAGATAATTACATGAGTACAGGGGACATGGGCAAGGAAGGTACATCACGTGGCTGGTATACACACTCCAATCAAAGCACTAGGGTCGCAGAGGATACAAAGTCTAGTGTGACTGGACTGTGTAAGCTGTGTTTCTAGGCATCCCAGGCTCTCAGAGCTTAGCACTGCTCAGTGAGGCCAGGGGAAATTCCTCCGTAATATTCCCCAGTGAACACGGTTCCTCCTCTATTACATACACCGCCGAGAAACAAAGGTTATCCTGGGTGTCTGCCTTCCTTGCTGCCCCTACCTTCTATCTGCCTCCTTTATTCCTTCACTTCTGATCAACAAGTATTAGTTCTACTATATTATTTCAAAAAGATGCTTATTAAAGCACAAAGAATATAAAGTGAAAACCCAGTCTCTCTCCTTTTGGACACCATTCTTTATGTGAATCTCCTACATACAAGTTCGTCCAGTTCTAGCTCTTCTGCCTACAGTTGCCTTTTCTAGTCCAGAGTGCTCCAAGGAAGCCTGGTCATGTTATCATCTAATTACAAACTCCTCAGTGGTCCCTGTGACTAGCAGCTCACAATGCTGCAAATTCTAAACTCTGCGCTCTCTCCTCTGGGTTCACTTGTTAAGCACCATAGGCTATCAGAAACCCTGACAACATCTAAATGAGTGTGGTTACTTCAGTGTAGCAGCTTGTTTTGTTCTACTCTATGTTTATACAGAATACCTTTCCTGTCTTTCTTTGCTGAGTCTGTTTCCTCATCTATAAAGAAGGGATATATAGTTTATCATGTAGCTACTGAGAGAATTAAACAAAGCACCAGGCTGATAGAATGACACCAGTCAAAGCTTATGTCTACAACAGCAAGAGAAGATAAAGGAGGAAAAATGGTGTTAACTGGTAAGAACAGAAACAACTTCTAGCCTCATCCTTTGATGGCACAGCTTACACATCAGCACCTACAAAGACTCTGTCATCACTACAGCCAAAGTACCAATTGCCTTTATAGACAAAAAATAATTATGCTCTACAAGGTGCATAGGTGGAATTGGACTGGCTGGCTTTACTGGAGCATCCCTTCCCTCCTGGGACACTCTATGGCCTGCCACCCCTACCACACCTGGAGGGAGAAGGAGCTCCCTCTGTGCTCTGTACACAGCAATGCGCACAGCACAACAATCCTTTGCAGATACAGGATGAACTACTAAGACTGTAGTCTCCAGTCTCCAACAACTCCAGGCCGCAGGACAAAGCCAAGCACACTTTTACATTCACGCTCAATTTATTTGTTCTTACCAGGTCAAGGCCTTTTAAAAAGGCCTTCAGATGCTGAGTCATTAACACTATCACTTACTTTTTTTCTGTTTCAGTGACCTGATTTCATCTTCACTCTAAAAAAGAAGAAAATATTTAAGACAACCATCTCTAGTTAATCATCTTAGACTTTAAAAAGCCCGATTTGAGCTAAAAAAAAATTCTCTCATTTAAGGATGTAAGGAGTCTTGTCACTGTTGTTTAAAGAAAATGTCTTGTGTATTCCAGGTGGTCTTGAACTAAGTAGCTGAGGGTGACCTTGAACTTCTGATCCTCTTGCCATCACTACTGGTTTATGTAGTGCTAGGAATCAAACCCAGGACTTCATGCATGTTACTCATGCATTCTAATCAACTAAGCTACATCTTTAGCTCCAAAGAGCATCAATTCTTCATGTGGAATACATTCTTCAAACAGATGATAGGAAACCAAAACTATGTAATGTGCTCATGATTCCAAGCTTATAATAAAGTACTAGAAGACAAAGCACATGTTATTTAAGCTACTTTCTCCCCGAAGTATCCTAACTGGACAAATGTGTACTGAGTGATAAATGGGATGAAGGCACACTATAGCACTTAGCATCAAACTCAAGAGAATACAATGGTTCTTCCCAACCTAACCCTAAAGATGTCACAAAACAAGGAGGCTGCTGAATCACAGAACTTAGTGAAAGCTAATGAGCAGTGCACGGGAAGCAAGTGACAGTGCCAGCTCAGAAGAGAGAGAAATAGAGTACACTCTATGTACCCAAACCAACCATCACAGGTAGACTGAGAAAGAACTTCCAGGTTGTCTTTTATTGTCCCCTCAAGACTCTCCAGTGTTTTTATACAATCTACTACTATCTGCGGCAGGAAAACAACAGTGCCAATGAAAGCCAGAGACAGCAGGGCACCTGATGGGCACGGACACTGCTAACAAGAACCATCAGCAGGCTGGGTATGTTGAACAGTTGTTTCTCCCCTGCCCCAGTACAGGTAAAGGACAGCAAGTGTGGAAGTGTGCCTGCCATGAAAGGCAGAGGAGGGACACAACAACTGGTGCAAAGGACTGCTGCACTCATCTATGACAAATCCCAGAGAAGCAGAAAGGGAAACTGAGGAAGCAAAAATAAGTGCAAAAGATTAAGTCCTGAGAGGTAAAATTGTCACCAGACTAGACAATAAAGGCAATGAAAATATACTATGGCACTTGGTTTTTGTTTTTAATTGTTTTGGTGGTACTTGGAACTGAACCCAGCGCCCTGCAAATGCCAGGCAAGCATTGTACCACCGACTATATCCCTCGTCCTGTTCAATAAAATTTAAATGTCCACAATAAAATACTTCAGAAAGCTTTCAGGAAGAACAGTGAATCACCTGAGGAAGTACCAGACTTCATGGACAATGGAGACACACATACAGGATCCTGTGGACTATAGGTGCCCTCTGTGCACCATCTAACATTTGAAATAAACAACACAAAGAGGTTTTCAAAACAAAAACAATAATCTTAAAGAACTAAAGCAGATTACAAAATACTGCCAGCTAAGCAAGGCAAGCATCGTACCTCTAAACTGGCTTGGGACACACAGGTGAGCCAAAACATTCAGGAAGCTGGGAAAAGTTTTAAAAAAAAAAAGTATACCCCCCAAATCAAGAGGAAACTAGTAAAACAATTCACAAGTATAGTGGTTGCTGATAAACTAACCACTCACTCTGAAAACACTACTGAAGTAGCTTAGGGACAGAGAAAATGAAACATTAAAAAATTCTAGATGGAGATCACAAACTTTAGGAAACATAATTAAACCTCAAGAAGAGAAAATCAAGAAACTGGGCAGACAAAAAAACCCTCCCACCCATTCCAAGTCTAGAGGACTTCACTGAGTCCCACCTAACTTTCAGGAGCAGTGTCTACAACATGCAAATTTTTCTTGAAACAAAACAGCCTCTGAAGAGCTAACAAGAACTTGTCTTCAAAATTATATAAGGGGAGCTGAGCCAATAAGATGGCTTAACAGGCAATTGCATGTGCCTTATAAGTCGATCCCAGGCTCCTGAGGTAGGAGTGACCAATCCTAAAATTTGTCTTCTGGTGTCCACATGCATGCTGCCATTGCATGTGTGCCTAATAAATAATTACATAATTGAAAAAATTGAATAAAAGCCTTGATAGGGGTAATACGTAAATTATGGTGTTCGCCTAAGGTCAACAAAAGATAGGTAGGTTTCAGCTATCAGAGCTAAAAGGTAGCAAAGGATTATAAAAGCACATATAAATAAATTATACGCCATTCTAAACTTTTTCTAGACTCCGTCAACAATAATAGTGAAATTCGCATCTCTAAACAATCTAGATCTCAAATTCTAATACTTTCCTTTTCTTTATCCCTTTGTGCTGAATTCCGGAAACATGCCAATTTCATTCTCCTTGCTACCAGTCCCAGGAAAGCAATGAGCTGGTAGCCTGTAATCAACAGCACTCTTTGTCCCAAGTCAACAACTATCAACTGGCTATATCTAGAGGAGCCTTTCCAATTTAAATAGAACTAAGACAGACTAGCCGTCTTAATAAGCATAGCGCTCACTTCCTAGCATGCTGGGAGACACAGAATAACTTGGATGAACTGTTAACAAATGCTTCCATACTTAATTTAATAGGACTGTGGAGAGATAGGAAAGCTGAAGAGCCAGAGACATACCAATTCTTTTATTCGTTTTCTGTGTCTGCTATGTGGATTGTTCAAATGACTGGTGAGATCAAATATTGTTGGTATTGCATTATCTCGAAGAACTGTACGATAAGGACTCTGAAAAAGAAAATGTATCAATTCAGAGATGGTCCTTCATAAAAAGGTAAATAAAATTCTACATTAGTGACTTCTCTAAAACATTTGCAAAATCCAGTGCCCTTCTGGAGATCTTATATATTCTGTTCTTCCATTAGCTACCAAATCTATAGAAATCACAGGTCTCCCAAATTATCTATGCCTTTTTATGTTCAATTACAATGCTCCCTCCTTACCTGCCATTCACTCCACTGTTGTTGTTAGAACTGGGAAATATCAAGACACAGTAAAAACATTAACCTGACCAAGGACTTTTTAGACTCCAGTTTCTTGTTCTAATGGAGTCAGGTGTCAAGTAGATCAACGTCTTCCAATATGAAATTATACATACTAAGGATAACAAAATACATAACTTCAATACTCCTTTCTTGTCCTAATGATCTTATCACTGAAGAAGCACCTTTCTCTGCCCTGCTTTGTGTCTCGCCAGAAGCTGGACCTAAACCTACACAGTGACAGTCTTCTACAGTGAGCCAAGAGGAAGCTGGGACAACAAGAAATTAATTAGGAGAGTAACTGATAAATAACTATTATTCCCACTAGCTAGTCCAAAGAGACAGTGACTTTGGTTTCTTCCTCTAGTTACAGAGAAACACACAAAGCACACTTTTGAGAGAACTTTCTTGGTAGTAATGATTATTTCAAAGCTGACTTCTCTAAATTTTTTCACCTTGGTAAGGGAGGTTGGGAAGACAGGACAGGAAAATATATCTAAGTGGAACATACTCCTCGGATTCCATCCAAAGAGGTGCTGAATTACTAGTCAGAGTCAGTGTTTTCTAATTCAATCCCACATGTCACAGAAAATAAAAGAAAGTCTGACTTATTATTATTAATTACTGTATTTAATTTTTTGGTATGTTGAGACATAGCCTCACCATATTGCTCAAGTGGGCTTCAACTGATGATCCTATCTACCTCTGCCTCTTGACTGCTGGAATTATAGGTGTGAGCCACCATACCAAGCAGAAATGTAATTTCTTTTCTTTTCGAGACAGGGTTTCTCTGTGTAGCTTTGGAGTCTGTACTGGAACTCACTTTGTAGACCAGGCTGGCCTCGAACTCAAAAGATGTGCCTGCCTCTGCCTCTCAAGTGCTGGAATTAAAGTTGTGAGCCTTTAATGTAATTTCTTAATACTTGGCTTCTATGCTGGACTAAGAACTCTGAGTCTACCAGGAAGTTTGGGTTGGGATTGGTATGGACAAAGCTACAGAGGAAAGCAAAGCCTATGATACCCTGAGTTTTTTATCTTTCTCACTAAGCTAAAGTCTCAAAATTAAGCACAGTCCACATCAAATAGGTGATTTCGGGAGGGATGAGACATTCTAGAGAATTAAAATTCAAATCTAGCAGACAAAGCAAAGATCAGAAAAATTAGAATATGAATGAAAAAAAGATATTCTATATTCATTTATAAAATACACATGTCGCCGGGCGGTGGTGGCGCACGCCTTTAATCCCAGCACTCGGGAGGCAGAGCCAGGCGGATCTCTGTGAGTTCAAGGCCAGCCTGGGCTACAGAGCGAGATCCAGGAAAGGTGCAAAGCTACACAGAGAAACCCTGTCTTGAAAAAAACAAAAAACAACAACAACAAAAAACAAACAAACAAACAAAAAAACACATGTCAACAGATTATATCTAATTCATATGAACAATTCTAACTCTATATCACAATTTAATCTTTGCTAATTTAAAGGAACTACATTGATCTTACTCTAGCATCAAAGATAAAAGTTTTGGCTTTGGCAGAACTACTCATGAGATCTTAAATGCCAAACTGGTAAAGCCAACAAGCTTACATATTTCAATATTATCATGTAAGCCAGCTTTCAAGCTGCTTGCTCTACACATACAGAAAGAACATTTCTCACATTTGGGTTAATTTACTCAAGGTGAAAGAATCATTTGGGAGTTAAAAAAGTAAAACTAGCTAATCTTTCTATTCTAAATGCTGAATAAAGTCAGCTACATTGGTGAGCTATATTTTAAATTTCTCAAATTAAACAGGCTGGAATTACACAGTTAAAAGATGATATTTACTATACTAAAATAAAAAAGTAAAAATGCATGGCTTGTGTATTTTAAAATAATTTGTGATATTTTAACTGAATGTCAGGAAGTAATTTGCCTTTAAAACATATAAAATCTTTTGGCTGATCAGTATTAGTGCTTGTAACAAAGCAAGGTTAAAAAACAAACACAAAAAACTCCCTCAAATATTTGTGATTAAATTGTTGAACCGGAATTGGCTCACCTCCCAATGACTTCACAAGTATCTGATTCAATTAACATTGAGAAATAAAATAACCCAATCATTCTTTAGTTTTCTGATGCCTCTGTAAAATGTATCTTAAAAAAATATCAAAATAAATTGCTGCATAAAAATATATAGTATACCTTCAAGTCAAGTTTAAGTCTATCCCAAACCTAATACAAAACATTAGTTACACGTAAGAACACCAACTGTGGATTTACCAAACTCTTCCTTATCAGTCTCTATAGTGGTTCATACATGTCAATCAAATCTGCCTGTTTCTGGCTTTTATGAATCACAGCAGTAACAGAATCCTAGAACATTAGAAATCTTAAGATTTTGGTCTGATCTCTTTAGAAATGGGCCTAGAAGGGAAAGGTCTGGGTGTGAGAACTTTTTTATGTTACTTGTGTGATACGGATTCTTGTTCTAGCTAGCCCTTAAAAATTTAATAGTGGAAACAAAGTAAGTGCTGATTATTAAGAGGACATTCAAATCATGAACATAAAGAGCATCATTCCTAGGTGAGACTGTCATTCACAAGAATGCTCTAGAGAGGGGCTGGGGCTAACTCAGTGGTAGAACACTTTCACAGTATACAGAAGGCTCTGGGTTCTATCCATAGAACAACATTAAAAAAAAAAAAACAAATAAAAAACTCTAGGAAAGCTGCTTGAAATGAACAGCCACAGTACTATACACTTATATTTTCTGTAAGTTTAAAAGTTGTTACCTCTAGTGAGGGGGGAATGGAGAAAAAAGTCAAGTTTTTGAGGACAGATACTACTACTGAACTCCAAACCTATCATCTTCAACTTAAACAGTAAGGAATAGGTAGACATTCCAATAAGAATGTACACTGCAAACCAATAAGAGAAAGAGAAACCACGCCAGCTATTACTTACAGTTCTACAGATCATAGAGGTCTCAAAGTGTTTGGCACATAGTCGATAATGTTTATTTAGTTGATCAGGTGTTTTATCTTCTAAGTCTGCTCTCCTACAATTCTCAACCCACTTCTGGCATCTATAAATAAAACCAAAATATAATTATGAAATATAAACCCAAAGTTTAAATTTCAGCATTTGAGCTGGGCATAGTGACACATACCTATAATCTCAGTACTTGGGAGGTTGAGGCAGGAGGACTCTTGAGTTTGAGACCAACCTAAAATACATAGAAAACTTGTCTCAAAACATAATTAATCTGAACCAGACATGGTGTATACGCCTTTAATTCCAGCAGAGAGGAAAGAAGATCCTAATGCATTTCAAGTAGACAAGGCCACATAGTTGAGACCTCAAAAATCAAACAAAAAATTAATTTAGTTTTAAGGCAAGTATGTATCATTAAGAATGGGTTCCTGATATACTCATTTAGAACACAATTAGGAGTTTACTAATAGTAAAATCAAAGTTGTAATCATTTAGGATAAACCTTTCAACTACAAAGTTAGGAAGTAACTTGCTCAGTCAAGACATCTACCAATCAATGAGAACTCCAGCAGCAGCAGTATACAGGGCCAGCACAAAACTCAACCCACAAGGCCAACAGCCAACATTTCCTTCACCCGAGCAAATCAAACACCACCAGCGCTGCAAAGAGGTAGCAAGTACATGTTCGACAAACAACTACAGTACCTCATATAAGCATGAAGACGTACTCGTTTGCCTTATTACATACATGATGTAGTACACATAATGGTATACGTATAAATGTAAAAACAAGCTCCAAGAACAAAGAGACGGCATCTGCATAGTCTATTACATATAAAGTATTGAAGATGCTAATAAAGGTAAACACATGTGTTTAGTGCTTAAGATTTCAGAAAAACAAATGTTTACTAAGCATTTATTAAGGGCTAGATACTGCTCCAACTCTTTCCAAAGGTGAGCACAGATGAAGAAATTAAGGATTAAAATGTTTAAGTAATTTCCTGACAGGTTACAATTAGATTTTTCCCCCATTCCAAGTTAATAAAAACAAAAGTTCTGCCATGGAAAAAGTGTCATAAGCATGAAAGTAAATTCATGTCCTATCTGTATATTATACTGTATTACATCATGGATTTAATATTATTAGGTTACAAGTATAATACATATTAATATACACACACACATATATCCTCTTAGGTCTTTTATTTTTGTTTGTTTTTTGAGACAGTGTCTCATTATGTATCCCTGGTTGGCCTGGAACTGGATATATACACCAGGCTGGTCTTGAACTCAGCAATCCGCCTGCCTCTGCCTCCAGGAGTGCTGGGATTAAAGGTGTGCACCACCACACCCGGCTACTCTTAGGTCTTACTACTTTAACCCTGATATAAGCCCTGACACTTAATTCCACTCTCAAGTATGTGAAACCACAGTGACTGGTATGATTTTTCTACCGAAACTAAAGCCATATACCTAAATTTTTTATCATTTCATTTAGCCAGGAAATATATCACTCAGTAACCATTCCTTAGGTATTGATATTTTAATATTTTACAGTTATAAATTATGTTCATAAACATTCTGTTTCAAAATACAAATATTAGGTGCAAAAATATCTTACTATAAAAGTTTGGCAAACTATGTTATATTTTTTTTAAATTATTAATTTCTGGAGATCCTCCATACAGTGCACTGCTATCCACACTATCTCTGATTTAAGGTAAAATAGTTTTTTAATACCAATAGCAATTCAAGAACAGAGTAAGTATGAGACAGAAAAGTACAACTAGTTAACCCTATTCATTTCCATATCAAACATCTAGGAATAAATATTGTGGAAGATGCATAAGGTCTCATATTTCTTTCTCTCTCTTTTTTTTTGTTTTGTGAGACAGGGTTTCTCTGTGTAGTTTTGGAGCCTTTTCTGGAACTCACTCCGTAGCCCAGGCTGGCTTCGAACTCACAGAGATCCGCCTGCCTCTGCCTCCCAGTGCTGGGATTAAAGGTGTCCACCACCACCACCACCACCACCACCACCACCACCACCACCACCACCACCACCACCACCACCACCACCACCACCACCACCACCGCCCAGCTCATATTTGTCTCTTAAAGACAAATGGAGCCATACAAGTTCATGAAACATCTGATTCTAAGCAAATCATTCCCCCATATTGATTTACTGATTCAATTCAGTCCCCAAACAAAACCAAAAATACTTTTAAAAAGCCAAACAAAAAACCCAAAGTAGCTTAGAACAGCAGAATAGATGGATTTTTTCTTTAAACAAACAGTGCTGAGTAGGATATCCATATGAAGAAATTAAATCTTGACCAGTAGTTTCACAACATAAACAAAAATAAGTTACAAGTGACTGTAAGTCTAAATATTAAAGATAAAATAAGCTGGGTATAGTGGTTCATACCCGTAATCCCAGCACTCGGGAAACTGAAGCAGGATTACAGCTAGTTTAAGGCCTGCCTGGGTTATATAGTGAATTCTAAGCTAGAATGAGATCTTGTCTCCAATAAACAAATAAAATAAATACATTTGGAGTAGGCAAAGATCTCTTTTAAAAGGCCACAGACCACATACCGAAGGTTAGTTAAAAATATATGAACATATTTATAAATAGACTTAAAACAGAAATCTATGCCAAGAGTGGTGGCACATGACTTTGATCTTAGCACTCAGGAAGCAGAAGCAGGCAGATTTCTGAGTTTGAGGCCAGCCTGGTCTATAGAGCAAGTTCCAGGACAGTCAGGGCTACACAGAGAAACCCTGTCTTGAAAAAGCCAAAAAAAAAAAAAAGGTAATGACAACAATGTAGAGAAAGAGAAAGCAGCCATTTAAAATTCCTTTCTGGGCTGGAGAGATGGCTCAGAGGTTAAGAGCACTGACTGCTCTTCCAGAGGTCCTGAGTTCAATTCCCAGCAACCACATGGTGGCTCACAACCATCTGTAATGAGATCAGGTGCCCTCTTCATGAGGGGACCATGCTATATACATAATAAATAAATAAATCTTTGCCGGGCGGTGGTGGCGCCTTTAATCCCAGCACTCGGGAGGCAGAGTCAGGCGGATCTCTGTGTGTTCGAGGCCAGCCTGGTCTCCAAAGCAAGTTCCAGGAAAGGCGCAAAGCTACACAGAGAAACCCTGTCTCGAAAAACAAAAACAAACAAAATAAATAAATAAATAAAAAATAAAATAAAGCCGGGCGGTGGTGGCGCACGCCTTTAATCCCAGCACTCGGGAGGCAGAGCCAGGCGGATCTCTGTGAGTTCGAGGCCAGCCTGGGCTACCAAGTGAGTTCCAGGACAGGCGCAAAGCTACACAGAGAAACCCTGTCTCGAAAAACCAAAAAAAAAAAAAAAAATAAAATAAAATAAAATAAAATAAAATTCCTTTCTGTATGTAGTATAAAGATACCTATTTTTCCCCCCAGTACGGGGGATAGAACCTAGGATCTCATGTATGCTGATCAAGGTCATTAGCAATGAACTCCATCCCCGGGCTGAAGACACCTTTGGAATGCCCACCAAGCCGGTCACAAGCCTGTTGTCAGATGTCACATTACAAAACAAACTTTTAATATCCCCCCAACAAACTGTATTTCCCAGTCCTTCTTATGTCAGTAACTGTTTTATGTTCAAAATTCCAGGAGTCTAGGAGACATGGCTCAATCGCGAGCGAAAGCACTTACTGTGCAAGGGTGGGGATCTGAGAAAAGGTTGTGTCTGTAACTCCATCACTACAGGGAGTGGTGACAGGAGGGCTGCGGGGGCTTGCTGGCCACTAGCCTGGCTACAGGTTCAGTCAGAGATCCTATCTCAAGGAAATGAGGAGAGAAACAGAGCAGGACGCCTGTGTACCTATGCTATCCTCATACACATACATAATCTCAGGAGTTACCCTTGACTCTGTTTTCTCTTAAAACCCTTATCCCAACTAGTAGATCATGTTGGCTTTATTGCCAAACCTTATCTAAAATGCATCGTACCTCTTCCTCCTCTTCTACGGATCTGGATTATTGCAACAATCTTTCACTGGTCTTCCTGCTTTCACTCTTGTTCCCTACAATTAACGAGCAGCCAGTAATCCCGTTAAGAACCCTCTCAGCTCTAAGATCTCCCATTTCACTCAGATAAACGTCAGAGTGTTTTCCACGGACAACAACTTCCTAAACGATTTGTGACTCCCATACACACCTCATCAGCAAGCATGCCTTGACTCCACTCTTCCTGTTTCCAGATTTCCTAAGATATTTCATGGCTGTCCCCTGCCCTAATTCAACTCCTTGCTCAAACTCACTGTGGTGGGACTTTTTTCCCCCCTCTGTTTAAAATAGCAATTGTGCCTCTCTTGTTACCATTTGGTTTTTTGTTTTGTTTTGTTTTGTTTTTAATGGATGACACAAGATCTCACAATCGTAGCTCTAAACGGCCTGGAACTTACTTTAACTCAGGCTGGCTTCAAAACTCAAGCTAATTCTCCCTGCCTCCTCAGAGCTGGGATTACAGAACATGTCACCATGCTCAGCTCCCAGGCTATACTTTTTAAAAATCTATTTGCTTATTTTCATGAGTGTTTTACACTTTGAGCCTGTCTGGTACACACAAAGGCCAGAAGAGGTTGCGCGTGCGATGATCCCCTGAAAATGGAATTACAGGTGGTTAAGTTACCTGATGTGGGTTCAGAACCCAGGTCCTCTGCAAGCTCAGCAAGTTCTCTTCAGCGCTGAGCCATCTTTCCAGCTGCTCCCCGGCTACTTTTAAACCCTTCCAACCTCTGCTGTACTTTTCTTCAGGGTATTTTTCCATTATTGGGTACGCTACTGTAAATATTTTACTTGCCAATTTCCCACCCCTTGAACGTAACCTGAGAGCAGGGACTTTCAATGGTTCATCTGTTACCCACCCCCTGCGCTCAGACCAATTTCTACCAACTGTAGGCTTTCAATAAATATTTGTTCAACTAATAAATAACATGCTACATTACAACGCCTGTTGATAGATCTGCTCCCTCCATGGATTGGGCGCTTTCTGCGGTCCGTGACAGCACTCGCAGAGTTCCCAGCACCTGACATGAATACTCCAAACATGGTTACGCACCGACTTTAAATGAATGAACCAACACTAGAGCCCCGTGAAACACACCTGCAGCCTATCACACTAAGTCCCTATGTCTCTCAAAGTACGACCCAAAGGATGAGCTACCCCAAGGGAGAAGTGAAGTTTCAGTACCTATTCCCACGCCCTCACACACATCCTCTGAGTTTCCCCACAATAACCAAGGGAGACAACGAGTAACGGTCTGCATTTGAACACTGCGATGACAAGTCCGAAGGAGGCAGCAGTTGTGACCTGATTGAAGATCAAAGAAAGCGGCCCGACTCCAAACAGAAACACTGCCCTAGAAGAGACGGCTGACGCGGGGGAAGGCAGGGCCGCCAGGAACACAACCCTGGAGTCCTAACCTTTCTCTGACAGCCAAGGAATAGAGCCGGACGACCGAAGGCGCTCGGCGCCCACTTCATCCGCTTTCGCGGCCCCGGGTGGCACCCTCTCAGCCAGGTCCCCGAGAGCGCACGTGCGCCGAGGTCCCCGCCGCCTCCGCGCCCCGCTCACCTGGCCGGGTCCCGAGGGAACCTGAAGAAGGCCAGGTCCGACTGCGTGCTCTTCCGTGTGCAGTTGGGGGCTGCGCAGAAGTTCGGCATGGTCGCCCGGCCACCGGCCGGTCCAGCCCTCCCCTCCCCGCCTCGTCAGGGCAGCACGGCCGCCCCGCGGGGCCGGGGAGGGGAGCTGGGCCGGCCGGCCGGCTCCGCAAGGCCGCGCGCGGAGGAGGGGCTGACTCGCGGAGCCGCGAGGGGCAGGAGGGGCGCGCGGGCCGAGGCCGGGCTGGGGCCGCGGCTCCACAGTGCTGTGAGCGGCCGGGAGGATTTACCGCCGCCGCCACCGCTGCTGCACCTCCAGCCCGCCCGGGACGCTGCCGCCTCCTTCCCACAATGCACCCTGGCGCTCGAGGGTGCCCTCTCTTCTCTCAGCCCTCCTCCCCCGCCCTCCTCGCCGGCGACCTTTCCCGCGGGCGGGCATGCGCACGCGAGCGCGTCTGGCCGGGTGTGGTGGGGAGGTGGCCGGGCCCGCCGCAGCTGCCCCCCGTGCGCACGCGCACAACCCAACCCGCGCGAGGGAGGAATTGCGCATGCGGCCTAGCCTCCCGGAACTCCGGGACGGAACCCGGGCTTTCTTCGGTAGGTTTGTCGTGTGCGGGTTTCTCCAGGTCTGGAGCGAGTTCGAACGTTACGCCACGACCGTGTCATCCCTGCTTGTTTAAGTTGCCACTGTTTATGTGTCCATTGCATGAGTCGCCGTAGACTCTTAGGGCCCCAGAATCGGGACGACCTTGGTGACTGCTTTGCAAACTCCACGCACGGGTTGGACGCAAACATGGATTGTAGAGGATTTAATTTTTTTCCCAGCTTTGCCTCTCAGTTACTCTATGACCCGGTTAGTGCGAGATTGCCAGCCCCGTACCTCGACTAGACGCTAAGGGCGAAAACTCAGAAAAGCACTAAATTCCCTGGTGGCTTCCAGAAGGGCAGGAATAGCGAAATGATTAGGCCAGCAGCACCCTAGAGATTGATACCTCGGGCTTCTCACAGTCGTGCCCTGATAATGTCCCCGTATGGCTTAGTGCCAAAATGAGTGATCGCTATTTAGAACAAAAGATTAGCATCAAGTTTTGCGTGAAATTGAACAACTCTGCAAGTAAGACCCACCATCTTTTGAAAGCCTACAGGAATGAAGTGGTGTTGAAGGCTTGAGTTTTTGACTGGCACAGAAGGTTTAAAGTAGGGCAGGGAAATGTCCGAGATGATGCACAAAGTGGTCGTCCAGTCACCCACAGGACGGATGAAAATATCCAGAAGTTCAAGGACTTGGTTTATTCAAACAGGCAGTTAACGGTGAGAATGATGACTGAAGAATTAAATTTAGATAAAGAAACCGCTAGACTCATTCTGAAAGAAATCTGACCATGAGAAAAAGTCTGCCAAGGTTATAGCTAGTGTTTTGAAGAATGAGCCTAAACTTAGAAATTTGTATTCCCACATGACCATTCAAAGGAAATTATATAGGTGAAATTATATAAACCTAGCTTATATGTGAGGGAAAAGATAACAAATTCTGAAACGTGGAGTCATTTGCAGCAGAAAGCTGGTGGGGAAATGTCTCTGCCTCTGTCAAATCCCAGAATCCACCCCCTTGGCAGCCAGCTTCTTCAGGGGCCATCCTCAGCAAGCATTCCCACTAGGATTGCTCGGAATTGGTTCACATACTGGTGAAATGAGCCTGAGGTAGCTAGAACCTGACCAGGAAGCTGTCCTCATCTGCTTTTCGTCTAGTTTCTGTCTTATGCTCTTCCTTCGCACTCGGCAGGGTTCACCGGTAATACTGAACTACGGGGGTTCTCTTCCTTGCTGTTCCCCACCATCTTGGAGGGCTTGTGACTGTTGACTTCCAGTTCTAGCTTGCTCTTCATTTCTTTAGCTTAACCTCGGGCTTAGGGCTATCCTGCACTAACCTCGGGCTTAGGGCTGTTCTGCACATCATGCTGTCCAGGGGATCATGCCAGTGAGAAGCAGGGGTAGGAGTCTATTTCTGTGCCCAGGAAGACATACTCTTCTGAGGGGACCCCCAAAGTGCTGCAGTTTCAGCCTGCTTCACAGTCAGGGCCCGAGAGGTATAATACAGAAGGCAGTGGCATGCTGATTTATTGAGTGGTGTGATCTAGTCCAAATGATTCAGGGTTGGCCTCCAATACTTACCTCACAGAGCTCCCCTCCCCTGACAGAGCTAGGATTGTTTCATTCTCCTGTGCTTTGGACCACCATTCTTTTGGGTGTTCCTTCTGCTAGAAGAGAAGGGTTTGGCCCGAGAACATTTAAGCCATGAGACCAAGGTGAAGACCATAATGTCACATGAAGAAGTCAAGTAATTGCTCAGGTCCTACATTAAGGGAGTCTGGGATATGGTGCCAATTTACACCCTCCCACATTTATTTAGTAACTGAGGCCGAAACAGCTGAAGTCAGGTGTGTTGTGAGCTGTCGCGTCCGCCTCGACCAGCAAGGAAGACGCAACACCAGGCTCTTCTCCAAGCAGTTTATTCAGGAACCTTGAGACAATCTTCTGACCCCGGGGAAAGCCATCTTCATCTTCTTCTTCTTCTTCTTCTTCTTCTTCTTCTTCTTCTTCTTCTTCTTCTTCTTCTTCTTCTTCTTCTTCTTCTCCTCCTCCTCCTCCTCCTCCTCCTCCTCCTCCTCCTCCTCCTCCTCCTCCTCCTCCTCCTCCGATCTCCCATCTCCCATCTCCCATCTCCCATCTCCTCCGATCTCTCTCGGGGAAAGCCAGCCCACGCCCTTTATAGCCACTGGGCAATAACCCCATAGTGCCACGTGGACAATGCCGATAGGGTCAGACATACGCAAGCAAGCCAGATTAGGTCCAGGTGTGCGGAAGCAAGCCGGATCCTAGCTTTAGCCAAATAAGGAGCACCTGCCATCGGGAAGGCAGAAGCCGGACGCCGGTGCCGTCTTTGAGGCACGGCCGTGCACGGCTCTCTACAGTGAGCATCAACGGTGTGAAGGTGTGAAGCCCTGAAGTGAGATTGCCGAGGGTAAATGGTGTTTATGGGGGAGGTGTTTTTGTAACTACATCTGTGAAGAGGGAGACAAAGGGCCATGAGATGAGAGAAGGATACCCCGGAGGTGGTACAGCATGAGGCTTGGAAAAATGATGACACTTTTAGGGCTAAAATATTAAAGTCGGGGTGGTGGTGGTAATGGTGCTGCAGATGAGTAATTTGAAACGCTAGGCTTCCTCTCTTCTGCGCTTAATTTTATGCTAGTAGTTTATAAATTGCTGCCTACCCCAGTGTCTGCGGGTAGGTTTGTAATAACTCACTTGTTAGCATAGCTAATCGGACCCCCCTAAAGCAGGCTCTGTAAATTTAAACAGCCTCTTCTTACCTCCCTGCCAGAGTTCACGGAATGAAACTCGTCTCAAGTGGGTGGTAGCAAGTGCTCCATATAGACTGAGAGCATCTCGGAATGCCTACCAGGGAGCAGAGGACAGGGAGACAACAGCATCTCACAGCACCGGCCAGTGTCTGCCTTACCCAGGGGTTCTGACGTTAGTGACTGTGTTTACTAAGGAGTAAATAATACCGGCTGATAGTCGTGCCCAGCACTGTTCAACGTAGTTGTCTTTACTCTCTCTCTCCTGCTTTCAGAAAGTTTCAAGGCTGGGCGTCCCGGCACTTGGGAGGCAGAAGCAGTTAGATCTTCAGTTCTGAAGTTCCTTGGAAGCTAGATCTTGTCTCACAAAGATATTATCTAACAAAACTCTTAAAAGGGGATTGGAGAGATGGCTCAGCAGATAAGATCTCTGGCTGTTTTTCCAGAGGACCCGGGGTTCAATTCCCAGCACCCACATGGCAGCTCACCACTGTAGCTTCAATTATAAAGAATCCAACATCCTCACACAGAGACACATGCAGGCAAAACACCAATTCAATTTGAATGAAATAAAAATAAATTATATATATGTTAAAAACTCTTAAAACAAGTAGCAGCTTACAGACTTCCACCTGCTTAGTAGTTCCACGACTTCCCACGTCTAGATCATTAAGTCTCCCTATGAGACGAAGTTCTGGTTCCTCCGTGCTTGCCACCAAGGACAATGCATCTCTTCCTGTGAGATGAAGTTCTGGTTCCTCCGTGCTTGCCACCAAGGACAATGCATCTCTTCCTGTGAGATGAAGTTCTGGTTCCTCCATGCTTGCCACCAAGGACAATGCATCTCTTCCTGTGAGATGAAGTTCTGGTTCCTCCGTGCTTGCCACCAAGGACAATGCATCTTAGAATGAAGTTCCTACTATTGCAATATCTTTGATAAATTTATTCACCTTCGCTCTGGTCTTCCCTGTAATCACTGCAGAGTAGTGTGTCTGTGGGCATAGACCAGGATCCCACAACCACCACTTTCCAGCCTTATCTCCATCTTATTTTATTTTACTTGATTTTGGTTTTTTTTGAGACAGGGTCTCTGTGTAGCCCTGGAACTCACAGAGATCCACCTACCTTAGCCTCCAAGTGCTAGGATTAGAGGTGTGTGCTGCCACTCCTAGCTCTCACTAAACACAGATCCTGAGAGAAGTTATTTCTGGGTTTATTTCATCCTGCAAATAGGGTTAGAATGAACCTTGCAGTGCTCCTGGACTGAGACCCAGACTGAAATACAAGGTGCCAGAAGTAAAATGGTCCCAGTTAGGGTTTAGACACAGAATACTCAGAAGCAGGTAATTAGGAGTGTGAACTCAGATTGTTCTAAGTGGTTTCCAAAAAAGGGGGACTTAATTTATTACCTGAAGTCAAGTCCCATATAGTAGTCAGATTGAACTGCCATTTCAGCCCATTTTTCCTTTGCCCATTTCCCAGAAATACTCGGCAATGGCAGGGTGTCTCAGATTTGGGGGAAGGAAAATTACTACCATAACTTTAGTCCAGAGCACTTTCTTATGGTTATGCACCATCACTGAACCCGACGGTAGAGCATGAGCTCCTAGGTGACAGGAGAGTTCCTACCTAGCAGTGCTCTTTAAGTGCCTACCATTGCTGACCCAAGTTTTGTCCTGGCCTGCACCTTACTTCCCAGGCAGCTTGGGTTCCTGGTCTTGTAGACTCAGATCCAGCCATGACCCCACACCTCAGTGTTTTCTCCTTGTCCTTCAGACACTCACTTTATTCTCTTCTAGTTTGCTATCGATTCTCTGATTCCCTGTTGTTTGTTTCCTGATTCTGGGCCACACCTCTACGTGTGGCTGCTTTGGGCCTTTGGTGTGACGATCCTTGAATTTTTGGTATGCTTTTCCACTCACATTACTCTCCTTTCTGATCTCTGGACCCTTCTTCCTCCTCCTGACTTCAGCTGTGGTCCAATGGGAGCAGGCAGTTTCTGCTTCAGCCTTGGCTCCAAATTGTCTTCCTCCACTCCAGGAGTGGGATAGGGAGGGACGATATAGGGGTTAGTGACCAAGCCCTCCCACCATTAGCAATCACAGTACAACTGGTGTTACCAGTTTCCCAAGGATTGGTTACCTCGGGTCCCTAGAGTCTTGAAGCCTTTTCAGAGTGGTAATTAGTCCCATTCTCCCAGCAACAGTATTTTTCCCTGGCAGGAGGTCAAGCCTGGCTTTGTGACTGTCAAGAGCACTGGCCGTCCGCATACCTTGACTTGTTCTCAGGCTTACTAGTCTGATCTCCAGGTGATTTTACTCCCTCCTCTTACCTTCACTCCTGTTCTGATTCAGTCCATTCTGTGCTACTGTATTCTGTGTTACTGCCTACAGTTCAAGAGGAACAGGTACCTTCTAGGAAGGCACCATTCCACCACTGATTTTTGTCCACTTTTCTAAATCTCTCATCACCCCATCTTGCTTCCTGTCCCACCCAAAGTAATGAAATAAATCATTATCTTTTTTTTTTTTTTTTTTTAAATTTTGGTTGGTTTCTCTGTGTAAGAGCCCTGTAAGAGCCCTGACTGTCCTGGAACTTTCTTTGTAGACCAGGCTGGCCCCGAACTACTAGAGATCCATCTGCCTCTGCCTCCCAACTCCTGGGATTAAAGGCATGTACCACCACTGGCCAGATTATTTTTTTTAGTAACATTTTTAAACAATTTTTTTACAACATTTTTGGTCAAATGTTTACCAAATCTTTGACTTGAAAAAAACATGAGGATGGTATAGCCAGAGGCTTTTCTGTGTCCCACCTGGTCCGCAGTCACTTACAAAATAATCACCTCAGAGGCTTATATTAATTATAAATGCTTGGCCTATTGTTCAGGTTTATTACTAACTAGCTCTTACAATTTAAATTAACCCATCTCTATTAATCAATATTTTGCCACATGGCTGTGGTGTTACTGGTCTGCTGGCATCTTGCTCCTTGGGTGGCTGGATGGTGTCTGTGCCTGACTCTGCCCTTCTTCTCCCTGTATCTCTGCTTGGATTTCCTGCCTGGCTATATTCTGCCCTGCCATAAGCCAAAGCAGCTTTATTCATCAACCAATAAAAGCAACACATATTCGCAGCATACAGAAGGACATCCCACATCATTTCCCCTTTTCTGTCTAGTTAAAAAGGAAGGTTTTAACTTTAACATTGTAAAATTACATATAACAAAACAGGTATCAAACAAGAATTACAGTTATGATATTTAGTCTATTTGTATTTGGCAAAACTAAAGAAAATACTCTATTTTGTGAGTCTAAAGTTTTATATCTAATTTATCTTTTATCATAACTAATCTATTCTTCAACTCCATCAAAGACCCCAGAAGGATATAATATTACCTGAATAAACAGGAAGTACGTTGCAAGCAACTTCCAAAATTCTAGAAATGACAGAGACATCTGGCTGCCTGGACAGTCATCCAAAGTTCTTCTGCAATATTGAAGTATCTATCTTCAGCCTATAGACCTAGAGTGTCTGGCAGATTTCTCAGTGAAGCAGGAAATTTGAAGGACTGTCCCACCTATTTTGGCAAAATTCATCAGTCACTTTATGTCCTGCAGAATGTCTGCCAGACTCTTTCATGAAGCAGGAACCTGAAGGACTGTCCCACCTTGTTTTGGCAAGTTCAGCAGTCATGTTTCTGTGGGTCCTGCATGTCCAGTTTATACAGCATATTGTTAAGCAGTCCAGGTAAGAGCAGTTTCTTGCCCACATGGCTATGTTTTGCCATAAAGAAAACAAACTCCATTGGGAGTTTCTTCAATGCCCATCATCTTCTCTGAAGTAGATTGGTGCTGCCATGAGCAGACATGTCTCATTGTCATAAAAAGTCCAAGTTATTAAAACATTTTAAATGCCATATTCTGTAGGTCTTTGAAGTGTTTGAAGATACCTGTCTACCTGCAATATATCTCTGTATACCTAGAAAATCTAACTAACGTGGCTATAAGTTTGACTATTATAGATGACTATTAATCTGTATTTTTAATTATACATTACATTATTAGTGAGTTGCATAAACATAATATCTTAAGCAAGAGTAGATATACATATAGCATAACAAAATTGACCTTAAATTTATATCAACAAACCAAAATCCTTATCAATGTAAAATATTTTGAAGAATAATAGTTTTTTGGATTAAAGTGGATTCAATAATCTACCTCTTTTTTTTATTACTGTACTAATCTACCCTTTTCCCCATTATTTATATATCATATCCCCCTTTCTTCTTTAGAAAGAGATTGACTATGACCATTAACCATTTATAATCAACCCCCTTTAAATGAAAACAAACATTCATAAATAATATTTTGGGAATTTGGGTGTAGTTTTCTATACTACTTCCTGCTGATTGAGGGCACTGGTAATCTTATGGGGATCCTGAGAAAATTTATAATTATGGTCAAGTCCTGACTGGAGTATTTTGTGTGGTTGGTCCATCTCAGCCAGTAGTCTTGAAGCTGTTGTGGATATTGGATCATCTGGGCCACTGTTCCCATCAGAGACCTTTCAGGGGGTCTTGCTCAATCAAACCATATTAACCTGGAAGCTATCCACAGGTTCTCATCTTCTGTGGAAACAAAAGCAGAAACTCTTCTCCAAAGCAACATATCCTTAGACCCAAATTTCAATACCTTTAAAATATATATGTTGATTTAAATTAGTAGCATCCAAAATCAAATGTCTCTTTGCAGTTAGCTCATTAACAGTCCAAAAATTCAAAGAAAACACATAATCCAGACTCTCTGTGTATTTTCCATCTTTACATGGCTTGTTTCTTTTATATTATTTTTAATGTCTCTTTAAAGACTTTATTTTTTAAAACTATTATTTCTTTCTATAACTGCCTATATTCTTTTTCCTCTCTCTTCCAAGCCTACGTACATTTTTTAAACACAAGGCGACCCTTTTAGAGGTTTCTTTTTGTCTGAATCTATCTTTATTGTGTATCTGTAATCTTTTTCTGATCAATGGTTTACACTGCTAAGTGGGCATGGCTAGGACCAAAGTGGCGGCCTTGGCTGCTGGCCCCACTCCGTTAAACTTTCCGACATATGGGAGGTACCCAGGAGAATCACACTTAGCCCCCAATGGGTCCATGCTGTCACCTGGTGGTGTGCAGCCGGCCCACAAACCTTTTATTGTCTGTATGAATAAAAGCTATATGCACCATGCAGTGCACTGCGCGGCTTGGAGACACCTCTGTGTACCATGGCGGGAATCCACCATACTGTCTGTGCTCAAGCCCAAATGCTGTGGCGTCTCTGTACCACAGTCCTCATGAGCATGAGAGACACCACTAGGAAGCTGCTTTTGGCTCCATTTATGTGTTATAGACCCCCCCCCCCTTTTTTTAAGCTTTCTCAGGTCTTATGTAGAAATTCCTGCCCCACGTTGGTTGGATGCCAAATGTAGCTGGAGGCTTTTCTGTGTCTCATCTGGTCTGTAGCCACTTATAAAATAGTCACTCAGAGGCTTATATTAATTATAAATGCTTGACCTATTGTTCAGGCTTATTACTAATTAGCTCTTACAACTTAAATTAACCCACTTCTATTAATCTGCATTTTGCCATATGGCTGTGGCATTACCATTCTGCTGGCATCTTGCTCCTTGGGCAGCTAGATTGGCATCTGCGCCTGACTCGGCCCTTCTCCCTGTATCTCTTCTTGGATTTCCTGCCTGGCTATATTCTGCCCTGCCATAGGCCAAAGCAGCTTTATTCATCAACCAATAAAAGCAACACGTATTCGCAGTGTCCAGAAGGACGTCCCACATCAGGATGGTTCTGTAGCCCCCTGAATTCTGTTCCTGGCTGTGAGTCAGTGAAATGGTAGCATCAAGATGAACGTAGTAGTGCACACCTGCAATCCCAACACTGGGGGCCTGAAGCAGGAAAAGTGGGGGTTCAAATTCAGTCCGGGCAACATAGCACAGACCCTGTCTCAAAAAGAAAAAAAAAAGAAAATTCATTTAAGAAGAAAGGTTGTGGACCCACATCCTGTTTTCTGGAGTGTTCCTTTCAGATCTATTTCTTGTTCTTAGTCCTTATTTGCTGAGGAGATGCCTGAAAGAATCTGGACGGGAAATGACTTGAAGACACTCAGTACAGGAGTAGAGTGCTATTGGGGGGTTGCCGCCGCCGCCGCCCTGCACACACTGCTCAGTGTGCCTGCTCTGTCCACATCCCGCTGGCTGCCAGCATGTCGCTCCAGGCTTTGGGGGCCGTGGCTCACCAGGTCGCAGGTTGCTCGGTTAGCAAGCCTCTGTCAGCCGTGCACTGTGTGCCTCCTGCTCACTCGGTCACCTCCAGCCGATTAGTGCGTCAGCGTGGTCAGCCCTCCTCGATTTTCTAGGCTTTTGCATCTTATCCCAGGCGGCCATGCATTGGTGTTCTGTGGTCTCTGCCTTATTGGATCCTAGTAGTTATGGTGCAAGTTGTATCACACTTCACCCATAATTCTGTCTGCAAACATTTGATGGGGACTTGGGCCCAGTACAGCAGACCATACGGGAAACATACTACACTTCGTGAGCCATCCAGTCTCCTGGTGCAAAGCAGACGTAGCTCATATGGGAACAGATGAGTGCGGCTGCGTTCCAGGGAAAGACTCTATAAATGAATCTTGGAATTGGAATTTCATAGTTTTCATAAAATATTTTGATTTTTCTCCCCCAGTCATTTTAAATGAAAAAATAAAAATAAAATAAATAAAGATAAAATTTTTAAATAGAGACCAGAGAAAAACAAGTGGTAAGCCACAGGCCATAGTTTGCCTGACCCAGTCTAGTGTACATGAAGTATGAATATAAAAATGCCAGGTGATTAATTATTTTTAATAATTTTGTTCATGCCAAGTCAGTCTGGCACCGTCTTACAACTTACTCTCTAGAAAATGTGGCATATTGGAAAGAATATGAGACCAGGAAAGTGAACCCAGGCTTGACCACATTCTGATTCACAAAATGAATTGTATTCTGGTTTTCACTAAAAATGGTGTTAAACAAACTCCCATCTACATTACCCCTGTGTTTTATCTCAAAACCTATCGGCAGTGCTGAAAATGATGTCAAATTGCAGTGAGCAGTAAGAAAGTGCATTTAGTCATTCCAAAAATGCCTTGGCCGTGAGCAGCACTGAGTACATTGATGTCATCACTTACTCAGGGATGTGCTGTGGAGGTGACAGATTTCACCAGACTGTTTTTGGTTTTTTTTTTTGCATGCTTATTAAAAAAAAAAAACTATGTATAGATACTTGTGACTAGTTCTGGGGTGTGTCCTTTCAGGTGAGTGTGAGAGTGATTTTTATTTATCCTAAATGGATCTTTACTATGTTGCCTTCAGTGAAACTGCTTTTCCGGTGCTATGGTAGAGTTTCAAGATTGAGCAGACCTTTACAAGAGTGCTTGACCAGTGTTTCCCAGGAACCAGAAGTGACCAAACCCTACGGCAGCCATCTGAAAGAAGAGTCTGTGTTAATTCACTCAACAGATGTGTACTGAGTGGTGCGTGTGCCAGGAACTGTCCTGCAAGCTGGAATACAGCAACGGACAAAAGCAATCCAAGCCTTGGATTTGGCCGTCCGAAATCTGATTGTGTCACTCTCCACTGCTGAAAACCGCTGTCACGTGTGCTCACACTAACTCACTGTTAACTGCATACCTGGAAATAGGGGTGACCTTTGCCATAGGCCCCTGTGCCAGAAGTCACTGTGCCTCTCCAACATCATTAATAACCCAAGGACTGTATGTTCCACTTAAATTTTATTATCCTTCACACAGATCCATATTGGTAGAAAAAAGCACGCTGGCAATGTTGGAAGTGTAAATTGGCAACAGCTTTCTGAAAGGCAATTTGGCAGTTTCTGTGGGGAGGTTTGGAAATGTTTGTATCCCCCGATCCTCTAAGTCCACTTCTGGGAATCTGTCCTAAGGAAACAGTCTAAAATATGGGCAAAATTTATGCTTAATAATCTGAAAGTCTAACAGTAGAAATTGGTTAAATAAATTGTAGTCTGACTATAATAGGCTAGTATGTAGTCATGCTAATGAAGAGTATTTAACAGCATAGTGGAAATGCTTGTGATGTTTTAAAAGAAACAAGGAATTATTTGCATACATCAAAAAATTTTAAATGACTAGAAAGGATTTGTTAACTTTTGAGTTGTTGAAGTTTGATTTTTTTTGGTTTATATACTTTTAATAGATATTTCTTTAAAATGAGTACAACAATCAAAAATTAGCCTCAAAAGTTGGCAGTGGAGAGATTGGGGCTCCAACATTGATTTGATCCAGGAATATTAACTGGCTTGGTCACATGGAGGCTTCATGGTATTGTGTTGGCAGTCAGAGTGGGACAGAAAGAAAAAGGATCCCCACCCCCACCCCGAAGGAGTGTGACCAGAACCCCTACAAAATACCAAGGTGGTTATGAAGACACAAGGGGCACACTTCTAGGATGTGGCCCTAGGTAGGAAAAAGAGACTTTCTGCAAAGTCCTTGAGTCTCCCATAGAATTTCTTTAGTGCTAAAAATAGCTTTCAATGTGCTAATAAGTCTATCTCCACCCACAGTAGGGCACACAAGCACCATGGCTGTGGGCTGTAATATTTATTCTACAATGAGAAAACAACATGAAAATCATGAGACATTTAACATTGTAACTTAAAGAACCCTTGAGGTTCAGAAATGTTACTTTATTGCTGTCTGGAATACATAATGTGTATTCCAGATATACATACAATAATACAAATGTGTCCTGTACATAACTGTGTTCTGGTATTTTTAAAGATTTAATTCTAATTATTTGGAGGTGAGTGTGTCAATATGAATATGGGTGTCAGCATCAGGGAGGGTTCAGAAGAGGGCATCAGATGCACTGAAGCTGGAGTTACAGGTGCTTGTGAACCGCTTGCAATGGTTGCTGGAAACCGAACTCAGGCTCTCTACAAGAACAGCAGGCACTCTTAACCAGGGAGCCATCTCTTCAGCCTCTATGCTGTAGGATTTTAAGTGACAAACTATGTAGCCTATGTCTACAACAGATGAAATTAAAACATGCGCTTTAGTAAAATATAAAAACGTTATCACCTTAGTAAAATTTGCAGCCTTCAAAGGAGCAGACAAAGTAAAAAGCTACGATTTAAGAGTTGTAGAGGTTATAGAGGCCTCGAACTGCATGAGTTCCTCAGGACCTAAGTGTTTATCCCTCTGCGTATAGAAAGAATACGAATGGGGCTCAGGCTTTGAGTCTGGCTCTTCAGCTGGCTGTGGCACTGGGCGGTTCATCTACACCCAGTGCCTCCGTTACTCATCTGTAAGAGGGAAAGAATACCATGTATCTTATGGTATTGTTCATTTCTCGAATTCAACAAATACTCAGTGCTTACATGTGCCTGACACTGTTCTAGGCAGAGCATATGGTAATACACAGACAAAAAAAATCTGTGTGGGCATACATCTAAGCGAGGGAAATGAGTCAAGATATAGCATCTCTGTGGTGATTAGACATGGCTCTTATACTGAATAACAGGAGGTGCAGGGCAGAAGACCTGGCGTGATGTGCTCCATTGTCTTCTGGCAACTCCTCAATACTCTACACAATGTGGGAAGCAGCAAAAAGTGGGACCCATTTACTATTGCATTCTTTCTCTGCCTAGTTAATACCTAAGCCAGATTTGCTTAAGACAAATTCTTACACATCCTGTGATTCTTTTTTTTTTTGGTTTTTCGAGACAGGGTTTCTCTGTGTAGCTTTGCGCCTTTCCTGGAACTCACTTGGTAGTCCAGGCTGGCCTCGAACTCACAGAGATCCGCCTGGCTCTGCCTCCCGAGTGCTGGGATTAAAGGCGTGCGCCACCACCGCCCGGCCTGTGATTCTTAAAGCGTACTTCCAGAGCGACAGATTAATTAAAGGTGACCTTTTCTGGAGCTGGTTATTAGGCGTTCTTGCATGGGACTAGATGGCAGGTGTTAGGTCCACAAATAGTGTTGTTTACCCTTTAAGCACAACATATACAATCATTTTAATGGTTATTGCTCTTCAAGAAAACCTGTACTCTAGGTCCACACCAGACACTGGAGAAGCAAGCAGTGTTCACAGTGTTGGAAGACTTGGCTACTGTGTTATTTATGGGAGACAAGGGTGTTGGCAGAAAGCTGGGGAAGAGGCTTTAACACATGGTTTGTTGATATTTTTGCTTGTGGAAAATTTAGAAAGTTGAGAGATGCTTACAAAAGCAGCCAGAAGTTTACCGCTGGCACTGGAAGCCTTAACCAGCCCCATCCCTTCCTCAGATTCCTCACCCCCCAAATATCTAGCAAAGAGCCATTTACTGAATTTCTTTGGGCCTGGCCTGTGCTGGACAGAAGCTGTAGTCCTTGTTCTTAACCACTACCTGGCTCTGTGGGGTGGAGGGAAAGGACCAAATGTGGAATGTATCCACTGGGATCTTGCCTTAGAAGACTAATCTTTCCCAGAACACAGTTAGAAGAATAATGCATATGGAGTTAACTTTCATTGTGGCAAAAGTTAGCCACTGGACAACAAAGTATACTCGAATCGACTGCTGACAAACAGGACAAAATGGACAGAAAGGACACGAAACAAAGGACTACCAATTCTTGCCAAGACAAGTGTGGTTGTGGCTTTATCAAAAGGCATCTTCTGAGGCCAGGACAATATGGCACCATCCCTGAAGTGGCCTTTGCAATCCAGAAAAGGTACCATGCCCTTTTCTTCGAAGGCAGCTGAACAGGCAGTGGGCTGATGGCTTCTGATGTGCAGTGGAACAGCAGCTAAAACAGTTATTCTTGAAGAGTAACTAAGCTCACACCTCTCAGTGGTAGACTGGCATTTAATAGAAGGATGTGGAGAAGAATGGGATGCCGAGATGAAGCCACACACACACACACACAGCCAAGAAGAATGGACAGCTGAATTAAAAAAACATCAACAATTTCCAGAATTTAAAATCCTGAATCATGACATGACACTAGTGGAATTCAGGTGTTTCTGGTACATGGACTGCTCTCACCAAATGTGAGGTCGAACTATTGACCTTGTGTACATCATACTTCACAAATGAGTCTGTCAGATACACTAAGCCTATAAGCTGAAGATGATGCCCCAACACTGTGGAGAAACCTCGGGTGACTGCCCAGGCAGCTGGCTGTTTCTGTCAACTCACATTTTTTTTTTGGAAGCTACTTGCGTGCACTTCCTGTTTTTATTTTTTGTTAGGTAATATTATTTCCTTCTTGGGTCTCTGAGGGAGTTGAAGATTAGTTAGTTAGAGTTGAAGATTAGATAGTTATAATTAAATTTAGATAGTTATTGTTTTCCTTGTTAAGAATTTTAGAAAAGAAACTCACTAAAGAGTAAGTGTATAAATTTGAAAGATGTTATAAGATAGTTCTGTTAGTAATATAAGTTAGGATAGAAAGTGAATCAGGTACATTTTGGACTTACCAAAATAGGATAAATAATGGAATTATTTTCTCTGAATTTGTCAAATGCAAATGGACTAGACATTGTTTAGGTATTTATTGCTTATATATACAGTATATAGTTATTGTACTTTTGTATATAGTTTTTCTTGTATTAGTTATAACTTTTTTCCTTTTTTCTTTTTATTAAAATAGAAAAGAGGAAATATGGTGATATTTTATTTGTACTGAAATGTGATTTTATTTGTATGTTAATAAATAAAGTTGCCTGGGGGTCAGAGCTAATAGCAAGCCATAGCAGAAGCTGGGCCGTGGTGGTGCACACCTTTAATCTAGATCACATGACAGACAGATCTCTGGATACAGCCAGCATGGAGACACATGCCTTTAATCTCAATACCAACCATAGAAGACCTGGAGGTCTGTATAGACAGGCAGTGATGAGGAGGTCATGTGGTTGGGTTTACAACCAATGAGAAGGCAGAACAGAAAGTCAATAAAAAGACAGATATACAGGAAGTAGGCCTCTTGCTAAGGGGAAGGACAGCAGCAGCAGGAAGGGTAAGAAGGCGGTTTTAAGTCTCAGCTCTCAGCTACTGCTCTGACCTCTTGGGCTTTTAACTCTGCATTTGGCTCTGTGTTTCTTATTTAATAAGATTGTTCATCTACACACAACTTTTATAAAGAAAACAAAAAGTTGGAATTGTCACATTTAAAGTAATTGTACAAATGAGCAAAAGTACACAGTGGAATGATTACTGTTAAGCTCATGCCATCACTAGTTCCTGTAAAGTACAAAGGGCCCTCAAGCACTGTCCCCAGGAGCTGCTTTGAAATCTTATCTCCTGGAAGAACCTGGACATAGCCCTCACTTTAAGAACTAGTAAGTGGGGCTTACTAGGTAAAGGGGCCTGTTGCCAAGCCTGATGACCTGAGTTCAGTTCCTGGGACCTGCATGATAGAAGTAAAGTTGGTACTCCCACAACTTGTCCTCTGACCTCTACATGTGGACCATGGCACAAACATGTCCCTACACCCCCCCCCACACACACACACGCACATCACATGCACATGCGTGCACACAGAGTAAATAAAAATGTAATAAATAAAAGAACCTAATAAGTAACCAATCAGAATTAAAGCCCAAATTAGGTGAAGAATGGGTACAGTGAGGTCGGACAGCTTCTTAAGTCACACATCTGCTTGATTGCAGAGCTGGGACAATAACAAAGGTCCCTGAACTCATCCAAGCCAGTCAGGCGTTTTTTTGCTTTTGTTTTTTTCCCCCCGTGGTATCCTTGGTAATAATTTCTTTGACCAAAATGTTTGTTCTTAAGGTATCTTGCACTTGACAAATGTCTAATAAGAGTGATTTATAGGCAGTTTTTAAGGAGTATGGTCCAAACACAGAGCATGGTACAGAGGTTTCCCACATTCCCCTGAGGTGCCCAGGCCCCCAGTCCTCTCACAGATGTGTATCTATGAGGACATGCTGGCATTCTGTCATTCGCCTTTTCCAGATGTTCTTCCCAAGTTATATGTTGCGTTTTTGTGTTTTTTAAGAATTTCTCATGGACATGTTTAATGCCCATGAGAAATTTAAAACCTGGGCACATAAATCTTGATTAAGTACCTTGCTATCTCCTCGGTGCTGGCTCACATTTCCGTGTTTGTATTTATGACATGGTGTATGAAGTCATGAATTCTGTCACATAATTTGGACTTGTATCCCCTAAACTCCAACATTGCATTTCTGCAGGTTCTAAAAATTCTTAACACTTCACTTATAATCCCCACTATATCATGCCACAGCGTTTCCACAGTAACACGTTTCAAACAGAAAAACAGGAAGCCCGAGGAGGAAGGATGGTTTCAAGTGGAGAGAAAGGGAAGAACAGGGAAAGGAGAGCGGAAATCATTAGATGTGGTGTGAGGGCACAGTGAGGGGAGTGAATACTCCCTCTAGTTAGAAGTCTCCTGAGTAGAGTGGCCTGCCTGCTTCCCACAGCATGCAGAGGTCAGTGTTGGGCGGCTTCCTCCATCACTACCTTGTTTTTTGAGAAAGGGTCTCTCACTGAACCTGAAGGTGGCTGGTTGGCTCCTGGAGACTGGCACTTGCCTTGTCTGCCCTTGAACTCACTATGTGGATCAGGCTGGCCTCAAACTCAGAGATCTGCCTGCCTCTTCCCCTCTGAATGCTGGGCTTAAAGGTGTGTGCCACCATACCTGGCTTACACACTGTTTTTGAAATTACATTTATTGTGTGTACATCCCACAGTGTGCATGTGAAGGGCAGAGGACAACTTGTAGAAGTAGGTTCTCTTCCTTTACCATGTGATTCCTGGAGACCCAACACATGTCATCAGATTTGACAACAGGCACCTCTACCCACAGAGCCAGCCGTCTAGCTCACCCTATTATGCTATTTCTTTATTTTTATTATATAAATATATATATTTATATATGCTTTTATAATCATAAATTTTTGCATAATGAACACTAAGATTACTTTTTAAGAAAGAAAAAAAAAATACACAATTTTATGGCCGGAAAGTGATCTGCCCCCAAGGAGCTGATGACTTAATGGGAGACATGAGATACATACACACATAAGTTTCTTACAAGGCAATAAGGATGATAGTGGAAATTTTACCAAGTGTGGGTGGAAGGATCAACTCTGCCTGGGAGAGCTGTCCTTTGGTAAAAAGAGGTGACATTTGCACAAGGTCATAAAGATGAATAGAGTTCTCTAGGGCTTTGTAAATTGTTAAGCACTGTATAAATGTAAGTTAGTCCTTGGCCATTATTATTGCTGTCAAGGCTTACCTCATATAAAGCTTTCTTTCTTGTCTCTTTCCCATGCTCTCCAAAGCCCAGGCTCCCTAGGCCAGGAAGCAGCCGCAGTTAGGCAGTCACACATCAGTGCTTCAGCCAGTGAACTGAGATGCATCCAGAAGATGCAGATTCAGGACCAGAGACATGAAATCATCTGGGAGCCAAGCCAGGAAGGTTTGAGAGGGAAGCAGTCGCCTCCCCCTACCCCCATTGCCACCCTGTGGAAAGGCCAGCTTCTCTTGGGCCTCTACCCTGACTGATGTGGATGTCGCTACCTGGGGGATGGTAAGAACTAAGAGCAAGTACCACACATCAGTCTGATTTACCATAACAGGAAATGATGGGTTAGATGTCTTATTGCCTCCAGACAGGGCAGAGTAGAGAGCAGGGTGTGAGCCAGGGGAAAGGATGGGTGGCAACAGATGATCTAGTCTAGAATAATGTTTTCTGATTTAATTCTCCTGGTCCCCTCCCTGGGGTCCCCATCACTTTGTCACACTTCTCTGCCTTCAGAGTGGGGATTAGAGTCCTTCTAATACCTCTTACTTCAATTCCTCTATGGAAAAATAGTCAAAGCTTGCTCAGGGCCAGCACAGGACTTGTATTGGTCCCTTAATCACAATGTGCCCTCCTGTGGCTCCTCTTATTTATTTACTCACTTAACACACATATACTGGACACCAACAATATGTTCCAGATGTAAAATAATGGAGGAAAAGACAGCTAAGACTTCAGACTCCCATAGACTGAGCATTTTATTTTATTTACTTTCTTTTTCCCAAGACAGGATTTCTCTATGTAGCTCTGGCTATCCTGGAACTCACTCTGTAGACCAGGCTGGCCTCTAACTCAAGAGATGTGTCTGCCTCTGCCTCCCCAGTACTGAGATTAAAGATGTATGTAGGTGGAATTTTCTATCCTGCCAGCTGCTCCCCAAATAACCACACAGAAACTTCTTATTAATTATAAATGCTAAGCCGAGAGCTCAGGTTTATTATTAACTAGCTCTTACAACTTAAATCAAACCATTTCTATTAATCTATGTGCTGCCCCAAGGCTCATGGCTTTTACCTCTCCTGCAGGTCCTGTTTCCTTTCTATCTGGCTGGCAACTCCTCTGACTCTGCCCTTCTTCTTTCCAGCTTCTCTCTGCCCCGACAATCCTGCCTACCTATCAACAAATCAGCTTTTTATTAACAGTGAGAGCAACACATTTTCATAGTGTACAGAAGGATTATTCCAAAACATTTTCCCCTTTTTGTCTAATTAAAAAAGGAAGGTTTTAACTTTAACATATATATACAACAAAAACAGTTATCAAGTAAGAATTACAGTTACAACATCCAGTCCATTTGTATTTGGCAAAGTTAGAGAAGATATTCTATTATCTATCTTATCTTTGTGAGTCTAAAGTTTTATACCTAGTTTACCTTTTTATCTTTTTTTTTCTTTTTTTGGGGGGGGGGATTTCAAGACAGGGTTTCTCTGCGTTGTTTTTGGTGCCTGTCCTGGATCTCGCTCTGTAGACCAGGCTGGCCTCAAACTCACAGAGATCCGCCTGGCTCTGCCTCCAGAGTGCTGGGATTAAAGGCATGCACCACCACCGCCCAGCATTATCAAAACTAAGAAAAACTATAAGTTTAACTATTTAGTCTTTAACTCCATTAAAGACCCCACAAGGGTAATGTTACCTAAGGACAGGGACATCTTGCTGCCTGGACAGTCACCCAAAGTTCTTCTGCAATGTTGGGGCACCCAACATTGGCTTACAGGCCTACTATATCTGACAGACATTTTTGAGAAGTAGGAAATTTTAAAGGACTGTCCCACCTTGTCTTGGCAAAGTTTGGCAGTCACTTTTTTTGTGTCCTGTTGGTCCAGTTTGGACAGTATACTGTCAGCAATTGAGGCAAGAGCAGTTTGCTCAAATGGCTAGCTTTGGCTATAAAAAATACAAACTCCATACTGAGTTTTTTTGTTGCCTATCATCTTCTTTTGAAGCAAATTGGTGCTGTCAGGAACAGACGTGTCTCACTGTCATGAAAAGCCTTAGGTTATTAAACATATTAAATGCCATATTCTGTAGGTATTTGAAGTGTTTGTAGACCATCTATCTAAATACATCTGTGTATGACCTTGAAAACATACCTAACATGACTATAAGTTTGACTATTATAGATGACTATTAATCTGTATTTCTTAATTATACAATACATTTTTAAGTGAGCTGTATAAACACAATATGCCAAACAAGAGTAGAAACATACATACAGTACAGCAAAAATAACCTCGAATTTCTATCAATATATAAAAATCTATACCAATGTAAAATATTAAAGACTAGTAGTTGCTTTTTTGTTTTAAAAGTAGATTCAGCCAGGCGGCAGTGATGCACACCTTTAATCCCAGCTCTTGGGAGGCAGATCCAGATAGATCTCTGTGAGTTCGAGGCCAGCCTGGTCTACAGAGCGAGATCTAGGACAGGCACCAAAGCTACACAGAGAAACCCTGTCTTGGAAAAAAAAGAAAAAGAAAAACAAAAACAAAAACAAAAAAAAGTACATTCAATAATTTACCCTTTTATCATATCATTTTTGTATTCTCCTTTTTTTTCCAGAATGAGATCCCTAAATCTAATCTCCTTTGTTCAGCTTTTTTTTCCTCACCATTACCAACCCTCCTAAATGATGGCAAATATCCATAACCCACTGAATGACCAAAACCCACCCGTACCCCATCTCTTGAGAATGTGGGCATCATTCTCTAGACTACTTCCTGTTGTTTGTGGGTGCTGGTATCTTTGGGGAAATCTTGAGAAAACTGGGATAATTGTTAAATCTTGGCTGGAATAGTTTGTGAGGCTTGATCATCTCAGCCAGCAGCCTTGAAGCTGCTTTGGATGCAGAACTCACAAACTGTAACAGAGGCATTTTGAGATGTTGGATCACCTGATCTGGTCCCTTTGTTATGAAATTACATAAACTTTTAAAGGTAAAATGCATTACAAGTAGTAAATACGTGGTGTGTACAAGTCAGTTAAAGATGATTTTTTTTGTTGTTTTATGTTTGAGCAGATAAAATATAAATTACATGTTTTGTAGTTTTTCTAGGCTTATTTCTTTATGTCTGTAGACAGGATTTCAGGGAGTCTGCCCTGATCAAACATGATCCATATCAACCTGGAATGACTCCACAGCCTCTCATCTCCTATGGAAATAAAAGCATAACCTCTTCCCCAAAGTAACTTATCTTTTGACTTCCATTTTGAAGTCAAGACATTTTTAAAATATATAAGTTGGTTTAATCTAGCAGTTTTCATAATCCAATATCTCTTAGCAGCTGTCATTTCTTTATTAGCAATCTGAAAATCTAAAGATAACACAGTAACATACAGTATCCAGACTCTGTGTATTTCCCATCTTTACATGGCTTATTATATATATTTTTTACTCTTCCTTTTTGAAGGGCTTTAATATTTTTAAACTATTTATTAATCTATAACTGTCTCCACCCTTTCTCTTTTCTCTCATAAGCCTATGTATATTTTTAAACATACTATAACCTGTGGGGGTTCCAAAACAGCTTGCACAGCTGCCGTGACAGCTTTAGGGGCTCAGCCTCAGATACCATGACAGGCTTACTGGCAGGCAACACCCAGATCCAGGAAAAGCTGTAAAATGACACCGCCCTGGCACCATCCAGGAATAGGCCAGCATCTAAGGGGAAGTACCTGATTTCCAAACATTCCAACTGTTAGATAAGATTAGATAAGATCACTGGACATCCCTGAGACTAGCACACACCTATTCCCCTTTTTTCCAAGATATCCCTAGACAAATGTCAGCCAATCAGGATCCTGAACCCTAGAAATCCCCTCACCCCAACCTCTGCTGTGATAAAAACCCTACCCCGCCCTGGCTTGGTGCCGTCCCATGGTACCACTTTGTCGGACATATGGAAGGTCCAAGCTCAAGCTTGAATAAAGGCTCTTTGCTTTTACATACAGGATTTGGTCTCCATGGTGGTCTTTTGAGGTATCTGTGATCTGAGCATAACGAAACCCATTTAGAGGTTTTTTATTCCCATCCGGATCTGTCTTTACTGAGCATCTTTATTGTTTTTTGATTGCATGGGGTGAATCTTAAACTGCTATGTCAGCCGCTGCAGTGTACCTTAGTTTAGTGCATGGCAGTAGTGTGTGGTGCCTGAAGTCAGCTGCTGGGAGAAGCATCTTGGTACTGATAAGTTTTGGATCCCCAGTTATTGGGTATCTTCTGCTGCCAATGCAATAAGCCAATCAAGGCAAATTAATAAATCCAGGTTTAATCTGAGCAGAGCAAAACACCTCCCAGGTGGCTCTTGGGAAGGCAGGGGAGAGAGCACAAGAGCACAGGGCAAGTATGGCAACCAGTTCTTAAGTAGCCTGTAGGCGTGGTCTTGAGCAGCCCCAGGGAGGGGCTGACTCTTGGTGGGCTTTCTTAGGGGTGGGGTCTAGGGAGAGAGAGTTAGGGCTTACACCTAATCATCTCAGACTCCTTGGGTATAGGGGCAGCAGTTCAAGTCTGGCTACTTCCTGCAGGCATGGGACAAAGTGGAGAGAAGGGAGTCGGGAGTTCGTGGGGTCACACTCAGCGGGAGGTGTGGGTTTAGAAGCATTTGGTTAACTCTGTAAGTGAATCCATGAGAGTCTGTTAAAAGGGTATCAAGGATTTATTAAGATAAAATGGGGGACTGGAGAGATGGCTCAGAGGTTAAGAGCACTGGCTACTCCTCCAGAAGTCCTGAGTTCAATTCCCAGCAATCACGTGGTGACTCATAACCATCTATCATCAGATCCATCTTCCAGCCTGCAGGCAGAACACTGTATACATAATAAATAAATAAATCTTAAAAAAAAAAGATATAAAATGGGGAAAAATACACTCACAGATAAAGAACCAAGTAAACAGCAGTCATTGACTTCTATTCTGCCCAGGAGTGAATCGATCCGGCCATCCGGTCTCTGATCACCCCAAGAGAGAGCAACCATGCATGCCTCCTTATATTTTAAGCAGTCAGGTAACCCACCAAGAGACCTCGCCCTAAGGCTGGTACACCAAAGCTATTGGTGGCACGAATACCCACAACACTTCCCCTTTTTGTCTAAATAAGAAGATTCTAAACCTAATAAAACTATATACAATAAGAACAATTATCAAGTATTATCCAGGAGAAAGAGTAACAACATCAAGCAAGAAACATATATTAAATGTCCAGACCATAGGTAAATGGCAAATTACAAAGATTACTCCAATAGCTGTTGTATCCTGAAGAATCTAAATCTAGCTAAGATACCAGAGGAATGTAACTGTAATTGTCTAGTCTTCAACCCCATCAAAGACCAGAGAAGGAAAATAATATTATCTGAGTGAACAGGAAGTGCAAGCAGGCAACTTCTGAAAAATGAAAGAAATGACAGAGACAGCTAGCTGCCTGGACAGTCACCCAATGTTTCTCTGCAACATTGGGGCAACCACTTTTGTGTATAGGCCTAAAATATCTGACAGACCATTTTCAAATGCAGGAAAATTTGAAAGACTGTCCTACCCTGTCTTGGCAAGGTTTAGCAGTCGTTTTTCCTTGTGTCCTGCTCATCTGAATCTGACAGCATGCTTACTGTCAGCAGTTGAGACAAGGGTAGTTCTTTGCCCAACAGGCCACTTTTGCCAAGAAGAAGACAAGCTCCATACCAAATGGAGTGTCTTCATTGCCCATCATTCTCTCAGGAGTAGATTGTTGCTGCCAGGAGCAATTGTGTCTCACATCAACAGAATTCTAAGTTATTAACATGTTTAAATGCCATATTCTCTAGGTCTATGAAGTGTTTGAAGATTACCTATCCATTGGACATAACTGCCATTCTGGAGACCTCAGGCATCTGTTTCTTGAGGAGGTGGAGAAGGCAGGTTGCTAGGAGAAGAAAACAGATTATTAACACTGGCCCTATGAACGGGGCTAGCTGTGGGTAAAAGAATGAAATGGGAATGTGCCCTGGTTATACAGAAGAGGCGAGGGTGAATGAGCCAGACAAAAGAGCAGATATGCCCTTGAGTCTGGAGAGGTGGTACCAGCACTGATATTCCAGGAGCTTGCATGTGGGTGAAATCAACCTGTCAGGTCAGTACTAGCCCGGTTGGTGTCCTTGGAGCTGGTACAGGGGCTGGCATATGTGGATTGTCCTTGGCACAAGGAGAGGAGTGGCTCTGTGCAGGAACCTGCAGGTGTCTGTAAAACAACTGGAATACATTCACATCTTGGTCTCATAGCAAAAGGCTATGGCTTTGGGTTAAAAGGTATGAACATTTTTCCTAGGGTCTGGTTTCAGCCTGATGAAACACATTTGTGAGTGAACTGTGGAACCCAAGTGAGAGGCTGAAACAGGTACTGAGGCCAGCATGAGAGACACGAGACTAGGAAGGCAAGTCTGGCTCCATTTTTGTGTGTTTAGAACCTTTTTAAAGCTTTCTCAGGTTTTATGTGGATGTAGGTGCTGGACATTTGGGTGCCATTTGTAGGCAGACTTTTCTATCCCACCAGCCACTCCCCAGATAACCACACAGAAACTTCTTATTAATTATAAATGCTCAGCTGATCACTCAGGCTTATTACTAACTAGCTCTTATAACTTAAATTAAACCATTTCTATTAATCCATGTGCTGCCCTAAGGCTCATTGCTTTTACCTCTCCTGAAGGTCCTGCTTCCTTTCCATCTGGCTGGCGACTCCTCTGACTCTACCCTTCTTCTTCCTAGTATTCTCTCTGCCCAGAAAATCCTGCCTAGCTATCAGCCAATCAGATTTTTTATTAACAATGAGAGCAACACACATTCACAGTGTACAGAAGGATCATTCCACAGCAGGTGTGCACCAACATGCCCAGCTTTATTTATTTTTTTTTTTTTAAAATAGAGTCTCATGTTGCCCGGGATGGCCTCAAATTTGCTGATAGCTGAGGCTGATCTTTATTTTTTTCCCATTAAAAATTTATGTATATATTTGCCTGCATGTACATATGTGCACCATGTGCTTGCCTGGTTCTGTGGAAGCCAGAAGAGGGCATCAGGTCCCCTAGAACTAGAGTTACAGATGGTCATGAGCTGCCATATAGGTTCATGGAACCGACCCAGGTCCTCTGCAAGAGCAGCACTTGCTCTTAACTGCTGAGCCATCTCTTCAGCCCCCCAACTACTGATCTCTTGATACTCCTGCCTCTGCCTCCCAAGTTCTGGGGATTACTAACATGCACCACTAAGCCTAGCTGGATCAATTATTTTTGTCATGGGAAACATAGAATTAAATTAAAAAATACGAAAATATTGACTTGAGACAGGAGATGGTGGCACACACCTTTAATCCCAGCACTTGGGAGACAGAAGCAGGCAGATCTCTGTGAGTTTTAGGCCAGCCTGGTCTACAGAGCAAGTTCCAGGACAGCCAGGGCTACACAGAGAAACCCTGTCTCAAAAAAAACCAAAAACAAACAAAAAAAGAAAGAAAGAAAAAGAAAAGGAAAGAAAGAAAGAGAAAAAGAAAAGGAAAGAAAGAAAAGAGAAAAAGAGCAGAGCAGCTACAGAGACCCTCAGTCAAACACTAGGTGGAGCCAAGGGAGCCCCGCAGAAGAGGGGAAGGATTGTAGGAGCCAGAGAGTAGTGGACCCCATGAGAACTCAGTCCACAGAATCAACTAAGCTGGGCTCATAGGGGCTCACAGAATCTGAAGTGACATGCCGGAAACATGTGTGTGTCTGAGCTAGGTCCTCGGCGTTTATGTTATGGTGATTAGCTTGGTGGTCTTGTGGGACTCCCAACAGTGGGAGTCGGGGCGTCTCTGACTCTTTGGCCCGCGCTTGGGACACTTCCTCCTACTGGGTTGCCACATCCAGCCCTGTTATGAAGCCCTGTGCTCACTCTTGCTGTATCTTGTTAGGCCACATTTGGTAGATATCCATGGGAGGCCTGCTCTTTTTTCTTTTTCTTTTGAGGGAAAACTGAGAAGGAGTTTATCTAGGGGAGAGGGGAGGTGGAGGGAAAGACTGGGAGGAGTGGAGGGAGGGGAACCTTCAGCTGGGATGCAATATATGAGAGAAAAATGCAAGTTAAAAAAAAAAAGAAAATATCAGCTCCTAAGTATCAATAAGGAGACAATAGTCTACCTTCTTTATTTCTGTGCGAGGGTTCAAACCCAGGACCTTAGGGCATGCTAGACAAATACTCCTGGTATTTGAGCCTCTAGTCCCACCTCTTAAAGGTGTACCACGTCTAAACACTATCACCCTAAGGGCTAAGTTTCTAGCACAAGAACCCTTGGGGACCCAAAACATCCAGCCATAGCAGAAGGAAACTGTGCTGTCATGCTTGGGTACCTTTCTTTCTTTGAAATAAAATATTTTCATATATCAGGCTTAGCTGAAGCATCGCCTCTTCAGGAAAGTCTACCCTGGTTTCCCAGGTGAAATGGCCACTGTCTCTTTTCCTCCTTGTTGACCCTCAGTGGACTTGTGTCAGTGGACCTCTGATTTGCCATTGTTTTTACTGATTGATTCTGAGACAGAGTCTTGGTGTTTCACTTAGGCTGGTCTCAAACCTGCTTCATGTTGGCCTTGAACTTGAATCTTCCTGTCTCAGTGCTGGGATTACAGGCACTCCTACCATGCTCAGCTTGCTTTATTCTACTTACCATGCTGGATCACCATTACTCTCCGATTGGCAGCAGTCTCATCCAAGGGTGGCCTGAGCTTCCCACATAAATCTCTAGCATCCAGAGCAGAGGCTAGCATAGGGCCTGTGATCAGTACTCATTTGTTTCAGGAACGTAAGATTCCTCTCACAGCACTGTTATCAGAACTTTACTGTGGGTACTTTTTAGATTTATTGATTTTATGTGCATGAGTGTTTTGCCTCATGCATATATGTGTACCACATGTGTGCCTGGTACCCACAGAGGTCAGAAGAAAGCACCAGATCTACTGGAACTGGAGTTATGGGTGTTTGTGAACCATCATGTGGATGCTGGGAACTGAACTCAGGTTCTTTGCAAGGGCAGCAAGTGTTTTTTGACTACTGAGCCATCTCTCCAGCTCCCTGAGGGTGCTTATTTAGACCTGGCAGATCTATTGCTCAGTGCTCAGCCTTGTGCTGTGTACTTTCCAGCCTGCTAACTCACACGGGCCTCACAATGGCCATGTTCAGGGCCATGTAATATGCTACAATTAAAACTCAGATTAACGAAGGCCAGAAATATAGATGAGAGCTAAGATACTTTTCTCTTTTGTCTTTATTTTTGTTTCATGTGAGTGAATTATGAGTGTGTGCCTGCATGTATGTCTTCACCACACATGTGTTGTACCTGCAGAGAATCAGACCCCCTAGAACTAGAGTTACAGATGGTTATGAGCTGCCATGTGGGTGCTGGGAATCAAACCCAGGTCTTCTAGAAGAGCAGCAATGCTCTTAAATGCTATGCCATCCCTCTAGCCTCCTGAGATTTTTTTAAACAAGTAAGCAATTTTAACATGTTTTTTTACATTTTAATTATGTGTATGCATATCTGTCTATATGCACGCATATGTGCAGGCACCCAAGGAGGCCAGAAGAGGGCAGTAGATCCCCTGGAACTGGAGCTATGGTGGTTGCGAGATTCCCAGTGTTCTGGGGATGGAACTCAGGTCCTCTGAAAGAGCAGCAAGTAGCAAGTGCTTTTTCTTGGAACTTGCTTTGCAGACCAGGCTGGCCTCGAACTCACAGAGATCTGCCTGGCTTTTTCTCACAAGTGCTGGAATTAAAGGCATGCACCACCATGCCCAGCAAGTACTCTTAACTGCGGAGCCATCTCCCCAGCCTCTGGAAGCTGAGATGTGAACCCAAATCCTCCTGAAACCATACCCTGATACTTCAACTTCTCTATGATGTGATGTTACCAGTCACATGTCAGTTCATGTTGTGCACCCACCCTCTGTCCTCCTAGATCACCGTTTCCTGGGGGAAGCTCTGTGTTTGATTCCATTCCCTAGTTCCTATGGTAACGGAACAGTGCTTGTCATAAAGTACACAAGGTATGTGTCTTTTTTTGAGACAACCCTGGCTGATCTGGAACTAACTTTGTAGACCAGGCTGGCCTTAAATTCACTGAGGTCTGCCTGCTTCTGCTTCTGGAGTGCTGGGATTAAAGTCATGCACCACAATACCAGGAGGGAGGCAGGTTTCTCTGAGTTAGAGGCCAGCCTGGTCTACATAGGGAGTTCCAGAACAGCTAGTGATACATTGTCAGATCTCATCTTTAAAAAAAAAATAACAACACCAGGCAGTGGTGGCACACACCTTTAATCCTAGCACTTGGGAGGCAGAGGCAAGTGGATCTCAGTGAGTTCAAAGCCAGCCTGGTCTACAAAGTGAGGTCCAGGACAGCCAGGACTATTACACAGAGACACCCTGTCTTGAAAAGGCAAAAAAGAAAAGAAAAAAAAATAACAACAACACACATACATATTTTTTTTTAAGACAGTGTCTCTCTGGGTACTAAGATTAAAGGCTTGTACCATCATGCCCAGCTCACTCCACATGTCTTACTTATATCCCCAAGGACTAGAAAAGAATGAATACTTCTTCTTCTGTAGATCAGGCTGGCCTCCAACTCACAGAGATCTGCCTTCCTCTGCCTCCCGAGCGCTGGGATTAAAGGGGTGCCCCACCAAACCTTTAATCCCAGCCTTTGATCACCACTGCCAGTAAGAATGAACACTTCTGATATCAGTTCATAAGACGGTGTTAGGCTGGAGGCAGCAAGTTTTTGAGGGTAGGTACCTTCCCAGTGACCTCCAGGCATCTTCCTCAGGAAGGTTGGGGAAACTGAGGCTACTCTCAATGCTACAGCACTTTTAGAACTCATACCTTTTGTTTAGCCCTACATCTCAGTAGACAGGCATGCAGGCAGGTCAGGCAGAGGGGAACACGCATGGTTTCCAGTGAGCTGGGAAAATAAGGTTAGGTTTGGATTCAGATAATTATTTGTGTTTTCTGGGTCTGCATGGTCGATAAATGTTCAACGAACAGTGATTCTGTCCCTCATCTTTCATGGCTTTATGGGACTGCAGGGAAGGAAAGCATAACATCCTGCTTTCCCATAAGTTCCCTGGCCGCTACCCTGGCACCGATTAAAGGCATGTCTATGTGATTAATCAAAAACCGATGTGGAAGCACTCTGGCGCTGCTCCTCTGATGTGCTGCCTGCTTCATATACAGTAGTTCCTCCGCTGCAGCGGCGGTGGAGCCAGCACATAGGGGCTTTTGATGAACTGGCTATGCTTGCCCCAAATGTTAACTGTGTCATCTGACATGACTAATGAGGCTCCGGATTTGATCTGTGCAGAGCGGTCCTGCTGTCTAGAGGAGGCTCGAATTCCACAGTCAACCTGGGAAGAGGCTGCACGGTTCGGCTATACACTCCGTCATGTCAGCTGGAGTCTGGGAGGCCTCTAGTGTTGGAGCTGGGAGTTGTCTACCAGGAGGGTGAGAGAAATTTGTACTAGGTTCTGTGCTAGCCCTGAAGTAAATGTGACCCAGTTAAACTAGCTCAGCCTCTTTTTATAGAAATGAAAACCAAGATCCAGTAAAAGTGAGGGACTGGCAGGAGCCTGAGCTTTGGAGAGAGAAGTAAAGGAGTGGACACAGGTAAATATATAGGATGTTAATGACTGGGGCCCAGTGTAAACACACCTTATGAAGGGTTCGACTCTGTCAAAGGGTAAGGTGGACAGAGCTCCTGTCACCCCTGTAGTTCCAGAGAAAGGGGTGTGAAGCCAACAGAGCTGGAGTTGAGACAGTCTAATCTTCAGCAAATCTTCATTTTCCCAAGCTCTGGTTTCCTCGACTGGAACAGCCAAATACTGCCCACTTGGCTACTTCCTAGAGCCTTGTGAGACTTGGCGGAGTTAGTGAGTGTGAAGGAGTAAGAGTCTGCATGTGTGAGTTTCTGCTCCCGTTATTGCCCTCTCTCAGGAGCTCGGGCTCAGCTCTGGAGTATGGGTCCACAGATATCTTTAACTCTTTTCTTCTGCCTCCTTCTTCTAGAATGCACAGGAATGCAAGGGACGTAAAAGCAACTGGTCACCTATAATCTCAACAGCTTTCCCAGAAAGTCCATGACATATAAAGAGGAAGAACACACTCATTGTTGTTTAATGTCATTCCACACAGTGACTGAGCACATACCATATGCCAGACACTGGCCAAGCTGTGTGGGGGATCAGAGTCAGGTAAAACATGTTCCATGGCCACCTTGAGAAGCTCACCATTTAGGAACCAGACATGGACATAAATCATTATAATGTATGGCAGAAAAAATACAATTACCATAGGAAAAATACAAATCAAGGGCTTTCGGAGACAGAAGAGGGGGTGATTCATTCCCCAAAAGGAGGATGGAGAAAGAAGTGTGGACTGTGTGGCACAGAGGCTAAGGGTGGAGCCCTGATGGTAGTGCTCACCTAGCACTCATGAAACCCTGGTTTCTACCCAAAGTCCTGCATAAGCTAGTTATGGTGGTGTACACCTGTAACACAAGTGCTCTTGGACGGAAGCAGGAAAATTGGGAGTTCAAGGCCGGGTAGCATAAGACCCTTTGTCAAATAAATAAATAAATAGATAGATAGATAAATAGATAAATAAATAAATAAATAAATAAATAAATAAACAAACAAAAGAAGTCAAAGAATGTGGCATTATAGTACAGGCAGAGGTTAGCTGCTTCAGGAACCATGAGAAAGAACATCCCAGGCAGAGGAAAAAGTATGCAGATGGGCAGATTCTGGAAAGTGTTCATAACTAAAAGGAGAGAATAAAAATCAAGATACTCACGATACCAGCTTAACTTCAGTGGCTGGTGCCATTTCAACGTCTCCTGGCTAAAGTCACCTTGGCCTCTATCCTTCAGTCTGAAGCTCACACAGGCCCTTCCTCCAGCAGGGCCACCCTGGTACTCCAGCCAGGAAGAGCCAACGACAAATGACCAGGGAACAGCAATCACCATCAGAACCAAAGCCTCCTAGGTCGAGGAGGCGCCAGGTCACCGCCATACCTCCCGGCCCGGGTAAGAACTTCACACTGGCTGGGGCAGCCACTCCAACATTAGAGCCCGGCAGCAGACAGCCGAGACCTCAGCCTGGGCCACGTGCTAAGTTTGTCTCCTCTCTTTTGTCTAGAAAGAGCTAGCTTCTTTAGAAGTGCTGCTGCCAGGGCGGCTCTGGAAGACCCAGGGCTAGAGCTGCACTTCAGACATGCCACGAAGCACTAGGGACTCCTGTCTTCCCTGTCTTTCCACCCTTCCTCGTGAATTGTTCTCATTGTACAAATAGCACAGTGATAAGAAAAGAAACTCAAACACTAAGAGAAAGAGGAAAGAACAGCCGCGTGCGCGTCGCGTCCTCGTTCCCTCCCCTCCACTGGCGGGAACGGCCTTTGCTTTTCGGTTGTGGCGCTGGTACAACCATACATCCTATTCTGACTGCTCAGGGCCGCATAAATGTGGCTCTTCCTGCTTTCCTACCCACTGCTGTCCACACAGGCTCATTCTCCTGAGACTGAACTAAAATGTCAGGACCGGGCACGGTGGTACATTTTTATAATCCTACCGTTTGAGAGACTGAAGCAGGAGGGTGCCTAGGTTGGGGCCAGCCTGGGCTGCATAGTAGGGCCCTGTCTCAAAACATAAAATGAAACAAGAGGATATGAACCTAGAAGAGGGATATGGAGGAGTGGTCTGGAAGCATCTGGGGTAGTTATAAAAACATATTACATGTATGAAATTCTCCAAGAATGAACAAAATTAAACTTTTAAATTAAAGAGACTTAACCACAGATGCATGTTGTGGTTTGGATGTGATGTGGCCATACACCCCCCCCTCCAAAAAAAAAAAGCTAATTAATTGAATGATGGGTCTAGCTGGTCTAGCTGGTAATCCTATATTGACAGGCGCTGGAAACTTTAGGAAGGTGACCTAGATAAAAGAAAAAGGTCAATATGCAAGGGTCCTTGGGGGATCTTGACCATGGCCTCTTATCTCCGCTTCCTGTCCATCGGGAAGTGAACAGTTTCCTCCTTCATATGCTCCCATGGTCATGATGTTTAGCCTCACCTCAGCTCCTAAGGGAGCCAGTTGACCACAGACTGAAAACAGCTGATTTCTGTCTTGACACTGTTCTCTGAGGTATTTTGGTAACAGTCATGGGAAGCTCACTGACACGGTGATAACAGTATCATGTCACAGAGGCAAAACACTGCTCTGCCTCCACACCAGCTCCAGGGGGCGTCTCAGCTCCTCTCTGAAGCCAGCTGTTTCTAGGCAGATCATGCCATCTCTTTGAGCCTCTGAGCCCTTTTTGTAACATGAGAATGGCATTTGTACCACCATCGTGGCATTACTGTGACAATTGTGACATTAGAAGGCAAGTGCTGGGGCAGGAGTGGTGGCTCAGTGGTTCAGAGCAATTACTACTCTCGGAGAGGACCCCACTTCAGTTCCCTGAACCCAGTTCCCACATCTGGCAGCTCACTATGGTCTCCAAGTCCATCTCCAGAGAATCCAACGCCCTCTCTTGGCCTCCATCAGTACTGCACTCACGTTCACACATACACATAATAAAAAAAAAGTCTCCCCCTCTGCCCAGGTGCTCCTTGAGCAACTGGCAAACTCACTGTCTTCTCTCCAGTCTCAGCCAGTGCCCTGCCTGAAGCTCATTGTGGTCATGCTGGCTGCTGGCCTCCTTTACTGCATCGCAACCGCAGGCTTCTGAGTTTCCTGCATGCCACCTCTACCTCAAGCTCTGCCGCTGCTCTCCAGTCAGCTTGCTGCTATTCTCATGGGTCACATAAAACAGATGAATTTGATGCTAGCTGGGTGACACCTAGATAAGCCAGACAGATGCCTGGGGATTGAATAAGGACTGAATGTACTTGTTGGCTATGATCTGGTTCCCAAGTCCAAAATAATGATCATTGATGATATTCTGCAGGCATTCTGACAATATAATGATTTTTGATAGTACTATTTGCATCCTGGAGTTTGTTATGGACAAATAGGAACTCACAAGGAAATCTACCACTGTGTGGAAGTGGGCCTCCACACGGTGAGACTCCACTTGGTGGAACTCTGCTTGGTGGGCTTCCTAAACATTCACTGCTGTTGCTACCAGATGGAAGCAATCATTTGGAAATGTTTTATTTCAACAAAGTTGCCTTTGAGAATCAACCATGTAATAGCAACTTGGACTTTAATAAAAGGAAAATGAGTTTGAACTGAAAAAAAAAAAAAACTTGAAATGGAAATGTTCAGTAAATGGGAACTCTCCTTGGTGGGACTGAGTGAGAGTCCTCCCAGGTTTTTCCTCTTGCCTGGCTTTGACTTTCTTCTCACCACTAGGTTCAGCAGATCTGGTGAGTCTGCCTAAATCCCGCCTGGCTTACCAGCCATAGTCATTGGGTCTATCACTGGAGTGTTCTTTGATGGAGATTTTGTTGTTTCTCAGTTTTTTAGTGTTTCTAATAATGATACAAGTAATAAATGCCTTCCTGTGGCTGGTAACCTGGTCCAGCAGTTAAGAGTGAGTTTTTACTGTTCTTGCACAGGACATCATTTTTTTTGGTTCCCAGCACCCCTGCTGGGCAGCTCACAACTTCCTCTAACTAGTTCTAGACCTGATGTTCTCTTCCAGACTCCACGGGCACTCACATGGATGTGCCACCCGCCAACACTATACACAGAATTTAAAATGTTTCAATATTTTAAATATTCCTTTTAAAAAGGAGTATCTTAAGCCCGGTCATTGCCAGGGACTCCAGAACTCTGCCCATGAGGCCGGCATCTGCTCAGATGTCAGCCTCTGTGGTCCTCAGTCTCTGGTCTCTTGGGACTCTTGCCTTTGGCTCCTGCAGAAGGCTTTGTGTTAGCTCTGCTTGCTGGGCCCCCTGTTGGGAACCCTGCGTGAAAACCAGCCAGGACTCTTCTAGGCCCACTAGCCGGTAGCCAGCCATCTCCCTTCTCATGTATCAAGCTCTCCTTGACTGCTCCTCCTGCCCACAGCAGGCTCAATTGCAAGACCTCATCAGGAGATAACTCTAGAAAGGATCCTGGTGTCTCAGAGGGCAAACAATTTCGGTGGTTATCCTTATTAGAATATATAAATACTATGTAATGTTTTAACCCGAAACATGATATAATATCGGTCTAAGTATATTGGAAGATGGAGGAGAAGGTGGTATCAGAGAAATCTTTCATTGTTCAAAGTCAGTAGATAATGTTTGAACTTAAAAATCAAGAAATAATGTATATATCTCATTTGAAAAATGAAAGTACATTCCAAGAGACAGAGCTAAAAAAGTTAGTAGTTCATTGTCTCTGAGGAGCAAAGGTTAGCATGGGGAGGAATTGGACAGGAATTCATTTGTTCTTTTTATTATTTTTATTATTGTTATTTATTTTTTGTTAGTATTGTTCTTATTTATTTTTGTTAGTATTCTTGCTCTTAGTTATTATTTATATTTATTATTATTGTTCTTTTATAAGTCTTAACATTTTTATATTTTATTATTATTATTATTATTATTATTATTATTATTATTATTGGTTTTTCAAGACAGGGTTTCTCTATGTAGCTTTGGAGCCTGTCCTGGATCTCGCTCTGTATACCAAGCTGGACTTGAACTCACAGAGATCCACCTGCCTCTGCCTCCTCAGTGTTGAGACTAAAGGCATGTGCCACCACCGCCCAGCAAGTCTTAGAATTTTGACCTTTGGAACACATGCATATTACTCTCCTTCACTATTATTATTTTGTTTTAAGAGACTGGTGCAGGAACCCTGGTGAGCAATGATGGCCAATGGCAATGCTAATGAGCCTGAGATATTCAGACCTAAAAATATTTAAGAGATTGTATTAGTTACTTTTCTCATGGCTGTGACTAAATACCCTGACAAAATGGAGGCAAGAATGGCATGATTTATGTCAGCCTATAGTTCCACAGAACGGTTGAGGGGAGGCTTGACAGTAGGGGCAGGAGGCAGCTAGTCACGTCTCATCCGTAGTCAGGAAGTGGAAAGCAGCGAGTGCCTGGGCTCCGCTCATTTTCTTTTTATTTAGGACCAGAATCCAGCTCATGAACCAGTATTGCCTACATTGAAGGTGGATCTTCCTGTGTCAATTAACCTAATCGAAATAATCCCTCCCAGGCATGCTCAGAGACTTATTTCCATGGCGATTCTAAATCCCATCAAGAACCATCACGGAGATTAATTGATATAACCAGGTGATTGCCGGTACAAAGGTGTGATGGAGGACGAAGAGAAAGAGAACCACCTAGACTAGAGCACATAGCTGGGGTTAGGGGATGATTGCCCCTTAGTGAGCATTTGGATACCAAGAGTCCCTCCAGGCACCACACACTGTAAGGATGACTAACCCTCTTTGGGAGAAGTGGAAGGAGTTCATGGAGGGAGAGTGGTTGAACCAAGTCTTGGAGAAAGTACAAATGTTCTCAGTTCCACAGAGCTGAGCTCCAAGGTGTCGGGGCGGGGGGGGGGGGGGGTAACAGAAGGGGATTCGTACTACAGAAAGGACAGAGGCACAGATGCATGTGACATGATGCTGTGTGTGTGGGGGGGGGGAGTCAGTTATTTTGAGACAGTGTCATTATGTAGCCCTGGCTGGCAGGAATATATAGACCAGGCTGGCCTCAGACTCACAGAGATCCATCTGCCTGCGCATCCTCAGTGCTGGGATTAAAAATGTGCGGCAGGTTCTTTAGTTGCTGACTCCTGGAAATTCTAAGACAGCATCAGGGATACTGAGAGAGCTTTGGGAGCCACTACTGACTGGCTGGAGAGCTATTTGAACTGTTTAACTAATATGGTCTGATGTGACTAGCAGTCCTGTGAGCATTGCTTGTGTCTATATAAATGTACTTCTTAGTTGAGCTGTGTAGGGCTCTGTGATTTCAGTTCCATTCTCGTTCAGATTTTAGTTTTTCCTCGAGGTAATAATATCTTGTTTTCTTTTGTGTAGTTTCTATGTGCCCATCACTTAATCTTTCCCTAGACCCTTTGACAGAACAATGTGCTGACTGAATCTGTCAGGTAATTTATTATGTTCAGTTATATTGCAAGTACTATGCTGTGCTGGCTCTGGGGATTCGCCTGGGAGCAAGACACACATGGTCCCTACTTTCACTGAGTTTATGGCATAGTGAGGGGTAAAGTATAAAGTGTAGCATCCCTTGGTAGCCATGAGGGATTGGTACTAGAACCCGACCCCAGACCTCAGCAGACACTTAAGCCCACAGATGCTAAGATCATTTACTTAATATGGAATAATATTTACATATAATTCACACACACACATCCTCCCACGTACTTCAAATCCTATCTAGAGTGCTTGCAATGCCTACCACAATGGAAGGACTGTGTAAACAGTTAGACTCTGTTGCTTAGGAACCAATGACAAGAAAACAATGTCTGTACATTTTCAGTGTGGATGTAGCTTTGTTCTCTGTCTGTTTTCAGTCCTTGATTGGCTGAACCTGTAGAGGTGGAACTCATAAACCTATAACGTGAGAAAAAACAGAGACCATGTCTGTCTTGTTCATAGCTGAATTCCCAGTGCCAGCCTTGCATATGACTGGAGATGATAAATTGCCCAACCGCTTCGGTCATCATGTTGTTCTGTCAAAGGGCCAACTGTAGTTGTAATTAAGTGTTATAATGAGAGAATGTGTGGGTCCTCTGGGGACGCATAGCAGAAACACCTCACCCGGGGAGACAGGAAAGAGTGCATAACTGAAGAGTAGATGGAAACAATTTATTCGGGCAATGCAGTTATGGAGTGCCACTCTACCACTGAGAACACAGCACTTGACACAAGACAGCAAGCGGCCTGCCTTCCTGGAGCTCGCGTTCTAGTAAAGGGAGAGGGATAATTCTAATAAACGCAGAGGATGGTTTTCAACAGAAACAAAACCAGTAAGACTAACAGTGGTGTGATGGGGAATGGCTGAGCGGCGAGTGGGGACGGGGCTCGTTTAGGAATGTTGGCAAGGTCATGTCATGGAATGTCTTTCTGAGGAGGAAATGCTGAACATGGTATCTAAAACATGAAATCAGCTAGTCACATGAAGAGAGAGGGACCAGGAATGCAAGATCCTCGGTGGTAAGACACAGTGAAAAGGTAAAAACATTATTGGCACGGAGCAGTTTCTAGCGCTGAGGAAATGGATGTAAGCTCTAGGTTGCCTGTCCTAACTATGTCACTGATAAAACCCCTCCTCTGTAGGCTACTTGTCTATTTATTGTAAGATCCATCCCCGACAGCTCATGAGGCCCCATGCCTCCCAGAGGAGCTATTGGCAGTTTAATGATTTCTGGGGGTGGGGGTCATTTTCTTTAGTGGTATAACTACTGGTAAGTTGTTTATGTTCATGCAAGTAACCCTAAGTGAGGGCCAGAGAGAGGGAGGGAGAGAGATTGGGAAGAAAGGGTTCACTGGAAGTGGGAGAGGAATAAGAAAGAGTAACTGAGAGAATATGATCAAAATACATTATATACACGCATGAAGCTATCAAAGAATAAATAAAAATACTTAAAAGAAAAATTTCATTCCCGTTTTCTTTGTTCTCCTCCGTATTACAGGCAATGTAGAGAACTTGCAAATTAGAATTTTCCCCCCATATTCCCTTGCTAGATGGCAGTGTTGACAGGAGACTAGGAAACACATGGACAGAAGATGTTCTTGTTTTGTCTTGCTTTTTGGTAGTACCTCTGGAAATAGCAGCACCAGTAGAGCCCCAGTTCCTCCTAAAGTAGCGTGTTCTTAGCAGTGGGGCCCAATGAACCAGTGTAACTGGAGGCTGGCTGGCTGGATAGGTAGATGGATGAGTGGGTGGATGCACGGTGGCATCATCCACCCCATGTCACTCTTTTCGAGCCCAGCTAAGTCTTTTTTGGGCTCCTCCCACACACCCAGCATCTTTGAAAACAGGCTCCTGAATTAATTAATCTACAGCAGCACTATCCAGTAGGATGCTCTGTGGTGATAGAAACGGCCTAACTACTGACCAGTACAGTGCATCCCAGCCAAATGTGGACAGTGAGCTCTTGGATTAAGTGGTTAGTGCAAGGAACTGACATTTCAGTTTCCTTTAGTAATTTAAATGTGAACAGCCACAATGGCTGAGACAACACAGTCCTACAATGATTTGTTGAGACAGACACTGGGTAGGTTAAGCAGGTGTGATGATCTGACCCACAAAGATAGGACTCTGAGAGAGTATCTGACTGGGGTTGCCTTCAGTGATGACTTCACTGCCAATGTAAGATGGGATGCTGTGTTGGGGAGGAGCCTCTACCTCATGAAGATATCAGGGAACCCCAACACACCAGAAGCTTGACCCAACTCAGCAGATAGAGAATATTTTCTCTGCAGCACAGTGGTCAGCAGGACCACTGCCTGGTAGAGCAGTCTCAATGCCTGCAAGTCCTAGACGCCAATGCAGTGGCTTCGATGGCAGTTTTCCATGTAGTGTGGGAGTGCTGGGCAGAGGAACCTCAGGCCATGAGCTTAGACGCTTTTATGGCAAGCCATCAATCATCCTGTTTCCTTCCTCTAGGGGAATGAACTGTTGGCATAGAAGTCATACTATAGTCCCTTTCACCTACCTAATTCCTTTGTGACTAATTATAGAAATGACTCAGCCATACAGTATAGTTAAGTCGTACCCGTTTGGCACACCTGCCAAGGACATACAGCAAACGTGGAGCTCTGTCGGATGGCATCTCTCAACAGCTAATGGTCTTTGGCGTGCAAGGGGAAAGACTTGCTTAAACTACCGCTTATGAATACTTGGGACAAGATGCCTGTTGAAGACAAAATTTTGGGAGACCGAGTGATGGCTGGAAGTGACTTTATTTAATTAAATTAATTAATTTATTATTTATTGTTTTTCAAGACAGGATTTCTTTGTGTAGCCTTAGCTGTCTTGGAACTCACTCTGTAGACCATGCTGGCCTCGAACTCAAAGAGATTCCCCTGCCTCTGCCTCCCAAGTGCTGGGATTAAAGGCCACCACCTCCCACCTGGAAGGGACTTCAAAGATAGGGTTTTAAGGTGGATTGACTTTGACTGTTGAAAGTCTCACCAAAATAAAACTACAAGCTTTGAGTTCTAAAATCCCACTTCTAGGCATATTCAGAGAGCTGGAGCTTTGTTAGCAGTTCTGAGAACCCCTTTCTTTGCTCTTTTGTGGTGCTATGGTTGAGTCCAGCACCTTGCACATAGTAGATGAGCTCTCTACCACGGAGCCACAAACCTAGCCCCAACTAATGTATTTTTAAAAACATATAACATCTTTAGGACTAATACAATCGAAACTCAGACCCTAACTTTGATCCTGCTGGCACAGCATTATTAAGGCTAGCAGAGCCACAGATGCCTCAGGTGCCTCATGTGAAAGGACAGGGAATGAGAAAGAATGGGACCTAAAATTATGAAATGAAGGCATTTAGTACAACTAAGCAAAACACAAGAATCTCGAAAGCCTAAATCCTGAAAAAAAAAATGAGCATAAAGTATGAAGTATGAAGCATGAAGCATGAAGTATGATGCAGGCATTCGTAAGGGTATGCATGTGTGTAGAGGATGTATGCAATCAGAGGACAATCTCAGGTGTTGGTCCTCGGGTACCTACTGAGACCTTTTGTCTGAAGCATTCTCTCTGACCTGGAACTTCGCCGTGTAAGCCAGAGTCGCGGTCTCCACCTGTCTCCAGCTCCCATCTCACCATTGCTAGGATACAGGCACACACTGGGCTTTACCCATGGGTTCTAGGGATGTAACTCAAGTCTCACACTTGCAAACAAGGCCCCTTTCCAGAGATCATCAGAAGATGAATCTCTGCATATTGGGGTGGGGCACAGGTGGGGGGCAGCGGGCATACATAAGTGGGAGGCAGGGGACATGTGTACATTCTAGTAACTGCAATCCCGAAAGACTATTGGAATGTACAAACTCAGAATTCTTTCCAAGTGAAATGAATCTAGGTGTCCTACCTCCTCCAAATCATTCTGGCACTGTGTCCTGTCCTGTCTGCTAACTATTCTGGAGCAGGCGGGTCCATGTGGAAACACAAAATTCCCAGTCATAAATCTCTGGCTTTGAATGTCTTCTCAGCTTCTTGCCAAGTCTGATTCCAGTGCTCCTCCTGGGACCCCACATTTCCACCCCCTCATTCATTCCACGCTTTTATTATTTGTTTATTGAAACGCTCCACTGGCTGGGATAGTCTCTCCAGGAAGTAAGCCATCACGCTATTTTGCTATGGTTGGGATTCCAGGGGTGACTCTGGGGGCCCCACACAAGACACACAGCAACTTCACTAGCGACTGCTGAGCCTCCCTTCACTGGTGAGAGCTCAGTGCTGTGATAGCACTTGGTGACTCCTGAGTCCTCTGAGAGCGAAGCAGTGACCATGTGTTGGAGGGTGACCTTGTTCTTACTTCGAGGTCTCTCTATCTAGAGGTGAAGGCAAAAGCGTTAAAGGGAGTTACAATCCCCGGAGTTCATTGCAAAGTTAGAACCAGGTGAATGGTATTTTAGGGTCCTTGTGCTGTGGGGAGGGCACAAATCCTGAAGGGCTAGAGGGTCATCCAGGAGAGGATGGCAGTGGGGTTGCCACTGATGCTGCAGGAGAATGGCAAAGGGGAGAATTCAGGCCATTCCAAGTCACCAAAAGTGTGACGGGGGAACTGAGCAAAGATAAGGCTTGCAGCTGTGGCAAAAACTATTCAAAGACAGGCAAAGTGCTTTGCCTGGTATCACGCTGCTCTTGGTGGAGATGGGACAGCCCAGGATCTTGACCCGGACATAGTGGTGGCTGCTGCAGAGGAGCAGAGGAAACAAAAGATGCTTCCTGCCCACCCACCAAGAAATGAGAACTCCTGCTAAGATGGTTGGAGTTACTAGTCTTGGGCTATCACAGGCTTCTATAGGGAAAGCAGGATTGCCCCTTATGCCCTCTAGTGGCAAGGGCATCATGACAGTGGACCACCTTATAGAGGTCACCTCCTCACTGAGCCTCCTCTACAAAGGAAACACGATGGGGTATACACAACTGCAGGGTTACAGGCTGGCAAACGAACAGCAGAATTGCAATTAGAGAAGGTTAAGTATGAACTGTTTCTTGTGATCATTCTTTTGAGATCCACAGGCAGTGGCCAACCCTAGGAAACGTTTGTAGGAGCCTGCAGCTCAAATACTCAGGCAACAAGTAGATACAACTATGTTAAGTAGCTACTTATTAAGCACCAGAGGTAGGTGGATCTCTGTGAGTTTGAGGCCAGCCTGGACTACAGAGTGAGTTCCAAGACAGCTAAGGCTACACAGAGAAACCCTGTCTCAAAAAACAAAAAAAAAAATTAATGTATTTTTGTGTATGCGTATGTCTATGTACATGCATGGAGGAGGCCCTCCTCTGGCCTCCAATCCACAGGATTTATAGGCAGTTCTGAGCCACTCAGCATGGGTGCTGGGAACCAAACTTCAGTCCTCTGCAAGAGGAGTACATACTCTTAACTGCTGAGCCATCTCTTTGGTCCTTGTTTTTGTTTTTCCTTTTGTATTTTGAGACAGGATCTCATGTAGTCCAGACTGGCCTTGAACTCAGTCTGCAGCTGGGGATACCCTTTTCAAGTGCTGGGATTTCAGGTGTGCAGCACTACCGCCAAACCAGATAATCTTATCCCCATCTTTCAGGTGAAGAAATCAGGCCTTGGAAGATTTATCATGAATAAGTTCGAATAGTAAGAGTTCATAATATATAGCTAACAAATAGTAATGTATTTATCCCAAAGCTACACGTGTAACAGACACTGTTGGGGTCTATTCTAACATCTGTTCTAACCCTTCTTTGCTAATCGAATCCCGGTTGTTCAGACATCCCTCTCTTGGGCGATGGACTTAGTCTCCGGTCTGACTAGCCAAGCTATCAAGGCAGTCCTGATTTCCCTTGTCAGTGGTTGATTAAAGCATGAGATGTTAGTCAGCTCTAGCCAAAGATATGGGGGCAAGAGTCAGGGAGGGGCATCTAGGGAAGATTTTCTCACCTTTTTAAAAGTGATTTTTTTGAGACAGGGTTTCTCTACGTAGTCCTGACTGTCCTAAGCAAGCTTCATGCTGAGGTTAGCAGAGCATAACATGCAAATAACCTGGGTCCTTGGTGAACCCACTAGTCCTGAAACTCCCCTACTTCTTGTTATGTGAGATTATAAAATTTCCTTCATGGTTATAGCCATTTTGGGCCCTTTTTATGCCTAGAAGCTGAAGACATCCTATCTGATGCACACACATTTTCTTACTTGTCATAAACCAGTGAGAACAGTGGTATTCCCTCTTTTTATTTTTTTACCCAGGGCAAGGTTTCTCTTTGTAGTCCTGGCTGTCCTTGGAACTCGCTCTGTAGACCAGGCTGGCCTCGAACTCACAGAGCTCTACCTGTATCTGCCTCCCGAGTGCTGGTATTAAAGGCATGTGCCACCACCTCCCAGTGGCATTGCCTCTTTTACATACTATAAAATGAAGTCTCAGAGAAGTTGGATGATTTATCCAAAGTAACAAAGACAGGAAATCGCAGACCACTATTGCGAACCATTCCTTAGCCACACCTTATCAGCTGGACAGTGAAAACAGCCCCACCCACTTGGCTGGCTTCAAAGACCTCGATCTTTTGTTTACATTTCGTTGTCTCCCAATTTCTGAGGAAAACCTTCAGATTCCTGCATCTTTGATGTGCAGCACTTAAACTATGACATTCCTCCCCTTTGAGAATGAAAAGGTACTGCCACAGAATACAGTGTAACTATGGCAACAAGTGACACCACCGGCTGGCTTGGCTTTGGTCCCTCATTACCAGCAAGCTGGGCCTTTGCCATTTGGGCTTCAGAACACCTGGCAAAAAGGAAAAATCTACTCCATAAAGAGTAACTGTGGTGTCTGGGCGCAGGAAATCCCTCTCTTGGTACAGGCATTTGGTTCCACCTGCGCGGGCCTAGCCACTTTTCTATCTGTCTAGTGGGAAATGCCTCGGCACCATGTCCTCAGTGGGGATGTTCTAAAGAGATTCTTGTCCTCAAACACAATAATGGACGAAACGATGCTTAAATGCCATCCCTATGCTGAGGAGACTTAAGATGGCATGAGAGATACCAGGTAGCCTTTTCTAAGTCTCCCACAGCAGGATGGAGGGCACAATCAATTCATAGAAATATCTCTGAATACCTTGCATTTACCAGGCCCTGGTGTTCTAGACAAATAATGTCTGACCTCTGTGGTCTAGGCTCTAAAGCACATGACTAAATAATTAAAATAAATAGATGAAGTCGGGTGGTGGTGGAGCACACCTGCAATCCCAGCACTTAGGAGGCAAAGGCAGCCAGATGTCCAGCCTGGTCTACAGACAGAGTTCTAGGACAGCCAGGGCTACACAGAGAAACCCTGTCTTGAAAAACCAACCAACCAAATAAATAAATAAATATAAAAATGATACCCAGGTGTGTGTGTGTGTGTGTGTGTGTGTGTGTGTGTGTGTGTGTGTGTGTGTGCATTCATGCTCATATATGTGTATGGTTGGTTATCTCTATCAATCTCCACAGTATTTGATGCGGCAGAATCTCTCACTGAACCTAACCTGGAGCTCATGGATTCAGCTAGACTGGCTTGCCAGCTAGCCCCGGAAATCCACCTGTCTCTGTCTCTCTAGCCCTGGGATTACAGGCTCACATGGGCTATACCTGGCAAGGGAGAAGGGGGAAAAGAGGTGGGGGGACTGCGATCCTTGCCTGAAAACCATAGCAGGAACCATTCTAGCTGGAGCATTTGTTGTTGATAGTGAGAAGGAGGGAAGCCAGTAAAAAGTATTTTGTGGTCTTCTTGGGGAAGGTACCACATGCTAACACAGATAACTTGCTTTGAATGTGGTAGAAAAGGGGAAGCCACTGAAGGATTTTGAAACGTGATACATAGCATTGTGCTGTAATGCAGGCATAAGCAGAATGGTTGTAGAGGAAGATGGAGAGCAGGGATGTCAATCTGAAGGCTTAGGGGATCTCTTTTCCCTGATCCCCCAGTGAAAGCACTGTTTCTAAGACTAGTGGGTCCCAGGCGTCTGGCTTACTGCAGAAAGGCAGCCTGTGTGAGCTGGGCGGAAACTCACACTTCATTGAGGGTTGACGCCCAGCTGGGGGCTCACACATGTCATAGTGTACACAGAAGAGGTGCTGACAGAACCAGAGCACTGGGATCAGTTACACAGGGAGAGGAGGCCAGGCTGCCAGAGCTGAGCTGCAGAGAATCATCGCTGAAGACGGGAGGTCCCCACGGAGACTAAGGCAGCCTCCTCCGACCAGCTGTTCAGAGTGTAAAAGCACGTCCCAGACTCTAGGAGAGCTGCAGGGTGCAGATACTTAGAAGTGCAGGGCCGTGCTAGGATGTGAGGAGAGACGGTTAGCAGGTGAGTGGCCGGACCTAGCGACCTTCTTGCTGTATAGCTAGGCCAACTAGTTCTCAAGTCCCTGCATGTAAAGTGCGTCTCAGTCTTTTGGCCCTGGATAAGGGTGTGGACGGATCTGTGCTGACATCTCCCCTGAGGTATTACTGGCCGCAGAGAACTTCGGCCGTTGGCAGCCTTTGGGGCCTGGGCAAGTCCTTTCTCTGTGTGCTTTCAATTTCTTTGTACTTGATTCATTCCTTCCTTGAGGCTCCAAGAGTCAGTGCTGGCCTCTCTTCCACAGGCCCTGGCCAGACATGTCTCCTACACCTTTAAGACCAGCCCACCCTGCACATTTCTTCCTGATGGTCTGTGAGCACTGCGAGAATTCATGGAAGTGAGGTGGGCCTGTGAAGTCGTCACTCTACACAGCAGACCCTGCAGATGACCAATTGGAGGGAACAGGCTGAGGACGAAGGTGCTGTCTCCCCGAGGACCAGAGGCCTGCTCTTCCCCGTTTCCTGAAATGCCTGCTGTGGTGGTTTGACTATGTGTCCCAATTTTTTATCGAGACACTGATACTAGGAAATATTTTTTTCTTCTTAACAAAAACCAAGAACACAAGCATGTGACAAAAGGGTGTGGCGAGCTTGCAGAGTTACGAAACACTTGCTCCTAGCACTTAGGACAAACAACCTTCCGGACAACCAGAAGGACAGCCTAGGCTGGCCAGACCTGGATTTGAAAGAGCAGCAGAACAAAGCATTTCAAACCCGTATTTGGGGGCAAACAGAGTGCATAGGAGAAACCATGAAGGTGATTTACAGCCTCTGTCTGCTGGGTGAATCTAAGCTCTTAGCTTGGAGCTGGAGGCTTTTACATTCTGACCTCAGGTCTTTTCCCTTGCTTACTTCCCCATCTTGTCAAGCGCTTTCCACTTCACCAACCTGCCTGCAGCCCCCTAGACTCTGTCTGCTCCCATCTTTACCCTCAGCATTGCTGGTCTCTATCTGCAGTAGAACCTCTCTCTGCCTGGGACCCTTCTGCAGTCTCACGGACCCAGGCCGTACACTTCCTTATGCTGCGTGCCCTGCCCTCTGCAAGGCCCGAGATGTTCTTCATGCCTTCTCTGCTCACACATTACTCTGGATCTGCCTTAGTCAGAACACCCTGGGCTCATCCTTAGCTTCTGTCATGAAGAAGCACTCACAGTGCGCTATTTGAGCCCGTTCGATCCATCCTGGCTCTGGCACTCGCTTCTGCTGGTAATTCACTAGCTGCTCTCAGTCCTGCTGCTTCAAACACTCAAGCTCCAGCTCTGTCTTGTTTGCATTTCCATTTCCCCCTCCAATTAAATGATTTTCGCTTTGTTGGCATGTTCCCTGCCTAAGTTTTCAGGTCAGATACTGTGAAAGCCGTTCCTTTCAGGGCATCTCAGGTTGGCGAATGGGAAGGAAACCACAAGTTTCAGATCTGTGAAACACATGAGAAATGCTACACTAGAGAGGCACGGGCCTGTGAAAGAAGTGCTCCTCCTGACTCACCAAGGCCCAGAAGAGGCAACTGCCATGTGGTCATACAGCTGGGAGCAGAACCTGGGTTAGAACCTAGCCCTTGCTCGGCTTGGGGGTGCCCCACCCCTGTACTTCCAGCTCTCAGGAGGCTGGCACAGGAGAAACCTGAGTCCAAGGCTAGCCTGGCCTACATTACCGAGACCTAGTCTCAACAAATAAAAACAGCAGGACTATTTGGGGGATTCTCCTGATCGTCAGTGGCTTCCAGCCAGCTGTTGGACATTTAGCTGTCAATCTACAGATTTCTATAGCCATGTCCACCAGTTTGTCTCATGGAACCCCTTCTATGGAATCTGGGTGCTCGAATTCTGCTGGTAGGACTGGCTGGGAACTCCACTGATGCCTGCTTCTCTCTACCTTTGGAGCAGGGTTTCCTCAGTCTACAACTGGAGACATCTGAATTCTTTGTTGTTGATGAGATTTTTATTTATTTTTAAATAAATGTGTGTATCTATATATGGGTTTGTTCATGTGAGTGCAGGTGCCCTTGGAGATCTCCTAGAGTTAGAGTTAAGATGGTTGTGAGGCATCCAACGTGGGTGCTGGGGACCAACCTTGGGCCCTCTCTAAGAGCACAACACGTTTTTATCTGCTAAACCATCTCTCCAGCCCTGAAGTCTGAATTCTTAAAGTAAGCCCCATACATCTTAGCTCATAGTTGTTCTATTCCCATAGTTGAACGCTATGATTTTCCCAATGAGGAAAATGATTTAGTGCACAGAACAACAGACTAAGATTAAAAGTCTGGCTTCACCGGTATCTCTTTAACTCTAGTGCCCTGAATTTAGAATTTCACAAAACGCTGGTTGAATTGGATTGAGGTTGTTGATTACTTCCAGTTCTTCATTGTTACAAAGCACTTCCGGGATTTATTTATTTTATTTTTAAATGTGTGTGTGTGTGTGTGTGTGTGTGTGTGTGTGTGTGTGTGTGTGTGTCACAGCATATGTGTAAGTCAGAGGACAATCTCTGGTATCAATCCTCTCCTACTTCGTTTGAGGCAGGGTCTCTCTGTCACTTGCTGCTGCGTGCGGCAGGCTAGCTGTCCCATCTTTGGAGGATTCTCCTCTCTTTAATCTTGCTGTAGGGGTGTTGGGATTACAGATGTGCATGCAACTTCGTCCTGCTTTTATGTGGATTCTGGGAATTTGAACTCAGGTCTTCATACAGCAAAGTTACCCACTGAGCCATCTCCCCAGTCCCTTATCTGTTTCTTGGTTCCGTTTCTTTTCCTAAGATCGATTCAAGGGTATAGATAGAGTCCTTTACGGCTGAGGCTCCGAGGTTTTAACCCAGGGCATCTGTTACATTGCCTACATGTGTTCTTCATTGCTTGCAGTACAACAGATTTTTTTTTTCTTCTGGCTTCAGTTTTTCTCACTTTCAAGAGCCTTCTATACTGGGGAGGCAGGGAAAAAGAGAGAGAGAGAAAACTTCACTCTTGTGCATTTTTTCCAAGGAATGTATTTCATTCTGTAATCAGATCAGCAGAAAAAGATATATCAGGTTACCCTTTCGGGAATAAGAATGCTCTCATGGGAATTATGGGAATGTTCCCTGGTCTGGCTAGGCTGGAAGTGGAAGAAACAAAGACATCTGGAAATAGAGGCTCTGAGTATTTGGGCTGGATGGACAGCAATCAACTGTGAACCACTTAATTGTAGGGAAATTTCTTCCTTACTGCTTATACCATTCAGCGCTTGTTGGGAGAAGATAGACATGTTCATTTGTCTCCTGGAAAGCAGGATTAAGTGTTATTTCAATTAGACAATCATTCAGGAGATGCTGTTCCTAAAACAATTCCTTTGCTGTTGTTCAAGGTCATCCCTTGAGACATGTTCAGCTTACATAAGGGGATGAGTTCCAGGACCAGCCAGCCCCTGAGAAGTCCTGGGAGGGTCTGGGGATAACTCAGTTCTGTCCCTAGCATGCACATTAAAATGCCAGTCATGATGGCACTAGGGAGACAGAGACAGGGGGATCTTTGGGACTTGCTGACTAGTCAAATCAGTCCACCCAAATTGGTGGGTGTCAGGCTCAGTGACAGACCCTGTCTCAGTTAAGGTGGGGGCGATACGGGAAGACAAATGGTGTTAATTTCTATCCTCTACAAACAGAGGCACACACAGTCACAGTTCTAAGGCGGGGGGAGACACAGGCAGTATGGCATGCAAGATGAGGTCATTAAAGCAGATAGAGCTTTGGAACGGAGGGAAGATAGTAACAGGTATGAAGAATGGACAGGTGTGTGTGGGGGGAATGACACTAACCAAGCACTAAGCTGGGTTTCGTAAAGCAGTGGAGAGAGCTAACATTACCCATTGATAGTTGACATATCCCAATCACTGAGCGAGGCGCTTTACATGGTTTATCACAGGATGTCTTTAAAAAAAAAAAAAAAAGCCCCACATGGAGGTATTGTGTGACACTATTCCTGAGGAGACATGAACAAATGTCTACCTACCTCAGATAAAGAGTGGATGACACACGAAAGTGAGGATACCACCAAAGCCCAGCTTCGAGACCCAAGGAGTTTCATTGGGGTTACTTACAGAAACAGAAGTGACTCAAGGTGGCTGTATTACCAACCGTCCCCTCCAGCACGGTGACAGTTCACAAAACTGGAAACATGGCCTGCATCGCACAGCCTGCAGGCGGCTCCACAGGTTGGAGTGTGTCCTTTCCAGGAGGCTCAGTTGGTGCCAGCCTCTTCTAGACAGCATGGCTGGTCTTTGTTTCTTCGAGGCAATTCTGCGGGTCTCTGCTTCTTCCAGGTGGCTGGGCTTGGCTAACAGTCTATCTGGAGCTTGGTCTATCTGAGAGTCTCTCTCAGCAGTCTTTACTACTTATATACTCTTAGGGAGGGAGGGGCCTAGCGAATCTGGCCAGTTTCAGGGACTTCCTGAAACTGTTTTGTTATTTCCTGTCTCAATGAGCTTCTCTGTAGGATGGGATGTTTCACCTCCCCTTAGGACATCCCTTTGTTGTAGCCCCTCCTTTTTTTCCTTTGAGTCAGGGTTTCTCTGTGTAGCCCTGGCTGTCCTGGAACTTGCCCTGTAGCCCAGGCTGGCCTCGAACTCACAGAGATCCCCCTGCCTCTGCCTCTGGAGTGCTGGGATTAAAGGCAAACGCCACCACTGCCCGGTTTGTCATACCTTCTTGTAAACATTGTGTCCTAAAATACTCTGTTTCACTTCCCTTTACATCCTATGTCTTAAGAAGTTGCCTCTAAAATGGAAGGTTTTCATTTCGGAAGAAACAGCTACACACCGGAAGGGCAGACACTGTTTAACTCAGTGGTCTAGTGCTAGCCTAGTGTGTGAGCCCCTAGGTTCAGTCGCCAGCACAGAAAATTCTGTACGGAGAAAACTAAGGTACAAAAGAAGTGATACAACTTGCTGGGGGAAAAAAAAAACTTTAAAGGAGGAGAGTTTGGATTCAAATTCACATCCCTTCTGATTTCCACGAACATTTTTTACCCCCATTTGCACCTGGCACACACATTCATACTCATAAATTAAAATACTCTTTTTGAGATTTTTGTTTTTATTTTACACAGATGAGTGTTTTGTTTGCGTGTATGTCTGTGCAACTTGTGGTGTGTAGTGCCTGCAGAGGCCAGAAGAGGGGGTTAAAACCTTTGGAACTAGAGTTAACAGCCGGTTTTGAGCCTCCATGGGGGTTCTTGGAACTGAACTCTGGTCCATGGGAATAGCAATCAGTGTTCTGCTGACTGTTCATTCCCTCATACATTTTTCATAAAAAGAAAATTATTTTCAAAAGACTGGGTTGGACAACATGGAATTTTTTTTTTTTTAACATACAATTGTTAGAAGCACAAACTGGTTTCAGTGTCGCAGAAAGGAACACACAAAGCTAAAGTAGTTCAACAGGGCAATTCTCTCTGCAAAAAGAGTACACCAGAACATGTTCCAGGCTAGCAGGCAGAGCTGGGCAGGAAGAGTATACCAGAACATGTTCCAGGCTAGCAGGCAGAGCTGGCCAGGAAGAGTACACCAGAACATGTTCCAGGCTAGCAGGCAAAGCTGGGCAGCAAGTTCCCTTGGCTTTTGGTCTAAGGCAGAGGAAACTGTCTTCCTCCACTGGCTGGGATCCGACCTTGACGTCTTTCTCTATTGGTTCATTTGAAAAGAATCAGTGCAAAGGAAACGAAGGGAGTCATTTCACATCAACAAAAGTTTTACTGGGTGAGGGATTAAACGTTTCACGAAAGTCTTCAAGGTGGGGGAGATAAAAAGATTTGAATGCCTTGTTACAAAAGTTTTACAGTTTTCCACGGCAAAGATTAACATTTAATGTCTCTTACACTTGAAAAGATAACACTTGTGGGGAAGGGGAAGGTGTTGCTGGTGGAGTAAGAACGGCAGGGGTGCAGCCACAGGCGAGAGGGAAGGAAGGTGCTAGGCTGCTTACAGGAAACTCAGGCAGAACGCTGTGACTGGAAATGCCTTCTCAGATTCAACTTGACATCCATGAATGCAGTGATTCATTAATCTGAGCAGGATCCAGAGTTCCCAAAGCCTTAGGCTCCTCTCTCAATCTGATCGTGAGCTGGTGAAGTAACTGCTATTAACACTGATTGCCTTGTGATGCTTCAGTGCAGGTCATGTGTGTGCGCACGTGTGTGTGTGTGTGTGTGTGTGTGTGTGTGTGTGTGTGTGTGTTTGCACATACTCATGGGAACATGAGTTCATTTCCTTTGGTCCACTCCCTTCCCACAAGCAAGTCTCAATACACGCTCCCTGGGCTGTCCATAAGCGCATGTTCCTTTATTACCTTAACCTCTAGTGAGGCATGGATTTGAACCACTGACCTTAAAGTGACAAGTTTAAAGCCCACAGCATTAGAACAAAGCCCCTTCAACCCACAGATGCCTGACCTGCTCTTTACTAGCTCACTTGGGAAACTACGATGCTCTCTGGGGTTTGCCAGGGAAAGACCTTAATTGGAACTGACAAGAAAAAGGACACCTTCCACCATTTCTCTGCAGACTTCATGAGTTCTCAGCATTTCTTGAAAGAGAATCTGCCTCCAAGCCTTTCCTCCAGCTGGCTGGAAAGAAGGGCTTTTTTTTTTTTTTTTTTTGCATTTCATCTCTGACAAAGCCCAACAGAAGATCACAAGCGGCTGGAAACTCTTGGAGGTGAAGACAAGCTGACATTACGTTTGGAACTAGCATCCCCTCCCCCATAGTAGCTGATTTTCACTTCTGACAGGCTTATTGTTTCCATCTTTAGGAACTACCTTGGACTTCGCTTTGGATAATTGCAGATTATCATCAGTCCCTCACCTGAGGCATTTTAGCACTTCTGTGAACCTCAAAAACTCCTGCTCCCCCAATGAAATAGGGGGAAAAACTCAAATGTGTGAGACGATGTCTTTGTTTCTATTTTCATTTGCAATTCTCCTGGGCTGTCTGATAGTCAAGCCATTAATCAGTGTCAAGTCACAGTCTAGAGCCCGGACAGTGCTTTTGCCACTTGGGGTCCATTGTGGCTTGCATGGCAATGACTTGTGTCATTAAGTCTGGTACTCTGTCATGAGGTACAGTGGAAATCACAGACTGAGAGACTGTTAGGGCAAAGACGCCATCTCAATGACCGTCCACAGCTTCCATCTGAGGTTGGACGTCTGTTTTCTGACATCCCAGAGTGCTCTCCACATTTTTCTGACTGGCACTCCTAGCTGAGGACTACTAAGGCTCCAACACCCCTCATTTTGCTTTTTAAAAAAAGTTGCTAATCTTTATGTCTTTTGCCTCAAGATCCTGGATAATTTGTGGCTGGCTTGCAGCTTAGTTGGTAGAATGCTTGCCCAGCATGCACAAAGTCCTGAGTTGGATCCCCAGCATTGCACACCACTGGGCATGGTGGCCCAAATGTAATCTCATCACTCCGAAGTGGAGGTAGGAAGATCGGTGATTCAAGGTCATGCTCACCTATGTAGAAAGCTAAACTGGGCTAAATGAGATCCTATTTCAAATTCAAATCAAAATGAAACCATTGGACTGCAAGCCCAGGATGGGGCTCAAGCCTGTAGTCTCAGCACTTAAGAGGCTGAGGCAGGAGGATCAGTAGTTCAAAGTTATCCTCAGCTACATATTTAGTTTGAGGCTAACCTTGTTGAATCGGAACTATGTAGATCAGGCTGGCTTCGTACTCAGAGATCCACATGCCTCAGCTTCCAGAGTGCTGGGATTAAAGGCATAAACTACCATGTATGGCCTCCACAGAATTTTTTTTTTATGGAGTCTGTGGCTGCTCTATTATGCGGCTTCTTTTCATATTAACCCCTTCTCTTTTAACGCTTCTGCAACAGATCATTTTGATTTTTAAATTTAATATCCATCCATCCAAGACAACTGTATCATACTGATACTATAAAAAAGGCATGTGTGTTAAGAGTTGGAGCTGAGGGCCAGAGAAGTGGCTCAGCGGTTAAGAGCATTGGCTGCTCTTCCAGAGGTCCTGAGTTCAATTCCCAGCAACCATATAGTGGCTCACAACCATCTGTAATGGGATCCAATTCCCTCTTCTGGTGTTCATGAAGACAGGTCATTCATATACATATAATAAATAAGTATTTAAAAAAAAAAGAGTTGGAGCTGAGTTTAAATTCTGGTGTGATTGTTGACAATTTGTACTTTCCAGCTACGGCTAGTATTCCTGCCAAGTCCTACTCACATTACAGATTTGTGAGGGAAAAGAAATCCTATTGGTTTTTGCCAGAAATTTTTGTGGTGATGTTATGTAGTAGTTGCTCAGCAGGTCAAATTTGGGGACCCAAAGTAGGATGCTATACCAGAACTGAAAGTGTGGTTTTGGTACTGGTGTTGGGGCTGACCTAACAAGTTTCAAAAAGACTGTCATCAGAAGCCTGAGGTTTCTAGAGAAAGCCATCTGTGAGAGATTAAAGGACAGGGAGGAAAATCTTGCTGGAAGCAGGAGGAATGTGAATCTTAAATGTGTAGTAGAGGAAACATAACGGTACCGCTACCAGGGGTGATAGGGACATTTATAAGGTACCTAATGAGCTAGCTAATCGAATTGATGTTTTCCAAGTAGTGTTAGAAGTGCTACCTGGCTTCTTGAGAAAGGGAAGAACAACCCATCAAGAACAAGAGACCAGGACTGGCTAATTTTTAAAATAAAGAGGCTTTTTGTTTTTGTTTTTTTCCTTCCCAGCTTTCCAGATGCCAAATGATGTTAAAATTAAGAAACAGCTTGCAGGTAGAGATTAAATCTAGGGCTCTATCAGGATAACAAGGTCTAAAGACAAAGTTAAGGACATGATTATAAAACCCTCTATAAAGACCTCAGATTGCTGGGCAGTGGTGGTGAATGCCTTTAATCTCAGCACTTAGGAGGCAGAGGCAGGCAGATCTCCGAGTTCGAGGCCAGCCTAGTCTACAGAGTTTCAGGACAGCCAGGGCTACACAGAGAAACCCTGTTTTGAAAAACCAAAACCAAACCAAACCAAAACAACAACAACAACAAAACCTCTCAGGTTCACCATGGTGTTTCAACAGAAAACAGTCCCTTTAAACAAACATCTTAACAGTATACTTCAACATCTTTAAAAGCGATAGAAATTTAGAGTTGGGGAGCACACCTGTAATCTCAGGAATTGGGTGGTAGAGGCAGGAGGAGCAGGAGTTCAAGGGCTAGCCTGAATCAGATGGGACCCTGTTCTCAAATAAATAAAAATTCTGTGACTATTAAGCTTATTATCCCACAGCAATCTTACAGGAAGACTATGATTGAGAAGTGTTTCTTTGGATAAAACTTGTTGGAGTGGCTATATAAATGAGAATATAGACTCTTCAGAAACTTTTAAACATTTTAAAAAACAATCATATATTACAAATTTCGATGAAAAGAAACAGAGAATGGTTAAAATGAAAATGGGCCTTTGTACCCCTGAACTTTGATGAGCAGGAAGTATGTGAAAAATCACTTGGCCTCAAAACAGCTTTTGTTTTTAAGTGGAAAAGAATGACTGGGAAAACAGAATTCAGAAAGTCCTGAAGGTGGGGTCAGGAGCTGCGGGGAGTCATGCCTAGGTCAAAACCTGAGCCTCGATCAGACGGGCAGTTTGAGGGCGGGTGTGCTCAGCTAGCCTCAGCTGCGTGACAATCCTAACTCAGCTTTTCCAGTGTTGTCTTTATGGCCTGTGCCACTGGTCCTGGCTCTTTTTTCCCGTTTGGAACAGAAGTTTCTGGTGGCCATGCTATGCCAATTTCTATCATTGAATGTTAGACACACTCGGAAAACTGTTTGCTACACTGAGTGTAAATGCACCCCAGGAAATTTAGTTAGACCAGAGTAGGAAGACAAAATTGTGGTCCTCAAGAGTAAGGGTGGGCTGGCAAGATGGCTCAGTGGGTATAAACACATTCTACATGTGGCCAATGACCTTTGTTTGACCCCCAGAACCCAGGCTGAAGAGGTTATTCCCAAAAGTTGCCCTCTGGCATGCAGCTCTCCACACACACACACACACACACACACACACACACACACACACACACACACAGAGTTTATTTATTCATTAAAAAAAAGAAAGAAACCAGAAACCTCTTTCTATAATGAGGACAGCAGACTGGGAATTTTGAGTGAAGGATACAAGGGAGTGTGGGAGGGACGTGAGTTATTTTGGCTAGGAACCAGGATGTAAATAGTTATGGACCATGGAAGTTGATATTTTAAAACATGTCCAGTAATCATCCAGCTGCCAGTGTTATGCCTGTAATCAGACCACTTGAAGCTGAAGTAGGAGGATTGCTAAGAGATCCAGGCCAGCCTGGCTATGTAGTGAGATCCAGGCCAGCCTGGCTATGTAGTGAGATCCAGGCCAGCCTGGCTATGTAGTGAGATCCAGGCCAGCCTGGCTATGTAGTGAGATCCAGGCCAGCCTGGCTATGTAGTGAGATCCAGGACAGCCTGAATTACAGGAATGAGACCCTTTCTTTTTTTTTTTTTTTTTTTTTTGGTTTTTTTCGAGACAGGGTTTCTCTGTGTAGCTTTGCGCCTTTCCTGGAACTCACTTGGTAGCCCAGGCTGGCCTCGAACTCACAGAGATCCGCCTGGCTCTGCCTCCCGAGTGCTGGGATTAAAGGCGTGCGCCACCACCGCCCGGCCGAGACCCTTTCTTAACCTTGCCTTCCCCCTAAAAATCACCCAGCTGAGCTACTTGTGATTTTGTCAGAAACTACAAACTGAGTTAAAACAAAAATATTTATTGTTTCAAGTCACTAGGGTTTGGGATAATTCATTAAGCACTAATGACTAATAAACACAGGAGAAAATTATGTAATGTTGAGGATTGTTTTAGGGTGGATAGGACAGAGACAAATGGGAACTGGTGAGAAGACCGAGTATCAAATAATGACTGTGGGGTTCCGAGTAGAAAGCAAACACAGGAAAAGGAAGCAGAGTTGAAGTGGTTAACTAGAAGCCTGTAAATGTCACTCAAGTTGAACAGGTTTGGTCGGGGGGAGGAATAAGCAACCCGGAGTAAAAAGCTTTGCTTAGAATGTTCATAACTTGGTCACTGATTTCCATAGAACAGCTTGAGAGTGAAGTGAAGACATGGTCACAGAAGTGAGTAGCTGACCAGCAGCAACGATGCTGGAAGGCTTTTATGATGGTGAATGCAAGAGTAGAGGGACAATGGGGTGGAGGAAGAAGAGGATTTGGGAAAAAAACAAAAAACAAAAAACCCCAAAAACAAAAAAACCCCAAAATCTATTCCACAGAGGTGCTCTCCAGAGGCAGAGGCAGGCAGATCTCTGAGTGTGAGGCCAGCATGGTCTACAGAGTGAGGACAGTCAGGTCTACACAGGTAGATCCTGTCTCAGAAAAAAAAAAGAAAGAAAGAAAACAAACAAACAAACCACCACCACCACCACCACCACCACCACCACCACCACCACCACCACCACCACCAAAACCAAGGAAGCCAGCTATCTAGGAAGCAGAAAGTACTGAGGGTGAATGGCTGAAGTTGAGGTAGTGGCCAGATGTCTTACTGTCCTTTCTGGAGCCACTCTAGATTGTTCAAGCTCTTTCTGATGCTATTTGATTCCAGGAATGTTAATTATAATTATCAATTACTTGTTTGCATTCTTTTTTTGTCCCAAAATCCACTATCTTGATCTATTATTCCATAGTTTACTTATTTTGTTTTAGTTGGTAGTCCAGTTTTCAGTACATCCCTTGGCTACATCAGAGGGGCAAACTTCTCAAGGCAAGAATCTAAGAGCAGCGGAGTGCAGTGGAAAGAACTGTAGTCAGAAGGGCCAGTCCTGCTCTAAAAGCCTCATGGGACTTCTGTTAGATTACTTCTTTGGACTCTTTTCTTCCTTAAATGTAGAAGTGAGCCAGGTTGGGGTTGGAGAGATGGCTCAGCAGTTAAGAGTGTTCACTGCTCTCGTAGAGAACCAGAGTTCAGTTCCCGCGCTCCATATCCGGCAGCTTACACTTATGTGTAACTCCAGCTTCAAGGGGCTCCATGCCCTCTGTTGGCCTCCATCAGCACTGTCATGTGCACAAACCCACACACAGACACATACCCATAATTAAAAACACCCTCCCCCCATTTTAGATTAATTTATGTGTATGAGTGTTTCGCCTACATGCATATATGTGAACCAGGAGGTCAGAAAAGTTCCAGATCCCCTGGAACTGGAGTTATGGACACTGTGAGCCACCATATGGGTGTTGGGGATGGAACCCTGGTCCTCTGCAAGAACAACAAATGCTCTAAACCAATGAGCTATCTCTCTAGCCCCATGTCAATCCTCTTACCTTGAAGAAATCAGTTTTAATACTTAGCTGCTTAGATAAACAAGGAATAGTTAAGGCATGTATTCTATCTACTCCTAAGCACTCTCCCAGATCCTTAGGGTCTAGCAGGGCAAGTCTTCTCCCCCAGAAGTTAATCATTTTGAAATCATAGCTTTGCTACTTTATTAATCTGTTATCTTACGCATGGTATTTAACCTGTGCCTTGTTTTATTTTCATCCACTAAAACATGGCTACAGTGATGGCTATTCTTGGTTGTCAACTTGACTACATCTGGAATGAACTAAAACCCAAGTGGCTGGGTACACCCGTGAGGGATTTTTTTTTCTTAACTAAATTGTTTGAAGTGGGAAGATTTACTTTTCATCTGGATCATCTGGGGTGAGTAGATTCATCTTTAATCTGAGCCACATCTTCTGCTGGCAGCCTGTAGGAAGGACACGGAAGAAGGAAGCTTGCTGTCTTTGCTTTACTTGCTCTTTCTGGCAAGTCTATTCCTTCACTGGCATAGAGCCTACTTGCTCAGGATTCCAGTGTGTACTGAAGACCAGCTGAGACACCCAATCTCATGGACTGAACAACTACTAGATTCTTGGACCTTCTGTTGGAAGATGGCTGTTGTTGGGACTAGTTGGACTACAGCCTATAAGCCACTCTAGTAAATTCCATATATTATTTATTTATTTATTTATTTATTCTATCAGTTCTGTTCCTCTAGAGTACTATGACTAATGCAGTTACTATCAGGTTATTGTACAATTAAGGAAGCTAATATATGGAACAGCACCTGAAATAGAGAAAGCTGTGAATATATTTTAGTTATTATTTTATTATGTGCTAGGCTCCCTTTCCATAAAGAGCTTGTTGTAGCTAGGAATTTCAAATAACCATAACTCTATGTTTTGAGCTCTGTAACGTGATAAGTGTCAGGACATGGGAATGTCTATCTCATCCTAGAGAGACTGGTAGGGCCGGGGTAAGTTTCACGAGATGTAAGGAAGAAGGGTAGTCTAAATATGATCCTTAAGAGCAAAGACACTGGGAACATTTGGAAATACAAAGCAGTCAGAGACAGCAGAGAAAGGCTGTTACAGCCTTAGCTACAAAATCAATGTATTTAAGAGCTAGGCGCAGTGGCACATACTTGTGATCCCAGCACTCAGGAGGCTGAGGCAGGAGGATCTCAAGTTTGAGGCCAGCCTAGAATACATGGTGAGATCTTGTCTCTCAAACAACAAAAAATACCAATGAATGAAAAGAAAAAGGGGAAGATGTAAAATGGTATGAGCACTAGCATTGTTACTTGAGAGTTTGTTAGAAACAGGATCTGGCATTTTGCCAGGACTTTCATGCATTCTTGCTAAACATTAAGCTTGAGAACTACCATTGGCTGAAGGTGTAGACTCTGGATCAAGCTGCCCGAATTTATAACAAATAAAAGCTTCTATCATTTGTGTGTGTACATGCAGGAGGTCAGAGGAAAGTTTTGTGAAGTCAGTTCTCCGCTATCACATGAGTGGTTTCTGAAGATTGCATCCAGGTCACCAGGCTTGCAAAGCAAGTCTTTACTTGCTGAACCTTCTTGATAGCCCAGGCTGCCTAAATTTAAAACCTTGCTTTGTCATTTAATTATGTGGGTCCTTAGGGATGCCTTTAAACCTGCATCAGGGACTTATTTTTAACTAGGGATATAGTTAGTAATTGTAAGGACTTATGTAAAAGATGGAGGATTAACTCCAACAGTTGTTACTCATATTTGACTTATCATAAAAGTCAGGTTTGTTTGTTTTTTTGAGACAGGGCTTCACTATGTAACAGCCTTGGCTGTCCTCGAACTAGTTCTATAGACCAGTTCGAAATCAGAGAACCATCTGCCTCTGCCTCCCAAGTGCTGGGATCAAAAGTGTGTGCCATCACCACCTGGCCAAGAGTTAGGTTTTTGTTGCCTTTTTAAAAATTTATTTTCTGCATATGGGTGTTTTGCCTGCATGTCTGTGCACTACGTTCGTGTTGTGCACTACATCTGTGCAGCACCTGAGGAACTCCTGGATTATACAGGGTTGTGAGCCACCACATGGATGCTGGGAATGAAACCCAGCCCCTCTGGAAGAGGCCAGTGCTCTGAAATACTGAGCCATTTCTCCAGCCCTTTGTTACTGCCTTTTGAGACAGGGTACTATCATGTAGCCCTTGCTTCACCAGTTCCTGAACAGCTGTGCCTTTCCATTCACAGGATGGGCAAGCTTAATTACACCCGCCTGGTGGAGATGCTGCAAGGGTCAAATCAAAGAAATGTCTGGTAAATTACAAAGTCTCCTATTAATATTTAATTTACCACTTTATAAGGTATTCTTAAGCAACTGACCTCACAGTGTGCACAGGAAGATCAGGAGAGGCGTGTAGGAAATTTAAATGGTCCTTTTTATTCCTGACTAACCTACATCTCCATTCTAGAGAACGAAAAGACTCACATTCATGCAGTGGTTCAATTTATTAAAAACAAAACCACAAAACAACAACAAACCCAAAACGGTTTTGGTCACAGGGCCTCTTGCAGTTCAGGCTGACTTTGAACTCCCAATCTTCCTTCTTCCACTTTCCCAGTGCTGGGATTACAAATGTAATTCGTAGCGACCCATTTAGGAAAAGAACTTTCATTCACTTTGTGTATCTGAATATTCCCACAGAGTAGTTTTTGTCTCACTCCCCTCTCCCGCTTCGTGCTAGGAATCAACTTCAGGGTTACCGTTGGTTCTTGAGCATACTCTACCACTGAGCTAGATGTCCTTCCAGTGGTAACCCTAGTTTTCAAGGAAATTTGCTAACAGCAGGATGCATACTAACAATTCCTTTGGATTTCTGCACTTTCATTGCATCCGATGTTATACCAGAGTTCTACATTTGGAGGGAGGACACCACAAAATTTGATGGAATTTACAATACCAGAAACTAACTTTGATTTTTCGGATCGTTGTAACTGTAAAGCAGGGGGACAAGACTTCCACAACACGGTGTGGTTAAATAATAACAAAGGCAGAACGTGAACCTACCATGTCGTAGTGCCTCAAGTAAATCCCTTCTTCCCTTTGGCAGATATATCACAAGATATCGCTATCTTTTCTATTTTGCACATGGCGTAACCCCAAGTCGAGAACGCTCGGGTTCCCTTCCTCGACTTGCAACTCTTTAACACCGAGAAGGGGGTACGGGCCACTGTGAGGTCCTCTCTCTCAGTTCTCGTAGCGTAAATAATTTCTCTTGAGTTGTCGTCTTGGTGGTGGAAGGACGCTGATGATTGCTCCAAAGAGTCTGAGAAACCGGACCTTAATCCTCAGCCGTTCATCAGGGACCAAGCTGTGGTTCTTTTCATTCCTAACCTCGATAGAGTGAAGGTCGAAGCTCAGGTCCAATCACCGACACCATTTCGGCCGGTACGTGTGACGCCACACGTTTAGCTGAAAGAGCAGCCGATTGGCTGGGAAAGGCCGGGAGGAGAGGCGCGCGAAGCTAGAGACTGGAGGGTAATGTAGAAGCCAAAAGGAACTACACTCCCAGACTTCCTTGCGTACGCGACCGGCAAGCAGCGACAGAAAGAGGACGGAGTTTGGGCTCGGACTACAACTCCCAGTAGGCCCCGCAAGGCCGGTCCTTTCCTTTCAGAACGCGGTGGAAAAAGGACAGCGCGAATGGAGGCTTTTGAGTGCCCGTTTCTCAAAAGGCGGGAAAGGCGAACTACACCTCCCGACGAGCCGCGCGCGCTTGCGCCTGCGCTCTGGTATCTGTCGCCATCTTGCCCCTTCTGAGGCACCGCAAACAAACCTAATTCCTGGTGTCCCCTAGTCTTGGCGGAGGAGCCTTTTAGATGAGCCCCGAAAGGCCGGGCAGGTGGGTGTCTCTTAGGCAGGGTCCTGGGAAGAGCTGGCAGGTTATCCAGGGTACGGGGGCGCTGAGCCAGCCATTGGGAGCCCGGCTTGGGGCGGTCAGCCCCATCCTCCGTTGTTTCCTAACGGGATCGTGGGGCTCCCTCAAGTGGACTGAGGGGGACTCCGGCGCTCCTGGTGATGGGACACCGGAGGTCGAGGTCTAGGAACCCCGGGGTGAATCCGGACCGTCTGGCTGGCTGTCGGCATCCCTGCCTTTTCTCCGTTGTCCTCGCCACTGCGGAGAGCGCGAGGCGCGGACGCTGACCAAGGTTCCCGAGACCCGCTGCTGGCCACGGGGGCGCGGGCTTGACATTGGGACCGGCGCTGAGGCGCGCAGGCGAGGAGCCGGGCGGGCTGCTCTTGTGCTGCTGCTGTGAGGGAGTGCGTGTTTGGAGAGGGGGCGGGGCGGGCTGCCCGCTGACACTTGAGCGGGGGACCGAGTCGTTGCGACCCCGGTCCCCGGAGCGCGCTCCGGCCGCCCGGCTTTCCTTGGCTGTGCGGCCCCGCCGTAAGCTTCGCTAGAGGGGATGCTTTGGGATGCCGTGACGTGGTGCCTGATTCGGGCGGTCGCCGGCCGCCTCCGAGAGCCTATCGGGAGGCGGGGACTGGTTTGGGGAGCGAACGGATTCCTTTGGCTCTGCCCCTTCCTCCTCTCCACCCCCTTTCTTTATGTCATCCTGCCAGCTGGGGCGCGCCGTCCAGTTTGGCTTGCTCAGGGTTGGTTCTGAGCTCAGAGGACGATGGGAAATAGGGGGAAGGGGGCTCCACTTGAGGCTAAGAGTTGGAGTTAGCAGCCCAGAGCCTGGAACGCAGTAGAAGAGTTATATCGGTTTAGTGTTTGACTCCTAAGCTGGCTCATTCATTCATTCACCCTCCTCTCGTGCTAACAATCCATTTATCAATTTAACAGATGTTTAAGGAAGGTCTACTGTGTGCTCAGCCAGTAATGTGTGAACTACCGTTCTGTGTCCTATTGTCCTCCAGACTGGGGAATTCTCAGTGCGAAATTCCAGGCATCTAAACTTTGGGTAACTTGTGGATTCATGACTATTTTACTGCCAAAACTTGAGAAGAGTTCTTTATTAAGTTCCATTTACCCAAATAACATGCTCTACCCTTTGCTTATTTTATCTCATAACTTATTATTAAGGAAACTGAACACTGGTCCAAGGTTGCACAGGTGGTAGAATCTATTTGGCAAGTTCTATGCCAGCCACTATGAAAGAACTTGATATGCCCTGTTTTCTATACTAACAACAAACCGGGTGGGATTACTTTTTTTTTTTTTTTCCATAAACGTGTACAAATAGGGTTCAGACAGGCCAATTCACCAGGATAAAACAACTAATTATGTTGTAAAGCTGGAACTGGAACCAAGTGTTTGACTCTAAAACCCGTGGTTTTCAACTGTTAATCTGAGCTGGATCCGTGTGCTCTCAAATGGTGGTTTGATTATTTGTCAGAAACTGGCAAGCATGGTGATGAAAGAAGGTTGTGAGGTAGTATCTTTTTCAGTTTTACTTCATAGCCTGTGGATGGAGCTCCAAGTGAGTGGCCTTTTGCATATACTTTGGTAATTTGATTTGTTTTTCTTCTGATAGGGAGGACAAGCTCTTTGGGGCTACCAAACAGAAGCAGCAATGCCTGTTGTGTGGCCAACCCTTCTGGATCTCAGCAGGGATGAATGCAAACGAATTCTTCGAAAATTGGGTATGAATTTTGTTGTTTTTGTTCTGAGCAGGGTCTCACTGTCTAGTGCAGACTGTCTTCAAAATGGCTTTCTCCTCCCTCAGCTTCCCAAGTGCCAGTACCACAGCTGTGCTCTGACATGACTACTTAATGGTTTTATTTTTGTTATTTTATATTTTTCTGTAACCCTTTTCTTTTTCTGTGTGGGTCATGGCTGTTGGTAGCATGGTCCTCAGCTTTCTCACCGTTTTCCCAGGGCCTAGAATGATTTGTAAGTGAGATACAGGAATTATGATGCAAGGAGCTATGATAAATGGGAAGCCTGGCCATTGTGTGTTCTTTTTTAAAAAATTAATTTATTTTTATTTTATTTGCATTTGTGTTTTGCCTTCATGAATGTCTGTGTGAGGGTGTCAGATCTTTGAGTTACAGACAGCTGTGAGCTGCCATGTGGTTCCTGGGAATTGAACCCAGGTCCTCTGGAGGAGCAGTCATGCTCTTAACCACTGAGCCATCTCTCCAGCCCCCGTTGTGTATTATTAAAGTCAGCATCTCACATAATATTCACGCCCCAATAGATCTTCATTTTGTTTGGGTCCCCGTTTTACATATGAAGTTGAAACCTAAGGTAATGCTCATAGTAAGTTATGTAGTCAGTATTTGACTATAGGCCAGTGGTTCTCAACCTTACTACTGCTGTGACCCTTTAATACAGTTCCCCATGTCATGGTGACCCCCCCAACCATAAAATTATTTTTGTTGCTACTTCATAACTGTATTTTTGCTACTGTTATGAATCGTAATGTGAATATGATTCTGTGTTTTCCAGTGATCTTAGGCAACCCCTGTGAAAGGGTTGTTTGACCCCAAAAGGGATGGAGACCCACAAGTTGAGAGATACTGCTCTAGGCAATATTTTTGTTTTTTTGTTTTTGTTTTTGGTCTCATATTAGCACACTACTAACTTTAATAGATGTGTATGTGTGAGTCATACCTTTTCTGGATTCTAAGTTTATGCAAGCTGCCTATTTTCCCAATTAATTATTGTAATTGACAAAACACACTTTATGCTTAAAGTTGATTATTTAATGTTTTTCTTTTTCCATTTATAGCAGCATTTAGGGAGAGAAGCAAGCCCTAAGGCTAAGGCATGTGTTTTGTATAGTGAACTAACTTTTTCCTGATGTGTGAAAAATGGTATTGGTCACATGCCATTCTTGGGAATATTGAGAAAAAAAGAGTTACTCTAATCATTTGAATCATTGGTTTAAAATGAAAATCCATGAAAAATGCTGTTTTAGACTATAAGGGCCTTGTCTTATTTACCACCACTGTAGCCTGAGGCTAGTGCACTAAGTGAAATAAGTGACTATTAATTAAATAAAAAGCCTATCATTGTGATTGACATCTGAGAATATAGTGTTTAAGCAGCTACTTTCAGACAGATTTGTAGGTCACTGAAGTTTTCCATCAGAGGAAATCTTTGTTGTGATTTCTATGTGTAGCTCAGATAAAGTTGTATCTACTGTGGACCTAGTGCTAATAATGTCTGCCTTTTTTTTTTTCCTTTCCCCTTCCCCCCCAGAGGGTTTCAAACTACTTAACCTTGTTTTAGAAGTTTGAAGAGGGTTCTTTTTTGGGGGGTGGGGGCAATCTTTTAAACTTATATGTAAACTTTTATCACTATTTTAAAGGTACTTGGCTATAGACACGCACTAATGTAACTTGCTGTTGGTTATAAATTAAACTCCATTTCTTTCTTTTTTTTTTTTTTTTTTTGGTTTTTCAAGACAGGGTTTCTCTGTGTAGTTTTGCTACCCTTCTTGGATCTCGCTCTGTAGACCAGGCTGGCCTCGAACTCACAGAGATCCACCTGGCTCTGCCTCCCAAGTGCTGGGATAAAAGGTGTGTGCCACCACCACCACCTGGCTGAACTCTATTTCTTTCAGAATTAAAAACTTGCTAGATGAACAGATCACAAGGACAGTAAAATTGGACTGAAGTTTCTGGGTTTTAAGGGCCTTGAATTTCTGGGAAATCCATGTTCTTCTGGCATCAGGCACACACATGGTACATAGACAGACATATATACATATAAGCAAAATATTCATACAGATTTAAAAAAAAAGAAATTGGGCTAGACATTTATGATACATTCATGGCACCAGTAGCAGTAAATGCTTGCTACTTTTTGACAGCCTCTCTTTCGCCTTATTTTTGTAACTCTTGAGTTGTAACTTAACTGACTTGGGAGCTTTATGACTAAAGTATAATTGAGTGACATAATGGTTTAAATGGACCTGGTTTAGGGTTTTATAAAAGTAGGGTGACACATCTTTTGTTTGTGAGGCATTCACATGTATTTATTATTTCCTTTTTTTTTTTTTTTTTTGTTTTTTGAGACAGGTTCTCACTATATACCTCTGGCTGTCCTGGAAATCTCTCTGTAGATAGGCTGGCCTTGAACTCAGAACCTGCCTCTGCCTCCCAAGTGCTGGGAATAGAGGTATGCACCTCTATTGCCCAGCTTCATTATATTTTTTTGCTACTGGAATTAGCCCTATAATAAAATAGCACCGGAAACTAAACCAAGTTTAAGATATCTCAGGATCCCTATAAACATGCTTGTCAACAAATATGAAAGAAGCTTGGAAGTTAGTAAAGGTTCTAATGGTGACTGAACTACTTACAGGGATGCTGGGAATTGTGTAGCTGAGGTAATGTTTTCAGAGTCACAGTTCTGTGTGTTGGATATTTCCACCTCCCAATTTTGTGCATGACTTTTTAGTTTACCTTCAAATGAAACTTGTAATGTCAGAAATTTTGTCATATTAAAATATTTTATTGCATTTTTAGCCAGGTATGGCATCTCCTTTTAGTGCTAGCACTCAAGAGGCAGAGGCAGGTGGTTTTCTGAGTTCAAGGCTAGCCTAGTCTACATAGTGATTTCCAGGTCAGCCAGGGCTACTTGGTAAGATCCTGTCTAAAAAGAAAAAATTATATATTACATTTTAAATAAATTTTGTTTTTATTTTACTTGTGTGTGTGTGTGCATGAAAGATCTTGCATATATGCTCTGGGGTATGTGTGGAGGTCAGGCTACAGCTTTCAGGAATCAAATTTTCTCCTTCCACTATGTGGGTCCCGGGGATTGAACTCAGGTCGTCAGGCTTATTAGCAAGTTCATTTACCTACTAGGACATCTTGCCAGCTCTATTTCTTCAGTTAATTATGTTTTCTTTGAAACAGTGTGTTTTTAAATAAGGCACGGCTGCACATGCCTGTAATCTGGGCACTCAGGAGGTGGAGGCAAAAGGATCAGGATTTAAAGCTAGTCTGAGCTACACATGCAAGACTGTCTCAAAAACAAACAATAAAACCTGAAATGGAAATGGTGTTTTTGTCTTTTTTCTTCCTCTGGTCTGTTTCTTTTTAATGGCATTGTTATTGTCTTAAATATTTTGCAAAATCTAAAATATTTCCCATTTTCTTCTGTCATTTCTATAATCAGTTACTGAGTTCTATCAAATAACTCTTTAAGTTGGGATTAAAGGATTTGCTTAGTCTAACCACAGATGACTTCTGTCTCCCTTTTTCTCTGTTTTCTGACATGTGTGAGGTAAAACCTTCATGACAGTTTGTCTGTTTATTTATCAGTCATGTACCTAACACACACATACCCTTTTTAGACTTTGATCTAATCATCTTGAGGATAGGGACTTTGTTTTATACCTACAAATTTTTAAATATTTTCCCTAGTACTCTCTCTTACAATATTCTTTTAGTAATTTGGTTTGAATTAGTGACTGTTCAACTACAGACAAGTTCACTTCCTTTAATGTAAAACTTTTAAAAGTAGTTATTGTTACTGGAGTTTACTGAAGTAACGTGAAGCATTTCCAGCGCTTTTGCTCTCTATTCCTTTCATAGAAGTTCGTCCTCCGACTCTCCACAGGGACAGGTCTCTTCCTGAGGAGAACTTGCATTTTCCAACCAGATGACGTGTTTTTTCCTGTGCCTTTACCATTGTGTGCAAACTGTTGTGATTGCCTGGTGACTTTTTTGACCTGTTCATATTTTATAGTTAAAAGACTTGAGGGCAGGACTTGACACTCTTCAGTGTGTATGTATTAGGACTCAACATTGATTTGTTGAATAGAACAGTCTATGAATATTTTAATGGGGCATAAACATTTAATATAGTGAATTTTCAGCTGGTTATTCCTTTTTTGTGATTTCTTTCAGCTCTGCTCAGAGCTGAAATGTATTTCTTGGAACTTAATATTTGCTTTTTGCCTTTGGAGAAGCAGAGCTTTGTCTTTTGACAGACACTCCATGCGGTGTCTACATAATATGCAGTATATACTCAACATGCAGGACGCTCACACTCAGGGTATTTCCGTGGAACTAGACATTTCTGCTTCATTTACTCAGCCCATTCCTCTATATAAGGCTTCCTTTAAAAAAAGATTTTTATTTTGTATGTATGGATGTTTTGCCTGCATATATGTTTGTGCACCATGTGTGTGCATGGTGACTGGGGAAGCCAGAAGAGGGTGTTGGATTCTAGGGAACTGGAGTTACAGATGGTTCTGAGTCACCATGTGGGTGGTGGTATTTGAACTCATGTCTTCTGGAAGAGCAGCAAATGCTCTTTAACTGTTGAGCTATCTCTTTATCCTCTAATGCTGGCTTTTGACAGAATTGTGAATACTATGAACAGAGTGAAACTGCTGTTTACTTACTGGTTAGTTTTGAGTCTGCAGGCCTGTATCTATCATTAGTTAACCCATATTTACTGCGTTTCTTTTGGGCAGATAGCAAATATTTGTAACAATGTGAGCATGAAGATACTTCTAATTTGGACATTTGTTTCCACCATTCTGGTTTGCTCTGGTGTCTCTGTTTCATAGTGTTAATGGCTAAAAACCCCACTGTTTTACTACTTGTTCAATCCTCTTTTTTGTTGGTGTTGTCTGACCTTTCCTGTAGCCCCAGTCAGAAGCTTAGCAGGGGACTAGGTATAGCTGAAGTGGCTGAGCCTCTCTCTCTTGGTGGCCATTCTTTCTGGGTTTCTTCACAGCTTGTTGAAGTTATGATTCCTAGAGAGCAAGGCTACAAGTACAAGTACTTAGCAAGTATCTGCATCCTATTTGCTGATATACCATTAGCCAAAAGTAGCACAGAACCTAGACTTGATGTGGGAAGACTACACAGAGATTACAGATCACACTGGTAGTGAGAGGCCTGCATGTTTTGCTGGGAGGGCTTGAAGACTTTTGATTTGTATGTATACTTTGGCTTTTTTGTTCTGTGTTGTTGTTGTTTTTTTGTTTGAGACAGGGTCTAGTTTGGCCTAAGTTAGCTTCTCAAACTTACGATCTTCCCACTTCACCTTCTGAGTACTGGGACTACAGGCATGTGTTACCATGTCTGACTTGTGTGTTTGTATCTTTGTGTGTACATGTGCATGTGTGCATATTTATATTTTTCTGCACATGCATGTGGAAAACAGAACAACCTCAAATGTTGTTCCTCAGGCATCATCCACCTAATTCTTTTTTTTTTTTTTTAATTAAAAAAGTTTTTTTTTAAGTAAGGTCTTTCACTTAGAATTTGTTCAGTAGGCTAGGCTGGCTTAATGGCCTGCAAGCCTGGGGAATCCTCCTATCTCTGCCTCCCTCAACACTGGGATGACAACTATGTATTACCATATCTGCTTTTCATTTTCTTTTCTCTTTTTCTTTCCTTTTTTTCTTTTTTTTTTTTTTTGTTTTTCGAGACAGGGTTTCTCTGTGTAGCTTTGCGCCTTTCCTGGAACTCACTTGGTAGCCCAGGCTGGCCTCGAACTCACAGAGATCCGCCTGGCTCTGCCTCCCGAGTGCTGGGATTAAAGGCGTGCGCCACCACAGCCTGGCCTTTTTTTCTTTTTTAAAGTGGGTTTTGGGGATTAAACTCGAGTGCCAATACATCTATCCCAAGCATGAGTCATCTCTCTTGCTTGTATTTCTTTGAATTAGTGTCTTGCTAATATCTTAGGCTGTCTTTGAACTCTCCATTTCTCTGCCTCAGCCTTGTGAGTGCTGGAATTATAGGCATGTACCACTGTACCCAGACTAATTAGTCATTTTGATGGTAGGTTTTATGTTTTAATTGCTTGGATGATAGTTTTTGTAGATGTAAAGATCTTAGTTTAAAGGTGTGGCCACCATACCTGGCTGGGTTACCTGTTCTTTAGATTTTCTTTTCTAAGCATTTTATACCCTTGACTTCTGTGAGACATTGTATAAGAAAACCATATAAATGATGAAAGTGACACTTAAATGTAGGTAGTTTTCCTGCCTGGCCCACAGTCAGGACAAATCTCTGTCACCCACCAGTCCCACGGCCTCTCAGACCTGACCAAGTAAACACAGAGACTTATATTGGTTACAAACTGTATGGCCGTGGCAGGCTTCTTGCTAACTGTTCTTACTGTTCTTAAAGCTTAAATTAATCCATTTCTATAAATCTATACCTTGCCATGTGGCTCGTCGCTTACCGGCATCTTCACATGCTGTTTCTCATCCTGGCGGCTGGCAGTGTCTCTGCGTCTCAGCCTTCCACTTCCCAGCTTTATTCTCCTCCTTGTCCCGCCTACACTTCCTGCCTAGCCAATGGCCAATCAGTGTTTTATTTATTGCTAATCAGCAACACATTTGCTATACAGAACATCCCACAGCACTTAAATCTTTTTATTTGATAACATTTTTGAAAGGAATTTAAAATTTTGCATTTGGTTTATTTTTAGATTTCTTGCCCTAAAGTTTAATATTGCATGGCCACATTATTCAAAATTGAAGTCTTATCTTGATAAAATAATTTTCTTTTTCTAGAATTGGAGGCATATGCTGGAGTTATCAGTGCACTTCGTGCACAGGGCGATCTCACCAAGGAAAAGAAAGATCTTCTTGGAGAACTCTCAAAAGTCCTTAGGTAATTTGTCATGAAAGTTTTGGTGATGTGAATAAAAAAAATTGCATTTTATGGGGGTTTATTTATTTTCATTCTCAAATTAAAGGACAGAGGTGTTCAGTTTGCTGGGTGCTTAGAGGCCCTGTTCCAGTTGTGTGCTTTCTGCTATAGAAGATGGGGTCACTTAGTCTCTGTCGTATAAGCCAATCAAAGGGTTTAAGGTGGGTATTTTTGGGCACCTGGAGTGGGAGGTCCTTTGGCAGAGGCGCAAGAAAGAAGAGCTTGTGCAACTGAATTTCAGGATGTAGAGTGGCATTTGTTAGAGGGAAAAGAGGAATGTAAGCCAGATCCTCAACATGTGAGTGGGTGCTGGTGATAAAGTCGTTGCCTTAAATCTAGTTGACTCCTTTTCCTGAGCTAGAGTGCCACTTCAATCCATTGGACAGGTCTAGTGAAAGGATTTCTTGGCGCTTTGTCTTGATTCATTTTCATATCTTGTGCTTTCTCTGTTTTAATTCGTTTACTTTCTACATTTAAAGTCATTTTGTTCTATTTTTAGAAGTGAAAACATGGAGAGTCTCTTACTGTTTAATTAACATTAATATAGGAATGTAATTAAGCAGATTCTCAGTCATATGTTTTTGTTTATGTTTCCTCATAAATTCTGCTTTTAGTCCTTAAGTGTTGTGGTTTATGCTATAAATTTAGTGTTAAGTGCTAAAGAATACAAGAAGAGTGGTATTCACTGTATTGGGTATTTATGAATATAATGAATGTAATCTTTAAAAATGGTTTCATTTATCAGTGTTGAATATATGCACAGTCTTACTATTGGTAACATAATGTAGAAGGCACCTAGCTGAAGTTGAGTCACGTTTCATTGCATGTACTCTAAAGAAACACGTTATTTTGCCACTCTTACTGCTTTTATTATATTCATTGAATATAGAATTATTAGACTTGTAAGCTTTAGAAAAGACTTTAGAAGACTTTCTTCTAAGTGCCCAGTCCTCCTGCCAGCAGTCATGAGATAAGGAGGTCCTTGAGCACCATGTCTAGTTAACAGGAAGCACTGCTAGTCTTACCATGGCCTGCTGTTTCACAGATGGGAAAATTTGCATATCAGCTGAGTTTGTCTTCCTGAAATTTTCAGATAAATAATCCTCAGTTACACAGAATCAGTATGAAACCTTTCCTGTGATTTTGAAACATTTTAAGATACACATTAGACAAAGTAATCCTCAGCCTCCAAAAGATGTTGACTTAAACATTAATAAAAGTGTAGAGAAGAGCTGCCTGCTTGGCAGAGTTCTATAATGGCTATTTTTTTTCATAGCATCTCAACAGAACGCCACCGTGCTGAAGTTCGGAGAGCAGTAAACGATGAACGGTTAACAACAATTGCACATAAGTAAGCCATTAGTCTACCACCCCTGATTTTTTTAAATGATGTAGTATAAAGTAGTTTTGAGACAGTCTTCCTTTTGTGTGGCAGGTCCCTGAGTCTTTTATCATAATAGTATCTCTATACTCAGAAACCCTGCCTATAGTGATTACTGTTTACTCCATTGATTACTTTTTGTTTTTGTTTTGCGTTTTGTTAGGGAAGCTTAAAGTACTTAGGTCAAATCCTATTACAAGGTAATCTCTGTATAATCTAAGGCCACTGGAAGCCGAGCTCAATACCAAGTAGCATGCCTCCTGACATTCAAAGGTGCCCGGAGGTTTCTTGTAATGGTACTTGATATGTGTGATGCTTTATAAACAGGCATTACCATTTTTATATGGCTCTAATTTCAGATATTTTGAGATTCAAAAAAAATTATAAAATATATGTTCTTTTAAGAGATATAAATACAACTTAATTATATATTTTAAAAAACAAACAATAAAATTATAAAGGTTTCTTATTAATTTGTTTTCAGATCGTCATAACTGACAGATTGGGTAGAGGGTGGCAGAGGACTGAGCAGAATCAACCATTAGTTACAGAGAGATAGTGCCTCCTGAAGAACAGAAAGTAATCCTTTCAGTGATAATAGAAATATTTCATAAAATGTTAAAGTGTAATCCATTTGTTTTAATTTTTATGTTTTAATATGACGTAAAACTAAAGAAGAAAGAACTTAGTGCGTTACCATAAGGTGATGACATAAGGCATTTGGCAGAATTTGAATTGATTACACAGCTCTGTTGGCTTCTTGTACTTCACTGTCCCTCATTTTACTTAACACATAGAATGGGGTACTCACCTCTTTAACAGTGTAGTTTGAATGTTTTGCTGTTTGTTCTGTAAGTCTGAGATTTCTTTCGTGGTAGGTATGCATTGTAGAAATTTAGACATTCTCTATAGAGACAGCTCGTGTTTAGTTGTCAGGCTAACATAGTTGAAACACTCAAATTTAATGTGTCCCTTTTTGAATTTGCTTCAGACTTTTGAATTGGAATGATTTAAACTGGGTCTGAATTCTAATTTGGGAACTGGTAATAGGAAATTGTGCTAGATAATCAAGTAGCAATGAATACCTTAGATGCATTCAAATGGGATTGTGGGCAATGAGTTGTAAGTTGATGCATCAGTGTCATTCTTAAAGGATAACATTTATTTAGTCTCCTTTTCCTTTTTTCCCCTTTTAAGAATGAATTTATCCTTATATTTGGGTGAAAGACCAAGTTACAGGTATGCAAATAGGTTATTATTATTTCAGGCTTTTTCTTGTATTTATTTCCAAAATGACGCTCTCAATTATTCAGGGGCACATACTCCATTTATGAATTAACCATGCCCCTTGCTTCTCCTTCTTTTCCCTCCTCACCTTCCTAATACTGCCCGACCTTTAGCCATTTTTGCTGCTTGGGAATATCTCTAGTCAGAGGGTGGGAAGGGAGAGGAGGTGAAAATTTTTATAACTCATTTTCCTACTTGTTAGTTGGCCTGAAAAATAATTGGTGCAAGAATTTACTGGTATTTGCTAAAATAACTTTTGGATAATATGTGGATTTCTTTAACCTGTTTGACCTCTCCCTTTCCTTCCTCTCTCTATTAGCATGGATAATTGAGAGTTGGCTTCTTTCCACCTTTGTTTCTCCGCCCCTCCCTTTCTTTCTGATTTCTTTAATATATGAATTTCGTTTTTGGAAAAGTTTACTTTAGTATATAATTAAAAAAAACCTTCTTAGGTCTTTCTGTGTTTTATATTGTGGTTTTAGTTTGACTAGATACTGCATTTACTTGTTGAGTCTAAGAGTCAGGGAATGAGGATTGTTAGTAACACTTGCTATTGGATATAGCAATGGAGACCCAAAGATGACCTGTAAATACAGCTAGAGGAATGCATCTGAGCTGACTGCATTCCCTACTCCTCCTCCCTCCCTCTCCCACTTGAAATTGCTGTGTAGCCCCGAAGGAATGTACTTGAAAGGTGATGAGAAGCTCAGAAGATTTAGCAGGAAAGGAGGGGAACAGAAGGAATAAGGGTCCTGGATGCAAGAGAAACCGCACTAAAGGCCTTCTGCTTCATGGCTTGACTGGGATGGTGTTTGTCCTTTGATAGCATAATTGAGTTCTTAGGTACAATAATATTAATGCTTCACATGGTTTGCTTAGGCCACTCTTTGTCTCTACAATTAGATTAAAATGATAGTTTGGAATATCAGATCTCTGTGCTTCTGCCAACTATCAGACATTCCCAAGATACTGTGTTTCTGTGTGACGATGCAGCTTTCTTAACTGCTGCCAACTGTAGCTCATTAGTAGGTGGCTTTCTCAGAGCAGGATTTGTACCTTCCTTGTGGTCCTTGGATGAGTAGAGAGGCAGGCAAGTGTACAAACTTAGGGGACCTGTGTGAACCCTCAGGTACAATGTTTAATTTCTAAATTCTCTTAGATGACTTGTGCAGCTAACACATATTTACAACCTTATCACTAAGCAAATAGAAACTTTTGACCTAATTCTAACATGTTATTTCATTTCTCATTCACTTACTATTTGAGCATGCTTGCATGAGTGGACATTTGGAAGACTTAGAGTTCTTTATAAAAGTTGCAGTTGTTGTCTTTTTGCACTGCAAGCTTTGTCTTTTCCATAGCATATGTCCATGTGCTTCATATTCTTAATCTTCCATAAATTCTGCCACCATTTAAACAATACACAAGGTAAGTGTAGAAGGCACTTTATTTGTGTGGTAAACTCACATTAAACAAGTTTATTAGTGATAGTCTAATAAAATGATATCAGAATAGAAGTGCTATTACAGAAAGTGCTAGCTTTGGGAAAGTTTACATTTAACAACCAGTAATAATGCTTTTCTATCTTTTTCTTGTTTGTATTATTCTTTGTTTCTGAACTAGTGTTAACATAGATCTTATGTAATATATTTGTGAGGTTGTTGGGGCCTCAGGAAGTCCACCATTCCTTATCTTATGTAGGACTGCTTTAAATTGCAAAAGAATTTAGTATAGTTTTCACAGTAACCTAACTGGATTTGCCAGCTTCTATAAATTCTTCAACTTAATCCTTTTCTCCATTCGTTTCTTCCTTCATTCGTTCCTTCGTTCCTTCCTGTTTTGAGATAATGTTTTATTTTGTTTCCTTCCGGTGTTTTGAGACAGGATCTCATTATGTAGCCTTGGCTGGCCTGGACTTGATTAAGTAAACCAGGCTAACCTTGAACTCAGTTTACTTGCTTTTGCCAAGGGAGTGCTGGGATTAAAGGCTACAGGCATGTGTCGTCACGTCTGTTTTAAATACCTTTTAAGTTGTAATTTATTCCCTGCAGCAAAAGTTGGCAGTAATTAGACAATAATTGCTCAATTGGTATAAAGAAAAAGCTGCTCATAAAGCCCACTAGAAAACTTTTATTCTTTGTGTTTAGAATAGGACAGATAATTATGGAAGCATGATATATACTTGTTGAAGGAGACATTTATTAGTTTTGTAGCCTTAGGCAAGTTATTTAGCCTCTCTGTGATTCAGTTTCTCATTCTAGAAAATGGAGATGCTAATATTATCAGCTTCATTGGATTGTTGAGAGAACTGAGTTAACACACATTTTCAGACATGTAGAGCAGTGCCTGATATGTAGCATGCCCTTAGTTGAGTTTAACGACACCATCACTGTGAACATCACCGTCATCACCGTTATGGATGGCATTATTCCACTGCCCACTGAACAAAAGCTTTGGGTTACTTTGCTTGGATCTGAAGAATCATTGGATATAGAGTCTTGTTTAGGCTAGACTGTAGAATCTGTGGTTTCACAAAACTTGAAGAAATATTTCTGATTTAGTGAAGAAAATTAGTTGTTTCTAGATTAATTTTAAACCTTGACACTAATCATTAGGGTGTTTCATGAAGCCAAATGAGAGAGATGGCAGCTGCCTTTTGCTATTTTAACCTCTGGTCCAGTTTCTGGAACAAAACTTACTCAAGAAGTTTAAAGCAGAGAGACTTAAAAATGTTTTAGAGAGAGAAGGTCCAGTTGCCTCAGTGCCTTCTAGAGTACAGGGCACACCATACAAATAAAGTAAAAGGATGGTGGATTTCTTTTAGTGTCCGCAGTTCTGCTTTTTTATTTTGTATTATTTTTTTAAACAGGAAGGGTAATAATATAAAAATACAGTGCATATTATTAGCGACACCTGCTGTTGTATACACTGCTTTCCATCTTACTAACTCCTCTCGTTTACTGCCTCAGTTTTCCATGTTTGAAAGCCTTTAGAATCTCTGGCCATGCAGGCAGTTAGAAAATTTTGCAAAGATTCATTGGGCTTCACCTTTAACTGTAAAGGAAAGTCTGATTCTTAACACTGTCAGCGCTTTTACTTTCTTGGTGTAATTATAAAATTAAGTTCTAAAAGTTAATTTTATTAGTAGAAATACTTGTTTTCATTTGTGAAACCCAATTTCACAAATTTTCACAAAAATAATACCCATTTTATTTTCAAAGCATAGAAAAAAAATTTCAGTTGTAGTTACTCAGATTACAGAATAAAGTGTGTAAGAACCTCAGTGTGTGGCATTTCTTGATTTTAATTGTACCTAAGTTTGATCTTGCTTGCTTAAAATGAAGCCTCTCCAGAATCCAGGGTCCTTTTTGTCATTTAAAAAGTTATGTTTGTTGGACTCATTTTTAGCAAGTGCAAGCCCTTGTAGCAGCATTTTCTCTTTTGTTTAGTATGTCTGGACCTAATAGCTCTTCAGAATGGTCCATTGAAGGGCGTCGATTGGTACCACTGATGCCCCGGCTGGTTCCCCAGACTGCCTTCACCGTAACAGCAAATGCTGTGGCCAACGCAGCTGTCCAGCACAATGCATCCCTTCCCGTGCCTGCAGAGACAGCAAGCAAAGAAGGTGAGTAGGAATGCTGCTGTTAGAGATAATTCTTCTCAGGACTTTTCATCTATTTTTAGTAAGTGCTTAAAAATGATGAGATTGGTATGTTTTTCATTCTGAAACTAGAAACTGCCAGGTTTTCAGTCTCCATCCAATCAGATTTCTTTACTTCAAAGGGAAAATTATGTTAATCACTGAAAAAGTTTTCTCAGATGGAATTTCTGACATTTGTTTTATTTTGTTTGCTTTGGTTTGGTTTTCAGACCAAACCAAACGTTATAGCCCGGGCTGGACCCAGGTTGAGGTAGTCCTTTCATCTTAGCCTCCCTACTGCTGAGGTTACAAACACGAGCTACCATGCCTTGTGAGTGTCTCTTGTTCAAGGTGAGTGGAAGGACTTAGTGAATGGCATTAGAGAATAAACAAGATGACAGAAATACTTGCTGGATAAAAGATGCTGAACTGATGGCTCCAGGAAATAAAACTGTTTTGTTTCTTCAAATCAATGGTACATGTAGCCTCTCTGTTCCAGTCAATGAGTACTTTCTTACTGTCACTTAATCTAGTAATTGACATGCTTTAAACAATCTTGAAATTCTCTTACCAAGGTGATATAAAATTTGAGAGTATGCTCGGATCAAAAGCAACTCTAAAGACAATGTGTTTGCCCGATTACTTTGAGAAATTGCTTTGTCTTTTCTAGTGGTGGGCTTTGCATAGAGTGAAACAGTTTTCACTCTTGGCTGGGCTTGGCTCTGCCAAAGAAAGCTATGTTTTTTCAGGGAAGAAATTATCTGTGCAAACTTAGCCTCTACTGGGTTCCTGTTTCCTTCATTGTTGGCAGTTATATTTCCTCTCTTCCCACTTTGACCTTTTCCTTTTGCTAGCTGGTAGAATGGGAAGAGAGTTGGATTTCTAATAATAGGTGTTTGGATCTAAGTTTGTCATTTCCTAGCATTTTCTTTAGCAAGTCTTACTGTCTGTAAACTATGGACTCTTCATCTTTAAGGGGAGTGTAGTGTGAGAGTTGGTGATGGTGGAAAAGATTGAGTGTAGTATCTGGCACTCAGTACAGGGTAACTCCAGGCTGTTCTTAGTGTTCCTGAGTTGTGTCCTTTCATTGAAAGATAAAGAGGTTGAAATTTGATGTCACCATTATTTTAGTTAGTGTTGTCCCACTTGGTTGGCAAATGACAGAAGAGTTAGTTTGTTTCTCCAGTAAGTGCTTTGGAAATTGCTATGGTTAGGGGAAAGTTAATATTGTTGGTGCTGCTATTGGTATTAAAGAGTACTTCAGGTTTGTGCCTGTTGTCCAGTTCTTGCCTTATGAGAAATGTTTTTTCTTTTTTTCAAAATAGTTTTAAACTTGATTGCTTTGTACCTCCATTCTTCTCCATTCACTGTTACCTGTTGCTAAGCTGGTAAATACTTGGGAAGACCCATTAAGTGATTTTCAAAATAGTTTCTAACCCTTGAGTCTAGTATCTTGTGCTAGCATCTAGCTTCCGATCACATGAAAATGATAAAGTTGGCCTGCAATAAAAGTAATTGTATGTCTGGACAGCTGCGGTGAAAGTTAACAGCAAACTTTTTTTTTTTTTTATATCATTCCTTCAGTAGTGGTTTGCTATTCCTACACAAGTACCACGTCAACCCCAACCTCTACCCCTGTTCCAAGTGGCAGCGTAGCAACGGTTAAGTCTCCAAGACCTGCCAGTCCTGCCTCCAGTGTAGTTGTCTTGCCAAGTGGAAGTACTGTTTATGTCAAAAGTAAGTGATGTCTCAGTGTTACCAGGCCCTCTGGACAAAATGCTACACTCTGAGCTTTGATTAGATCTGCTTTTCTGGAATCAGTCATCGGGCCACAAGCTGTTTTCAGTGGTTAGCTTTAGGTTCTGAAGACTTCTTATCTGTCTATCTGACTAGGTATTTGCTCTTTCGTCAGTTCTGGGTTTGAGAAATGCCATCATGTTTTGCTCTGTGGGAAATCTGCCTTTGCATAGTGCTGTCCTTTAGGTATTCACATCTTTTGATTCCTATGGAACTGTGCTTATATGACTAGTCAATGTTTTCCCAGAATTCCAGTCTTTGCAGTGTTTTCTTGAATTATTCCATGTATCATCCAGTTCTTACATTCAGTAACTCATTCTAGAGGCTCCCTTTTATGTTTCTACTTGATATAGTCTTTAAAAAAGTTTTTTATTTGCAGTTTTAAACTCCCAATTCTACTCCGCTCTAAATAATAGTCTTTTCTGAGACAGAATCTCACTGTGTAGCCCGGGCTAGCCTCACACTTGTGATCCTTCAGCTTCAGCCTCTCAAGTGCTGGGGTCGCTGCTGTGCTCCCATACCTGGCTCTACAAAACAGTTTGATGCCCAGGTTTTCTTGCATCAATGTCTCTTAATTTTATTTCAAAAATTGTTTTGTATTTTGTTTGCTTTGCTTTTTATTACTAGTATTTGATTTTAATTGGTCTCAATATAGTAATAAACTTGATTTTCCTATAGATTTTAGAGGTGACATTTGTTTTTTTTAGGCTTCTAGGTCATTGCCAGTCCTGTATAGTGTGGTGATACATTGTGTACTCTAATAAACTTGCCTGAGGATCAGACGACAGAGCCAGCCACAAGATTAGACATAGAGGTCAGGCAGTGGTGGCACACACCTTTAATCCTATCATTCAGGGGGCAGAAATCCATTTGGATCTCTGAGTTCAAGGCTACACTGGGCTACGTGAGATTGACCCAGTATAGGAGAGAAAACAGAGCCAGGCGGTGGTGGCACACACCTTTAATCCCAGCACTTGAGATCTCATGCTTTTGCTTGGGAAGCACACATGCCTATAATCCCAGGAAGTAATATGACAGGGCAGAGAAGGGTAGATAAGGCTTGAGGAAACAGAGACTCACTCCCTTTGGGCTGAGGATTTTGTAGAGGAAAGAACTAGTGACTGGCTGCTCTGCTTCTCTGATCTTTCAGCTTTCACCCTGATATCTGGCTCTGAGTTTTTTATTAAAAGACCATCTAAGATTCGAACAACAGTATAGAGTCTAAAAATTGAAGCTCTAAAGACTTATATTTTATTTCCAATTCCGTGGGTCATGCTATATAATTCTTATGTATGCTCTGTAGAAATTTCCTATGTACATTGCTTTATATATTTGTCAGATGAATTTTATAAAATCTACAAAAGAATTGAGGTTTTTAGGCTATAAAAATGCCAAGAATCATGAACCGTTAAGTTCATCTCAGGTTTCTGTAGATTTAACCAATGTGGTCTTTAGGAATGACTCTCCGGGACTGATTTTTAAAACCACTTTTAAAACTACTCTTAATGAATCTCAAACATGAAGAAACTATTTCACAAACTAATGCACTTTCAAATTACAAGAACTATATCATTAGTAGTTTTTATTATTCATTCACCAACTTTATGCAAGTCACTAACCCAAGGGAGACAAAACAGACTTTGTCCTTCTTGTCTGAGAGCTCATTAATATGGGAGATGTGTAGACAGTTATATTGTCATGTGCTAAGTGGTTCAGAACAGGATGTACAAAGTACTTTATGTCCTTCTGCCCAGAGAGAGGTGGATTAGCTCTGCATTGAGGAAGGGGAGGCTTCACTGAGAAGGTGGCTTACTGGATGATGATTGCAGGATGAAGAAGGGGTCTGTGAGGCTGGTGATGTTCTTCAAAGAAAAATACAATGTACAGACTCAGATAAGAGGGTGCCGAAGCGTTTTTGGGCAATGGTAAGAAAATTAGTTGGTCAAGATTTTAGAGGAGCACAGAATTAGGGTAATGGTATTTTGTGTCTGAAAAGATAGGGGCCCTTGAATTTTGGTCTGGTAGGTATTTTGGGAGGATAGGGAAATACAGACTTAGGGAATTTTAGGCTGTGCATCTCAGTTATGAAATTTCCTGACTTGCTGTAGCATAGACGAGTATAGAATAGAAGTGGGAAGATGCAGGAGTGTCTTTTAGGAGGGTATTGATAAAATCCAAGCAGGAGACAATCTCTGAATGGAGTGGTAGTTTAAGGAAAAGATGGTGGGTGTTCAGAGAGACAACTTTTCTGAGGGAAATTTGTAGAACTTTAGTGGTAGATTGGGCATAAAAGAAAGGGAGAGGTGGGACTGAAGAGATGGCTCAGTGCTTAAGAGCACTGACTGTTCTTCCAGAGGACCCGGCTTCAATTACCAGTACCCACATTAGCCAGTTCACAACTGTCTGTAACTCCAAGATCTGCCACCCTCACACAGACATACTATGCAGGCAAAACACTAATGTACATAAAATAAAAATAAGTAAAGGGAGAGGCAAAGGATGACACATTTTACAGAATAAAGTATAAGAGGCAATGCTAGTTTTGTGTGAGTAGGAATACTATTCCTGTCTTTCAGGTGTCAGCTGTTCAGATGAAGATGAAAAACCCAGAAAACGCAGGCGAACAAACTCTTCGAGTTCTTCTCCTGTGGTCCTGAAAGAAGTTCCAAAGGCCGTTGTTCCAGTCTCGAAGACCATCACTGTGCCTGTGAGTGGCAGTCCCAAGATGAGCAACATCATGCAGAGCATTGCCAACTCCTTACCACCCCACATGTCACCTGTGAAAATAACTTTCACCAAACCATCAACACAGACGACAAACACAACACAGAAGGTATGTGGTGGAAGGAGTCTCAGTTGTTCTGTCTCTTTCACGTAGTGTGATTTAGAATTGATGGTCATGTACTGAGTGCTTACTGTGCACTTGGCATTATGCTGGGAATGCTCACACCTCTGTTCAATTCTGCACATAAAACATTGGAGATAGGTATTATTATTCACATTTTAAAGATGAGGCTTAGGTGCCAAATGGTTTGCTCAAGGTGACAGTTAGCAGATGTGTTTCTGGACTTTTGTTGTATTTGGTAATTGTAATGCCATTTTGGAACAAACTAGAAAAGTTTTAAAGTCTTTGTTTATGTGGTCTTATGTGTAGGAAGTCAGCTTTTGCTTTGCCAGTAGAGGTAAGTGTTTCTTAGGAAAAAGAAGGGGTATAGGTAAGTGAACAATTGTTATTTTCCTTTTTATTCTTTGTATGCTGTTATGCATTCATTTCTGACCTCAAGTTACTGGTATCCTGTCAATTTCATGTTCTTGCAATCCTAAGTCTTCACATTAGTCTGGATTCTGATGACCTGAGGCTTATTTTACACCTGTGTTTAAACCTGTGTTTCTGGGGTTTCCTTTTTAGCATCTTTCTGTTCTTCCTTTTTTATTAGTTTATTTTGCTAAAGCATGTCCTTTAGTAGCTTCCCAGGGTATTAGTTGCTGAGAAGGTTTTTGAGACCCTGGGTGGACAAAGGAAATTTTTTCCCTGTGAGTTTTTGAAGACATTCTTCACTTCGTTTCCAGCTTCTAGTATTATTTTTGAGATACTCGGTGCCATTATGGTTTTTAGCTTCTAGTTTTGTCTTTGGGAACTCTTTAGAATACTGAAACAGCAAAAACTTCAGGACCCTTAGATTGTGTCGTTAGAGTTTTTATTCTGTCCACTCATGCCTTCAGGTCTCATCAGTTCTTGGGTTCACTCTTTGATGTTTTACATTTCCTTTGTGGATCTCATATGGAGAGTTTGGAACTTTCTGAGTGGATCTTTTCATTTTCCTCATACTATTCATTCCTATTTGCCATGCTCTTCCTACCCTCCAACTGTAGCATAGTGGCTTGGGGTATGGGTTTTGGAACTAGACTTTCTTGATTTTAATTCCAACTTGCCACTAGCTTTTTTTTTTTTTTTTTTTTTTGGTTTTTTCAAGACAGGGTTTCTCTGTGACCACTAGCTTTTTGACTGTGGGGAAACTAAACTTTGTACCCAGATTTTCTCTGTGAAATAGAGGAAAAAAGCCCAGTGTTTCTATAAGATCTTTGGGTATGATACATAATATCTGTAAAGCTGTTAGAAGAGAGCCTAATATGGGTAAATGTGTATTGTCATTTTCTGTACCTCTGATCAGTATCCTATATTACTTGCATGGAATTGTTCACTTTTGTCATCATACTTTATTTTTTTTGGTGAAATGATCTCACTGTTTAGTTCAGTCTGGCCTGCGACTTACTATGTAGCCTTGGATGATCTTGAATGCCTGAGGGCTAAGGATCACAGTCATGCATTAACACACTTGACAACCATCATACTTTAAATTTCTAATAATTCTTCCTTTTTCTGTAGATATTCCTTGTTTTTCTTCTTAAAAATAACATCCTGCTTTTTGGTAGGATGATTGTATTCTTTTATTTGATTATATTCATAAGTCTTTTGGTTTGGTTTTCTTTTTTCATGCTCTTTATCTTACTTGTTAGTTCATTTTATTACTTGATGTTTTTCTTTTCAGAATTTCCTTAAGTGTCTGACAGTCAGCTTACATATGAAAGTGATACATTAACTATCTTGTTCCTCTGCCACTTGTCCTTAGGGTGGTTAGATTCATCAGGCAAGAACCTTCCAGTTTCCTGCTTTGAGTATTATAAACTTGGGTGCAAGTACTTTGGAGTAAATGGTGGAAGGGTGCTGTGGTATCTGAGATAATAAGTGTTTCTGAGTCTTTTCTCATCTCAGGAACAAACAAGAGTAATGCCAAATCAGTAGATTTTTATAAGGGTTACGTGAGATTGAGTATTTAAGATGTGACACAGAGCATGTACCTAGAACATGCAGTGTTTTTGGAAGTCAACATTTTACTAATTTGCTGGTAATAATGAACTGTTCTAAATATATGAATCCACTGATTCACTAAACCTTATCCACTAATCTGTTGAAATTAGCTGTTTTTGATGATTTCAGTGTTTATTGAACATAATGTTTGCATTTTTACTTGATTTCAAGTAAGCATTTCTGAATATCACTTTTTACACGGTGTTGCGGTTATTCCGTGTGTGTGTGTGTGTGTGTGTGTGTGTGCATGTGCGCACGTGCGTGCGTTGGAACCCAGGGTCTTGTATATACTGGACAAGTACTCTACTACTAAGCTGTATCATTCTTAGCTCCTAATTATGCTTTCTGAGCTGGCTTTGACACCAACTGACTATTATATGACTATGCTTCAGGTTATTAAATCTTGCTGTAATGTTTTTGCTGCCTTCGTTGCTGGATCTTATGGCTTTTTTAATCTTTTTTTTCATCTACTTAAAAATGATTTTAGTATTCAAGAAATAGGGTAGGAAAGCCATAACTAAAAGAGTACCTACATCTCTTTCTGTATTCTTTTGTTCCTAGTGTGTGTTTCATTTTTATTCATTGTTTGTTAAGTAGTTGAAGTTATAAATTACAAGTTTATTTTCTATCTCTCCCATAGACTGCTGAGGGTAGCTTAGACCTCTGTTTTATTCATGACTCTATTCCCTAGTATTTAGAACAACGCCTTGGCATATACTAGATGCTAGTTAATATTTGTTGAATGAATAAATGAATTAATAAATGAACATATCGATACACATATAACTAGATCTGACTCTAGTACTCTCTGGTCGTTTTAGGCATGCACTTTCCCACAGAGCTGTGTCATTGGCCCTTTGCTAACTGCTTGAACCTGTTTTCTTTTAAGACAAAAGTAATAATAGTACTTCTTAAGAGTTACCAGGAGAATTCGATGAGATTATTCACTGAAAATAATTATAGTCCATACAATGAGTGTTTATAAATGTAACCTACAATCATTAACTTTCTAAATCTTCTTTGGTAGATTTACATAAAAAAGGTTTGTAACAGATGGGGTTCCCTGTAAGTGGAGTCTGAATGCTTTGTTTTCATTTTCTTTTTCCTTATTGACTCTTGTTTTTATCTTCAGGATTTTGAAGTGAGAATGAATATTTGAGGTTGTTAGACTCATGCTTTTAAGAAGGCACATTTATTTCCAAAGTCATATATAGGCCTTACCATGAATTTTCAGATTCAGAAATTTAGATTGACTTCTGTTTAAAAAAATAAACATTTAAGGCAAATTAAATAAAAAAAAAACTCATTTATTCCACAAATAATTACTGAGCATCTACTATGTTCCAGTTGTAAAACTGTTCTCTTACTTCATTCCTTCTCTGCCATCTATTTTTAAAAATTTTTGGACAACTAGAGTATGGTTAGGACTAATTAATACACTTTCCATGTTTTGTTTTCCGTTTTCTGGGTAATTGGATTTAAAATATATTTTTATCCAAGGCTGTTATCATAATTGTATTTACCTTGGATTTCTCACAATTTGTATTTAAGTCAACTTAGCAATTAATTATTATAGGTAAAGTGACTTTACATAAGTGTAATTGTTTCTGATTTTGTAAACGGTATTCACATTTAAATAGGTTGTGCATTTTCAGCATAGATACATTTCCACGTATGTTAATATGCCTCATTTAAAACAGCATTGATGCAGCACTAATACAAAGAGCAACAGAATATAGCTTTATGCTTTCATGTGCTTGATTGATATTTTTCATTTTGTCCTTAGGGTGCAAGTCCCAGCACTCTTAAGGAGTTTTTGTGAGTGCTAGAAGGTCAGTAATTTGAATTATGGCCTGAATAAACACTGTGTGGTTCACTTGGCTTCAAAACCTTTTAATCTCCCCTGTTGTAATAAGCAACTTTAAAGTGTAAGTGATTTCTCCAGGGTGGAACTCTAGTTTGGGAAGCCTCTTTACAGATCAGAAATCATTTGTGTACTGAAATCTCAAACTATGTTTTATCATTTGTATCTGTAATCTAAAATGTTCTCCTAAAGACCCTAGATTTATTCTTTTCTTAATGTTAGAATCCTGCTTTCATTCTGAAATTTCAAATACTTGAACTGTGCACACTTGCCCTTCCATGCCCAACATTGCTAACTAACTATGGCATACTTTCCTGCCAAGCCTGGTGAATCCTCTTTTGTACCGCAGTCATCAGCATTGTATTTCTTGAAAGCTGTGACTAATGGTTCAGGATTGACAAAAGTGAAACCCAGTTGCCATTAGTTCCCTAATTAGTTTGGATCTGGGAGCTATGAATTCTTTGTATACTCAGGGATATCAGAATTAGACAGGGAAGGAAAGAAAATGTTTCTAATGAAACAAACACAGTATATTCAATATTATTTGTGGATAGAAGTGATCTATAATGCTTTATTCATATCCATCTAACATTAAATAGGAATAGTAAGCTTCTAGGAAGTGCCATTTGTTAATTGTCAAATATTGATCACCTGCTATGTGCCTAGTAGATGCTTCACAAGATTATATCATCTAATCCTTATAATGATTTTGTAGAGTTGGAATTATTATCCCTATTTTATAGAAAAAATAAATTTGAGCCTTAAGATTTTAACATGTCTAGGGGCCTATCATTTGAAAGTGGCAGACAAGATGATCTAAGTGCAGGCTCATTTGGTTCTCAGGCTTATGACCCTATTGCTGTACTGGTCCACTTCTCAGTTTGTATAATAGTTTCTTGGTTGTTTTCAATAACATTGCATATTGTTTGCTAATCCAGCCTGCTTGTGATTATACTGACCAACTTTCTACAAATGTCTGCTGGTTAAGACATGTCTTGATTGCTAAAACAACAGACTCCTTAAAGTAAATGGACTAGTACTAATGTCTTAAATTCTTTGTTATACTGAAAATGTATAGTAATGGTATAGTTATGTTTCCTTGATGTAGACACCATGTACAAACTCACTCAGAAAATTTTTGACTGATTTAACTTCAGACTTTCTTTAGGACCAGTGTAAAACTGAAAAAGAATTTCTTCCATAATTTCTTTGGATTTTTTTAAAACAATTTGTTCTCTCCTAGGTAGGCATAAATAGTTTTAGTCAAAGAACTGGGTATCACTATAGCACTGCTTACTCACTCCAGAATAAAACTGTGATGCATACTACCAAAGTATAAGTCATTTTTGTGTTCTTCACTGTGAAATGGGGATAATAATAGTATCTGTGTCATGGGATTTGGGGACAATTAAGTAAGATCATGTATGTATCAGCTCTAGGAGGTTTTTTGGGTTCTGCTCTAGGAACCCTGCTGTTGTCATTTGTCCACAGGTTTTAGTTTCTCTACTTGTCAGAGTAATTTGAATCGGATCACTCCCCTTTCTGTGTGCTAACATTCCAGCCCAAGAAACTGCTGTCACTTCTTTTCTGGCCTGCTGTAGTAACTTCTACTCTTGCCTCTCACTTCATGGCAACTAGAATGATCTTAAATAGACATCACATCTTGTTTCTGTGTTTAAAAATCTTTCCATTTCTTAATATGAAATCCAGGTACTTTAGTCTGGCTTTCATATTTGATCCAGCTTCTGCTTTTAACCCTCTTGGCTGTAGGCTTTCTGCACTGCTTTTCTTTCTTTTTTCAACACATTGGGTGATTCTGGTCATGGCTCTTTTATTCAGTGCTATTCTCTGTGAAATGCACTGCTGCTAAGTCTATGGTTTCCCAGCCTTACCGGCTAAACCTTGACTTCTCTCTCTTTATATCTGTTTTCTGTACCCAGCTAGGAGCACATCCTGCTTGTTTACCTATAAGGTGTAGCTAACAGCTCCCGCCAACATGTTGGTCACTACCATTTCTGCTGGTTTGTAAGAACTTCTTAATTTGTCTTTCTCTACTATCACCCCCCCCCCCCCCCCCCCCCCCCCGCTGTAGCTTCCATCTGGCAGATAGATACTTTAAAAAAATAGATTCAAATTTTTAGCAGTTTTAGATTTACAGAAAATTTATAAAAGTTGCATACTTTACATCTCTTTCCCTGTTAATAATTTTCATTAGTATGATGCATTGTTTTAATTAATAGTAATAATGCATTATTAATATTAACTTAAGTCCATAGTTTATTTGAATTTCCTTGGGTTTACCTACTGCCCTTTTCTGTTCTAGGATTCCCACCCAGGATGCCACATTATACTTACCTGTTTTGTCTCCTTAAATACCTCTCACTGTGAAAGTTTCTCAGGTTTTCCTGTTTTTTTGATAACTTTGACAGGTCAGGTGTTTTAGTAAGATGCCCCCCTCCTAGAGTTTGCTTGATGTTTTTCTCCTTATTGGATTAGGGTTGTGAATTTTATGGAGGAAGATCATAGAGAAGTGATGCCACTTGCATCGCATCGTATGAAAGGACAAGAACTGTCATGACTTTACATTTTCTAGTCCTCCATTACTTCTCAGTAGTTGTGTGCCTCATAAATGCCAATCTGTCGGTTAGATCTTTAAAGCTTCTTGAGCATCCAAAGCTTGCTTTTGTCTTGGGGCCTTAGTTTCCTACTCCTCATGCCACTAAGTGCCCTTCTAAGTGTTAATAGCACATGGTTCATACCCTGACCTCATTCTGATTTCTGCTCAGATGTCATCTTACAGAGAGATCTTCACTGAATACTTTATTTAAAAAAAAAAATCAACACTAATCATTCTTTTTTTCTTTACCCTGGTTTATTGTCTTTTCCATTTGTTTCTACATGTCATGTATTTTTTATTTCTCTCTCTGCACTAGAATGTAAACTCCATGCAAGTAAGTTTTGTTCATTCTTCTATCCTTAGCATCTAGAACCATGCCTGGCACATAGTAGATGCTCAATAAGTATTTACAAGTGAACATATCTCCAGATTACTTTCTCATGTGATGATGTGGGTTTATCCCCTAAATGGTGTATGGTGTATTGTGATGTTTACAGAACCACATCATGTACAACATTGAACACTGCCTCTTAAAATACTTGCTGAAAATTGGTGTTTTTAAGTAGTTTTGATAATTGCTGGTAAAGAAAAGTGTTCATACGCTTTTAATTAACTGTATATTCCTCTCTGTTGAATTGTTTTTTCTACTGCAGAACTTAGTTTTAAATTGTATATAAGTTTAAATACACTGATAGTTTATAGTAGTTACATGAAAATAACTTATTTTTCCTCCTTTAGGTTATTATAGTGACTACATCACCAAGTTCAACCTTCGTGCCCAACATTCTCTCCAAATCCCATAACTATGCAGCAGTCACTAAGCTTGTACCAACATCAGTCATTGCTTCCACAACTCAGAAGCCACCTGTTGTTATAACTGCACCACAGTCCTCTCTGGTCAGCAGCAGCAGCAGCAGTGGCAACAGCAGTTCTACGCCATCACCTATTTCTAGTACAGTAGCAGTAACAGCCGTGGTGTCTTCCACACCATCCGTGGTCATGTCAACAGTAGCACAAGGTGAGTGGTGAGCCACTATTTAATTCTGTCCCTGTGTGGAGGGATTTTGATGACAACGGGGGTGGGGTAGGGAGTGAATGTGTGTGTGTGTGTGTGTGTGTGTGTGTGTGTGTGTGTGTGTGTGTGTGTGTGTTGGGTCAGTGATGGCTTGCACTCCCCTTACCTTGAAAATGAAGTGTTTGCAATTTTCTCTTCTCTGTAGCTGCTGCACCTTGTTCTGTTCTATCCCCCTGCCCCCATTCCTTTCTAAGTTCTTCCATTTGTAAACATGGAAGCAAAGAAGACACACTTTTAGGCTTTTCGTTAGATAAAAGTTAGTAGCATATTGTACATGCGGTTGTACACTTTAATGTTTGGAAAGAATAATTTATAATTTCGTGTTTAAAAGTTGCCTGCTGGTATCATAGAGAGAGGTGTGAATTGGTGTGTTTTGTGTGTATTTGAAAATAGTTTATTTTTAGAGGACCGCTTCTTATTTGGTTCTTCCAAATCTTTGCTCAAGATTGGAAGCTGTAACTAGCTTCTTGGTTGTCTCTCAGGTCTGTTCTTTTGCCCTCCAAATTAGCCCTCCATCGCTAATTACTTAGGCTGATTGCATTTTGTATTCTGTTGGCACCATCTCTTATGTGGTAAGAAATTTTTTCCTTTCATTCTATGCTTTTTTCATGTTTTTTGTGGACTTAATGAGTTCCTTTCACAATAGTGTGACAGTCTTCTGCTGACCTTGGTTCTTCCACCCTGAGCCTGCTTCAGCTTACATATATGTTGATTCCAGTTAGGTTGTACCTGCTAGTATTGCTCCCTTCATTTTCTTTAGACCAATTTGAAGACATCTCTATTCTCCTCTCTTACTCCATGAGATTCTGTCCTTGTCAAATTTCCCTATCCTACCAGTTTCATGATGGTCTACATTTAGCATCTAAGCAATGTTTTTAAAGTTTTTAAAACCTGAAACCAGTGGATTCAGGAATTTTACAGAGCGGTAGAAACATTTGAAAAGTCCACCAGTTGCTCATAGCCGTATTGCAATACACTTCTTTTTAACAGATTGACCCTTTTACCCACACTGGCAGTGTTGTTTATGTTTCTGTAATAAAAAGTTCAGACTTCATTTGATAGCATTTTCCTACAGTTTTGCATCATTGATGTGTTTCTACTTTCTAGAATTGCCTCAGTTATTTTCATTGTTGTTTAATTCTGTTGCTGTTGGCAATTTATTACTCATTTATTATTTACATTATTTCCTGGTTTTAGTATTCTAGATTAATGTCTTTGTGAATTTTCCTGGACCTCACTAACACTGGAGCAAGAGTCTTCAGTGGGAAAAGGGGGACTTCTGGGAGTGTCCTATGTGCACACTTTATCTTCTTGTATTAGATTATTTCACTAATGCGTGGCTAATAGTAAATCCTTGTTATCTTTGTTTATAAAACAATGTAAAATAAAACAACATTGTAGGGGAATGATTTCTTCCTTTTTAAAAAAAATTTATTTGTATTGTGTGTGAAAGCGTTTTTTGTATGTATTTGTGTGGGCATGCACATTCATGACACACGTGAAGGACACGTCAGAGGACAACTTGTGGGAGTTGGTTCTCTCCTACCACAGGGGTCCTAGGGATCCAACTCAAGTCTTCAGGCATGGCAGTCCCCTTTATCTGCTGACCTATCTTATAGTGGCAATTAATGAGGCAATTTCACGTACTTTATCTGATAGTCAAAAGGGGTTTATTTTGAGTCAACTTACAGCAAGCAAAGGGGTTGGTTATGGGATCCAGAACAGGTGAGGCACAGTCCAGTGCAGTTCTCTGGAGAACTCTGACTTGGTCTGCAGTCCAACATCCAGGATCACTAGGTAGCCAAGAGATCGAGCACAGATGCATTTCAGTTCTTACAGGATCCCCGTCTCCTCCAGTCCCTGTCTCGGCCACGCCCCGGGTGTGGGCTAGTACCTAGCAGTTACCTGCTGCCTACCTACTAGGGGGTGGTGCTTCAGGGGTGAAGCACAGACAACCACTCCTACACCATCTCACTAGCCCAAGAATCATTTTATAAGATTTTTTAAAAAATTGTAACTGCTTAAACTAGTATGTTGTCCCATTCTTGCTTTTTTCCATTTGGTATTTTCTTAAACACACAAAGCAAGCAGTACTCTTACTTTTATGTGTTATCTTTCTTCACTTATCCTTTATTTTTATTTGTGTGTGTGTGTGTGTGTGTGAAGGTGTGCATGTGTTAGTTACAGAGTGTGGCGGTCAGAAGCTAGGTTTGTGGAGTTGGTTCTCTTTTTCCACCTTTATGTTGGTTTTGGGGATCAAACTCAGATTGTTAAGCTTACACAGCAAATGTTTTACCCACTGAGCCATCTCTTTGGCCCAACTTATACTTTGTTACATAAAAAGGGTTTTTGGGTGTTTTTTTTTTGTTGTTGTTGTTTTTTCATGACAGGGTTTCTCTGCAAAGTTTTGGTGCCTGTCCTGAATCTTGCTCTATAGACCAGGCTGGCCTCGAACTCACAGAGATCTGCCTGGCCTAGTCTCCCAAGTGTTGGGATTAAAGGCGTGCACCACCAATGCCTGGCATTGGGTGTCATTCTTTCTCTAAAGTTCATGTTACAGCTTTTAACTATCTTATATTGTAATTAGTCCATTTTTTTTTATTTGGTATAATGAAGTATTTCAGGTTGGGTAACTTTATAGTGGAAAATGATTTATTTTGACTTATGGTTTGAAAATCCAAGATCAAGAACTTGCATCTAGTAATGACTTTCTTGCTTTCAGATCTGCAGGGTAGTGCATAGCAGTCATATGGCAAGAGACAGGAGTGCATTTGTGTACCTTCTCTGAGTTCCTTTTCTCTTAAAAAGCCATTGAGATTCAGTCATGGTTTCCTCCCTGACTACCCTGCTTAGTTTTAATGGTGTTCTAAAGATTCTACTTCTAACCTATAGACATTAAATTAGATGAAGTTTCTAGCTTTTTAAGGCTTTACATTGGGGATTGAATTCAACATATGGGCTGTGGTATATACTCAAACCATAGCACATATTTAGTCAAAATTACCAATGTAGCTTCATTCGTAATTCTTCCAAAGAAGGACTAATATGTTTGATTTAGTGGTATTCCCTGTATTCTTTTGGGCATCCAAATGTACAATAAATTAATTATTCTGGAATCTGGCTGGATTAGTGTCTAAATTTATTTGCAAAATGTGACGAGTGTTTGAATGAATGACTGCCAGTAAATAGGTGTTGGTTTTTAAGTAACTTTATTATTTCAGAACTTCACTGTTGGTTAGATGAGTACATTGTAGATATCATAGCCAGCCATGAAAATATCCAAAGGAAAAAGAGAAAATTCCTTTTTGTGTAGCCTTCCTAGAAAAGAGAGAAGACCTTACCTAGATACTCTCCAGGAAGAGATTCCTCTCATAGCATGTTGGCTATAACTAGCTTTACCTTGTTGCTGGGAAAAGTAATGGAGTACCATGGCAAGCTTAGATCAATTGAGAATTACCCTCTAAAGCTGACTTAGGGACAAGCCTCCATGCACATGTATGCCAATGCCCAGGAATGTGGATTCTCAAGGGGAAAAATATGGTTTTGTTAGAAAGGAAGAAAAAAATTAGATTAACAACCAACAATGGTAATAGAATTAAACTACAATGGAAACAAGTAAGATGGTTACAGAAAAATTAGAAGCTTGTTAATGAAGCAAGACTGTAACCAAGAGTGGGCATTGTAATTAGTCTACTTAGTAGATGTTTTTTATAACAGTTGACTTTACATTTGATTCTTTGTGTTCCCAAGATATTAGTTGGCTGATGGAATGGTCCAAATCCTCCTTGTTTTGACTCACCCACAAATCCCTCCTTCCTAAATCTTCTTTACTTTTCTATAGGTGTATCCACATCAGCAATCAAAATGGCATCCACAAGACTTCCTTCCCCCAAAAGCTTAGTGAGTGCCCCTACCCAGATTCTTGCACAGTTTCCTAAACAGCATCAGCAGTCTCCTAAGCAGCAGTTACACCAAGTGCAACAACAGACACAGCAGCCAGTGGCCCAGCCTTCCTCAGTGTCTCAGCAGCAGCCCCAGCAGTCACCATTGCCACCTGGTATCAAACCTACCATCCAGATCAAACAGGAGTCAGGTAACTAACTGGAAGATGTGCTTGAGGTCTGCTGCTATCCTCAATTTGCAGTTCTCCTGGTCCTGTAGGTCATTTGCATAGTGTGTCTTCCTGCTTATTTAGATCTTCAGTGTTTTATGGTTTCCAGTAGGAAATGCCTATAAATGCTTTTTAAGCTATAGCCCTAAGTGTCTGATTTTCTTAGAGTGACTCTAAATGATATCATGGTTTTAATTTCCATTTCACTTGTTTATTGTTGGTGTGTAGGCAAGTTACTGAACTTGAATCCTCCTCCTAGCCTGGTGAACTTTATTATTTATGGGAGTATCGACACAGATTGCTTGGATTCCTATGTATGCAGGATGTATTTCATTAAGTCATCTGTAAATAAGGACGGTGTTTTTCTTCCTTTCCAATCAGTATTCCTCCCTTATTTCCTCCTTTCTTTTCTGTCTTAATTCACTAGCTAGAATGTGTAAGTAGGAGTGACTAGAATAGACATTCTTGCCTTCGTCTCTATCTTGAGTAGCAGGCATTGGGTCTTTCAGCGTTGAGGGGGAGGCCTGTTACAGAATTTTTGTAGGTGCTTTTTGAATTGAGAATGTGACATTTCCACTTTCCTGGGGCCTTTCATTATTACTACATGTTAGTTTCTGTCAGTGTTCTCTCACGTTTAGGTGCTGTGACTACCAAAGACTTGTTTTTGTGTTTAGCTGCTGATATGTTGGATCACATAGGTTGATTTTTTTTTTTATTTGAACCAGTTACATATATGAAATAAGCCTCACTTGGTCATGATATATAATTTTTTTTTATACATCGGTGGTTTCAGTTTTTTTTTTTTTGTTTTTCGAGACAGGGTTTCTCTGTGTAGCTTTGCGCCTTTCCTGAATCTCGCGCCGTAGACCAGGCTGGCCTCGAACTCACAGAGATCCACCTGGCTCTGCCTCCCGAGTGCTGGGATTAAAGGCGTGCGCCACCACCGCCCGGCTGGTTTCAGTTTTTATCTCTGTCCATGAGAGAGTTTATTTTTAAATCTGTGTATGTGGTGAGTGTGTATATGCATGTATATATATATGTGTAATGTGTGTGTAGATTTCTGTGCACATGTGTGCAAGTGCATGTGGAGGTCAGAGGTTGATGCTGGTGTCCTTGATAACTCTTTACCTGATAAGTTTAGGCAGGGATTCTCACTGAACTCAGTGCTTGCCAATTTGGTTAGTTTAGTTACCCAGCTTGCTCTGGGATCCCTTGTCTCCACCTTCCACCTCTAGAACACTGGGATTATAGGCAGGACACCACACCTGCTTGGCGTTTGTGTGGTTGCTGGGATCTGAACTCAGTTCCTCAGATCATCTATCTGCCTTGGCGGATGTTGATAGATAGTTGTCTTACAGTTGTCTTTGCAGTGTCTTTGTCTAGTTTGGTTATCAAGTACTACTGGCCTCAGAATGAGTTTGAAGTGTTCAGTTTTCTAGAAGAGATTAGGGAAGACTGTATTAATTCCTTAACTATTTAGTGGACTTCAATGAATCACTGGGTTTGGAGATTTTCATTTTGGGAGCATTTAAATTATGAACTTACTTTTTTTTAATGGTAGGAAAACTATTTGGATTAGCCATTTTATCTTTGTTGAGCTTTGGTAGTTTATGGTTTTTAAGTTTATTCACGTTTAAGTTGTCAAAATGATAGTTATCACTATCAGTTCTTATTATCCTTTAAATGGCTACAAGGACTGTCCTAATGATATTTTTCTTTATCAGGCTTTCTAGGGAGTTTCATTATTATTGAGGTTTTTTTTCAGATTTTCATAGTTTTGCTTCATTGATCATTTTCTGTCATTTTTCAGTTTTTGGTTTCAATATTTTTTGTTTCGTTTGGCTTTGTTTTGCTTTTCTAGCTTCTTGAAACTGGAATGTGGATTATTGATTAAAGATTTTTTTTCTATACATTTAGCATTTAGTTCTGCTACGTCTATATAACTATGCTTTGATAAATCCTTCTCAGCACTATTTTGTCAGCATTCTATGTATATTTATATATTGTCATTTTCTTAAAGTTTTTGTTCTGAAACCTCCCCTGGGACTTCCTCTTTGATTTATTTAGAATTATGCTATTTTATTTCCAAATGTTTAGAGGTTTTTTGTTTTGTTTTGTTTTTGTTTGTTGTTTGTTTTTGGTGATCCTTTTGGTATTAGATTCTAGTGGATTCTACTATGGATTGGCATTATTCTCTGTGGTATTTCAGTTAGCATTAAGCAACTGTGAGGATAAGCTGAAATCCTGTTTTTCCTGAAAAGAATGTCCTCTGGCTAAGAGCTATGCAGAAGAGACCTAGCACTCTATGACTGTAGCAGTTTGGAGTAGAATCACCAACTTACTGAGCTGAGTGAGGGAAAAGAGAAATGGTCTTGGCTCAGATGTCACAGAACTTGACTTCAACTTTTAGGTTTGGTGGGGAGATGTTTGTTTGCTATTTGCCATAAGACCCCTTTCCAGAGTGTCTTAGTTAGGGTTATTGTTGTGAAGAGACACCATGACCATGGCAACTTTTATAAAGGAAAACGTTTAATGGGGTGACTTACAGTTTCAGAGGTTTAGTAAATTATCATTATGGTAGGACATATCGGCGTGCAGGCAGACATGGTGCTGGAGAAGCTGAGAGTTTTACATCTTGATATGCAGGCTACAGGAAATGTTTGTCTCACTGGGTGTAGCTTGAGCATTTATGAGACCTCAAAGCTTGCCTCCACAGTGAAACACTTCTTCCAACAAGGCCATACCTACTCCAACAAAGCCATACCTCCTAATAGTGCCACTCCCTTTGGGGGCCATTTTCTTTCAAACCACCACACAGAGCATTCTCCTTTATTGCATTGTATTTATATTTTGTGTGCACATGTGTGTATGTGCACATGTGCTGTGTGAGAGCATTCATTTGTGCATGCATGTGTGCCATGCTGTGCATGTGGAAGTCAGAATACCCCTTACAGGAATGGGTTCTCTTTCCACTGTGTGGGTCTTTAGGATGGAGCTCAGGTGGTCAGGCTTGATGTCAGTTCTTTTACCTGTGGAGCCATCCTGGGGTCTCCAGAGCCTTTTAATGATGGTTGCTTTATAACTTCCATTAGTTCCATTGTTCAATCTATTGTGTAGATTGAAGAGCTCCTCATGCCATTGCACCAGGCATGGCTCTGCAGAATGGTTTAGTGCATTGAAATGACTGTCCTTTTGAGGGCAACTTTTTTGGCCTGCCACTTTCTGAGAGAGTTGGAGTTCTTAAGAACTTCTTTGGAAATTTGTTTATTTGATTTGCTCTCTTTTTCATGGTCAGTTTTGAGAAATAATATTTTCTTGAAATGTTATTATTTGATACAGATTATCAGTTGATTTGCATAGGACTGAGTAGAGTTGTCTTTTGATTTTGTGAATTTTTTTCTGTGTGGTTATTTCTTGGAGCTTCTTTCTGTGTGAGCGTTATACAGGATTATGGTTCATTAGTAAGAAACACTAGAAATAATTTTTCCTTGTATAACCTCACTGCTTATAGTTCATTGTATTCAGAACTATTTCCACAATACTTATTGAATTCTTGACATGTATTAGATACTTTACACATTTATTTAACCCGTACAATAGCCTTATAAGGCACATACTGAATGATTTTTATTTTGTGGAAAAAAATAGAATCACGAGAGTTAAGTTACTTAACTAATTAATTATGCCCAAATACCGTAATTTTAATTTCTTTCTTAGCTAATAGTTTATAATTACTTAAAGCTACTAAATATGTAGAACTATTTCTTTCCTTAATGTCTCAGCTTAAATCCCCACCTGTATTAGATACTTCCCTGTTGTTGTGAAAGAAGCCATTTAGGAAAGGAAGAGTTTACTTTGCCTTGAAGTTAGAAGACCACAGTGGGGAAGTAACGGTGGCAGGAGCTTGAGGCAGCTGGGCACAGTGAGTCTGAAGTGAGGCAGCAGAGAGTGGGCAGTGCTCCTGCTTGGTTCCTGTTTTCTTTTTAGTCAGGATCAGAGTCCATAGAACAGTGCAGATCTTCCCTCCTTAATCTAGACTGGAAAATCCCTCCAGGCATTCCCAGAGGTTTGCTTCCATGGTGATTCTAAATTCTGTCAAATTGACAGTCAAGATAAACTATCACACTACACCAAAAATAATACAATTCTTAATTTTCTCTATGAGAATGTTTTATGTATGTCTTCAAAAGATTAGTGGTGGAGAAATGCCACTAAAATTTTCTTCTTTAGTTACCACCAATTTAGAACTGTAACTAGATCTCATACTTTTTAATGAGTCCTTTATGTTTGGAATGCCAATGTAAACATCATAGCATTGTAAATATAAAAATTTTTAAATGTTAAAAAGTCCCAACATCCATAACATTTTTATTGTATTTATTGTATATTACCTTTGAGTTCTTTTTCACATGCATATTTTATATAGTTACAATACACGGATGTGGCCTTTTTTGGCATTCTATATTTGGTAAAGCAAGTTATTAAAATGCTTTTTTAGAAAGCTATTTTACGACTTTAGGATATAGCTTAGTGGTAGAACACTTACCTAGTATGTCTGACTCCCTGGGTTCAACAGTATTAACAACAAACAAACAAAAACAAGAACTTTAAGCTGGGCATGGTGGCACACATCTGTAATCCTAGCACTCAGGAGGCAAAGGCAGTAGACTCTGTAGTTCCAGGCCAGGCTGGACTACTCACTGAGTTCCAGGCCAGCCCTGGTTATATAATAAGACCCTATCTCAATACAAAAAAGATGAGACGGCCATTTAAAAGAAAATCAAACAAAAACTGTTCTTAGCCTGTTAAGTTTTTATCAGCTTATTATGTCAGTTCTGAGTCATGAAAAGTCTTTGTTGCTGAGAATCTGGAAGGGCTGTGTGGACTGCTTGTGATGCCTTATGCTAGTCCCTTCTCAAGTATTTGTATGGAACAGATTTGCTTTTGCTAACTGGTTTGAAAGCTCGTATGCTCACCGCCATAGACAAAAGTCCATATTTAGTTTCCTTTAAGAAATCTGTTAATATAAAATTATACCTGCATTCTTGAATTGGGAGAATTTAGGAAAGAGGAATTTGAGCAATGAAAGCATAGAGTTTCATCAGTGTAAAAAAGGATCTCTAGAGTAAGATTCAATAAATGTGTGTGACTATTGCCCTAATGGGCTAAGTGGCATTCTTTTAAAATTATTTGTACTGAGATTTATCTTTTCTCTTTCAAAGGTGTTAAAATCATCACACAGCAGGTTCAACCGAGTAAAATCTTACCCAAACCAGTGACTGCAACTCTACCCACCAGTAGCAATTCCCCTATTATGGTGGTTAGCAGTAATGGGGCAATTATGACAACTAAACTGGTAACTACTCCTACCGGTAAGTTTCACAAGCATCAGTCCATTCATTCATAAGTCATCAAATAACTTCCCATACCAGCAGTGTGTTGACATTGCATATCTAAAAGTTAATGAGACAGTTCTACAAAGAAGTCTTTTTTATTTTGTTTTGAGACAGAGTCTGTGGCCTAGAACTCTGTATGTAGCTGAGGATGACCTTGAACTCATATTTGATCCTCCTGTCCCTACCTTCTGAGTACAAGGATCATAGGTGTGGGCCACCACACAGGTTTATCAGGTGCATAGTTTTCAAAAGGTCTTTCTTGACTCCCTCAACTCCTGTCCTGACCCCTGAAGTTAGCTCTCTCTGATATATTTTTTTTCACAGTCCTCTGTTATTTTTCTTTATTGCAGTTACTCCAATTTCTACTTATCTAGTTGTTTGAATTGTTTTATCCATATTGGACAATAAGCTTTATGGAATTAAGGGAACAAATCCATTTATTCACTATATGTAGGTGCTCAGTCAGGATTTGCTGAGTAACTGAAAACATGTCCAACTCACAAGGATGTTACTCATAAAAGTCCATGTTACACATTACAGTGTAGTAAGGATTGCCTAGACTGATGGAAGCATGCCATTGTTCCCAGATAGACAAGCAATCAATTTGTGCTAGAGGTAGTAAAAAGAAGAGCATTTTAAATTACCACTCTTTGTGAACTTTGTAAGTGTTAAATGATAACCAGTCAGGAGCTAAGGAGATAGCTCAGTGTGCAAAAGCACTTGTTAAAATGCAAGTGTAAGGACCTGAGTTCAAATCCCTAGAACCTACATAAAAGCCAGACCTATAGCAATACTGGGTCATGTTTCTGTATTTATAGTGCAACAGGGTTTCTTTTTTTTTTTTTTTTTTAAGTAGAAGTTTTTGGTTTTGTCGTTATAATTCAAAGCATTCAAACTTTATACCCCTGTACTATGTTTACTTTGGACTAGACTTTTTTTCTGGTTCAGATATATTCTGTGAGCAGACTAATTCTTCTTAATGTTCCTCTTATGCTTGTAGTGGTTATAAGTTTTTAAAGTAAGTGACTTCCTAACCTAAAGGTAATTTTTTCTGAGGTGGGATATTTTGAAAATGTCTGTTACAGTTTTCTCTGAATCTCACTTCAGTTTAAGCAAATGCCATCTTAGTCTTTTCTCCGTTTCCTCTTCATTTTTCCTGAGACTGATCCTTCTTGTAGGACTAGTCTTTCTGAGTTACTGGTTTATAAGAAACTGCAACAGACTCATCTGATTAGTTTTTAATCTTTTGTGAAAGAGAAAAGTCATAGAAATAGTAGGAAAGGGTATAAAATCTTTTGAGAGAGATGGAAAGATCGATTTCCCAATAAGTCAGTTAAAGTTGAGGAATTATGTAAATAGAGATAATTTTAGTCTAAAAACTGTTCCTGGCAATTCTTGGCAGTTTCAACTATATCTCTAGTAAAATGATAGAATGATCCTTTAAGAGATGGAAATTTCACTGGGCAATGGTGGCGCACACCTTCAATTCCAGCACTCGGGAGGCAGAGCCAGGTGGATCTCTGTGAGTTCAAGGCCAGCCTGGTCTACAGAGCGAGATCCGGGACAGGCTCCAAAGCTACACAGAGAAACTCTGTCTCTAAAAAAACAAAAAATAAACAAACAAAAAAAGATGGAAATCTCTTTAGAGAGTGGCAGGTAAAAAACGGAAAAGTTATAAAATTTTAAATAAATATTGCCTTATTTGCTGAATGGTGACATTAACTTTTGCTCTGGGCCAGTATCAACCAGACATAGGGACCTTAAGTAGCTGTAACAGAGACACTTACAGTGCTCTGGCATAAAGATAGCAGGAGAAGGGGTAGGAGGGTCTACCTTTTCTTGGGCTGGTAATTTGATGCAACACATCACAAAGTTTTACATGTAAAATTAATTTGAATCAACTTGGCATTGGTTTTTGCTATACACATTGAAAACTGGCTGTAAAGTTGGAAATGAATGTCTTGACACCTTACAATTCCTTTTTCAAGTTAAAGTGATATATATGACATTGAGCTATAGTAAAATTGTACAATTATCATTCTTTTTATAAGTTAAAATTTTTGATAAATTTTCTTTTCACTACTTTCTTCTTATAGGTACTCAGGCAACCTACACCCGGCCAACAGTGAGCCCATCCTTAGGTCGAGTAGCCACAACCCCTGGAGCTGCAACCTATGTGAAAACTACCAGTGGTAGCATCATTACTGTAGTACCCAAATCATTAGCTACCTTGGGAGGCAAGATAATTAGCAGTAATATTGTTTCTGGTAGGTATGTCTAGAATATGTTAAAAGCATGGTGATTTTTGGTTAGAAGAAAAGCCAAGTTTCTCTACAGCAGGACTCTATTAAACACCAGGTTTTGCTTCAAAATTTGACACTTTGTTTTCAGTCCTTATATGTAATGATTAAACACAGCTTTTGGTAAGTCTAAAGTTGAAAGAGCATTTAGTTTTAAGTCACAGTGCAAAATTATGGTTTATGTTTGCATAGGGATTTTTCATTTAAAAAATAGTCTCACATTTGTCAGCCCTTTTAGACTCTATATAACTTGAGGTATTGTGCCAACTTTACAAATGGACACATGAGGATTTAGAGGTAACATGAAGCTGTCCAATGTTTGCAAAAAGGATAATGGAAGAACCTGTATTTGCATCTGAATATGTTTCAGGAACATAGTTTGGATTTTCAGTTACTAATGTCACTTTAGCTTATTAAACATAAAATATTTGAATATCTTTGTTTTTCACCATTCGTGATGTTTACTTTTTAAAATTATTTTACTGAGATAGTAAAACCAACTCTCTGCCTATTTATTGGTATGTTGGAACAGTACCTGGTTTTTATTGGCTCATTAATCTTTACAGTATTTGGGTTGCAGATTCTGAAGTAGAATGTTAATGTGGCATTTGTTTTCATTGATTATTATTTTTAATTAAAATTATGTAAATGATCTGACTAAGCAAGCCTTGTGGATTTTAGCTGTCTACTATTTTTGTAGACTAGTCATGTTTTGTCTGCCCCGGGTGAGTTGTTCTAACATTTTTAAAATGAAAGGAATAAAGTTTCTGGCAGTATTTTATGTTGCTGATAACTCAGAGAATGGAAAAAAGCAGAACAGAGCATGGTGTTGGCATAAAGCTCTGTATTCAAAGCTGTTAATTTTGGCTCCACTCTTAAGTGTAAGTGAGAAAACCCAGTGCTTGCCAACCTAAGGAGGGTGAGACGAGAAGGGAAGGATCATTGTGCTGTAGCTTTTAAGTGGATATATAAGGAACACAGTTAATACTCTAATTTATCATTTGATAGTATCTTTAAATAGTCTAAAGCTCTTGTTCAAACACATTTCAGAAAGTTGACTTCATTGGAAGGTAGCTTTTTAAGACCTTGAACAGATTTTTACATGTATCTGAGTTCACAGTACTATATAGCTTACAGGTGTGTCTAGATGTCATGAGGTCTCTTTTGGGACCTTATCATGGTGTAGCTGTTCTGTACTAGATTAGAGTCATGTCAGTATACAATCCTAGAAGCAGAGGTTTGATCTAATATCTGTGTATTCTCTCTCTCTCTCTCTCTCTCTCTCTCTCTCTCTCTCTCTCTCTCTCTCTCTCTCTCTCACACACACACACACACACACACACACACACACACATATGTGCTCACCTTTGTATTAAAGATGGAACTGCTCAAGGTTAGTTGCTATTTCAAGTGAATGAGTGGTTCTACATGAGAAGAATTATTAGAATTCTCCAGCTTTCCAACACTCTAGAATATATTGACATAGAGTTAAAACAGTTTAATTTGGTGTCAAATACTTTTACCTACTGAGCCATCTTTCTGGCTCTCATTTCCCAATCTTTATTTTTAAAAAAATATTGCTTTTCTTTTCTTTATATTCTTGCTCTCCTATGACATTGAGATCATAGTATAGTAATTTTAAAAATCTACATATCACCAGCTGGTAGCCTGGTTGAACAAATTTAGATAATTTTCCACCTTTATCTATGAGCAGGTGGTGGATTCTGATTTCTCTCTTCCCCACACAAAAGATCTATTTTTGCTAAAACATTCCCAGACATTCAGCTGTAAGAATAGAAGACTTTAAAACAAAACAAAAAATTTTTCCTCTCATTGTTGGGGAATTTAGAAAGGTGCAAGCAACATTAAGATTCCATAATGTTTTGTGTAAATGTTTATATTATAATTTAAAATTTTATTTTTTATTAACAGTTTAGATATTTTCCCATATCGGTAAATGTATTTTAATCACCCAGTGGTTATGAATATTTCCCTGTGTACCATAATTTAATCATATTCTTACTGTTGAGTGATTTAATTGTTTACAGATGTGGGGTTTTTGGCTTTTAGATTTTTTTCTTATTGGTTATTATAAATAATCTTGTGGTGAATATATTTTTTTGTGAAGCTCTTGCTTCCTTTGTATAACACCTTAGGAGGCAGATTAATTTTTCCATAGTACTTTCTAGAAAAGTTGTATTTTTATTTTTATTAGACGGAACAAATGGAAACTATGTTATTTATATGCATATATATCAGATAACTTTCATACACACACACACACACACACACATATATATAGTGAATATTGTTGAATTTTGATTGTAGAAATATACTCATTTTATGCAGAAGTTTGTTTCCTTCAGAGATGAATTAATTGTCTTAACTTTAAGGGCATTTTGAGGACCTGGGGCAAGACTTGCTTGTGACTTACAATCTTTCAATGTCTAGCAAGGAGCTGCTGTTTGTATACTTTTTTGTTTATTTTTTGAATTATTCTTTGGGCAAAGCAGCATAAAACATTACACAGAAACCAAGATAGAGTGATTTAAGAATCTATGGATAGTAGGATCTAAGCCAATAAATTTGTTAAGTCAGCGTACCATAGTATTCACACACATACCCCACCCCCCTTGGGATGCCCAGCAAACACCTTGCCAGTGAGAAGCACTCCTCAGTACTTCTCTCCCCACCCCACTCAGTGTTATATTTTGAATCAGGCTCTTGCTGAGTTGCTCAGGCTGGCCTGGAACTTGCAGTCCTTTTGCTTTAGTCTCTGGAGTGGTGTAGCTTACACCACCAAACCTGACTATAATCGTTTTGAGTTTTTTCACAATTTGTTGTTACTGTTGGAGACAGGATCTCATCATATATTTCAGGCTGGCCTCACACCAGCTATATAGCCTAAACTGTTGTTGAATTTGCAGTTCTTTTTTCTCTGTGGTTTACAAGCATCCCCCGCTACTCCCACCTCCAAAAAAAAGAAAAGACTCTTTGGAATTCATCATCAGAGAGCCCATTGAGATCCAAATGTGATTGTTACTTGGTTCAATGTTATTTATTTATTTATTTATTTATTTATTTATTTATTTATTTATTTATTTATTTTTTACCCTTTTTAAGTATAGTGTCTTTTGGTAGGTTCTCTGAAATGCCAGATTCTATCTGTGGTACTGTGATACATAAACATGTACACAGGATTCAGTGTGTGCCCTAAAAAAAATGCTAAATGGGTTGGGAGGTTGTGGTGCACGCCTTTAATCCCGGCACTCAGGAGGCAGAGACAGGCGAATCTCTGTGAGTTTGAGGCCAGCCTGGTCTACAGAGTTCCAGGATAGCCTCACTGTAACACAGAGAAACCCTGTCTTAAAAAACAAAAACAACAACAAAAAGATTTGGGCTGGAGAGATGGCTCATTGATTAAGAGCACTGGCTGCTCTTCAGAGGACCCAGTTTCAATTCCCAGCACCCACAATGGCAACTCACACTGTCTGTAACTATTTCCAGGTGACCCAACACCCTCATACAGACATACATGCAGGTAAAACACCAATGCACATAACAAAGATTTATGTGCTTTTCTTAAAATATCCACAGAAGGCAGGTGTGGTGGCACATACCCTTTAATTCCAGCACTTGGGAGGCAGAGGCAGGCAGATCTGAGTTCAAGGTTAGTCTGTTCTACAGAGTGAATTTCAGGACAGCCAAGGCTACACAGAGAAACCCTGTCTTCAAAAACCGGGGGATGGGGGTGTTGAGGGGGTGAGGAGAGACTGCTAAATGGACTACAGATGAAGCTCAGAGGTAGAACAGTTGCCTAGTATGAGTAAGGCCCTGGGCTTGATTCCTGGAACTACAAAAGAAAACAAATTTTAAAAACTAAAGAAAAACAAGGATGCTAACTAGCTTCTGCGGGTTCCGTTGTATTGTGGAAACTGTAGATCCACTACTATGAAAGCCTAGCTTTGCATAGTTTTTTCCTTAGGTGAAACATACACACTGGAATTTCATGCATTTAGTACTAGTCATTCTAAAAAAGAATGATGTTCCAGTTTATTAATACAATGTTACACTTATTATTTCCTGTTAGTCCTTTTTCTCCATTTTGAATTATTGACTCCCCCAATCCCCATTCATTAAACTGGTAGACTTGACTTATGACTGTCTCCTGAATTGATAAACCTTTATAATGGAAGGGGTAGATATTTTAGTACATAAAAATAAATCCAGTTGCTAAGCAAGTTTTATCTTAAACAAAATGACCCTTATATTTTGGTGTTAATTTAAAAGCATAGTTTATGTTTCCTTGAGGTAGTTTTTATAAAAACACTTTTCCATTATCAAATATTTGATAATTTTCCAGTGTATAAAAAGGCTCACACAACCATATATGAGGGATTAGAATTAATCAAGAGTTAAAGTTGGTTTAAGTGAATAATGAGCAGCTTGGTCTTGTGGTTTATAATGGCCTACTTATTTACTGTATAGTTGAAGGAAAAAACAATTGTAAAGCTAGTCGGTAGATGCAAGTGCTTTCCTATGTACCTGCTGAATGGCACCCGGGATTGATGAGGCATTGGGTATTGCAAGTGTATTGTGATGATTTCTAACAGGATTGCCCCAATTTAACAAATTCTTAATCATCCTTAAAATGTTTTTTTAGATTTATGTGTATGAGTGTTTTGCCTACATATATACGTGTGTGTGTGTGTGTGTGTGTGTGTGTGTGTGTGTGTGTGTGTGTGTTCATCATGTACATGCCTGGTGCCCATGGAGGTCATAAGAGGGTGTTGGATCCCTTGGAATTGGAATTGGAATTATGGATGGTTATGAGGCACTGTATGGGTGCTGGGAACTGACCTCAGGTCCTCGACAAGAACAACAAGCCCTTAATCTCTGAACCATCTCCCCCGCCCCTTCTGAATAAATCTTAGAACTAGAACCTTGTTATTCTTGGTGTAAGATTATTTCATATAGTATGTTAATTTGAAATTCTAGTAAGGAATGTTAATATTTTTTCCAATGGAAAATAATTAGTAATGTTTTTGAGAATATATTAGTTGTGTTTTTATTGAGTGCCCATTCTGTATTTACTTATTTACTACACCGGCCTGTAGAAAAGTATGATCTGCCTGCTTTCTTAGGCCCAGAAAATTTTAGGAGCTAAAGTAGAATTGGGACTAATATGCTCAGTATGAAATCAGCACACTGAAGGAAGGGTGTATATTGACTAATCTTAAAATCTGTCAGAACTTCAAAAGTTCCACACGGGAGTTTGGGATTTGTCGGATAAGTAGTGGGAAACCTCAGAGTTTGCCGTCAGTTTCTGTTGCCTGTGAACAGGAGGAACTAATATTGTTAAATTGGTAGATTAAGGCTCTGAACCAGTGTAAGCTGCTATTTTTGTTTATTGGTTTTAATATTTGTTGTGAGGGATAGGGGTGCTGGGATCAGAGGACAACTTGCATGAGTTGGTTCTCTCCTTCTACCCTGTGTGGCCTAAGGATTGAATTCAGTCATCAAGGCATGGCGGGCAAGTGACTTTGCCTACTGTGCCATCCTGTGAGCCCACATGGAGATTGTGACGTTCAAGAGTGAAAGTTGAAACTAGATGTAGTGGGGATTAGGAATACTCTTTAAGACCAATTTAAGCTGTTTCAGATTCTTGATGTGAAAGGTTTCATTTAGGAGATTGGGTTTGGTATAGAATATCAAAACTGTATGACAGAGAAGCTTGAGATGGGGAAGCAGGGAGGAAGAGGAGAGCAGTGCTGACTGCGCTTGCATGGACACCATTATTTATTTATTTGTTTGTTTGTTTTTATTTATTTTTTTACGTTTTATAAAATCTTTATTGACAAATAATTCACATAGTATACAATTTGCCTGTTTGCACAATTTGATAGACTTTAGTCCAGCATCCTCAGGCCCATGACAACATCACCACTTTCTATTTTAGAACATCGCTGTCTTTTTCATACGCACATATGGTGATTACATTCCACCTTATTTTTTTAAATGAACATAATATTTGCAATTGTAACCATTTTTAAGTTCACAATTCAGTGGCATGAATTATATTCATTTTTTAAAGAAGATATGTTACTGATATACTGAAATCATTCATATATGTAATAAACAGTTTCAAAGTAATTGCCACCCTCTGTGCTAAACACCGAGCCATCAGCGACAAGAAAAGGTCATATTTTGTTGTCAGGTACAGGGAGTCAAGACAAGGCAGGAATCCAAGGTTTGTACCAGCTCTTCTAACTTGGACAATTAGAATGTAGAGCATACATTTGGTAGTAGATAGATTTGATAGATGGGAGAGAAGCAGACTGTAGAGGAAAGGCCACTATATGTTTTTGTCAGTAGGTTTATACACTTAGAAAGTAGATCTTTTCTATCTTATAGAAAATTAGGTTTCATTACGCCATTTTCAAACAAAAATTATTTTTGTTTCTTTACCCTCTTGTCCCATCCCTGTCCCTCCCTTTTCCCTCCTCCTCCCAGTAGTAGCCCCTTTTGCACTTTGATGTCCCATGGGACCTTTTGTTCTTCCCTCTCGCCTTTCTTAACACCTGTTCTCCCTCACAGCCCCGTATTTTCATGCATCCAGGATCCAAATATGAGGGAGAGCATGAGATGCTTGTTTCTCTCAGACCGAATTACCTCACTTACATTATAAGAAAGTAGATCTTAATGACTGAAAACAATTTTACCCTGTCAGTCGATTTCCTCCTTGCAGTCTCTAGAGTTGTGCACACTCAGAAGCACATATTGACTGCCACTTGGTCTACACATCTGTGTTCACTTTTTTTTTTTTTTTTAATTCATTTTGGTTTTCTAAGGTAGGGTCTCACTCTACAGTACAAGCTGGTTTAGAACTCACAGCCCTCCTGCCTGCACCTCTCAAATGCTGGGATTACACACGTTCACTCCCACACACAACTGTCTTTTTGTACGCCTTTTTGTAAATTTTTTCTACAATTTAGTGAATCTTGATGTTTGCCTCTAATGTTCCTATTTTGAAGAGCGTTTCCATCATGCTGGCCACATAAATTTAATAATTAGATTTGTGGGAAACACATGTCATAAGATTTTTGTTTAGTTTTCAGGAAAGAGTGTTGATGGGGAAATGGACAGTGATATTTTTAGATTTGGAATTTGGTGTGTAGGTCCTCAGATTTTCAAAAGAGGATTATTTTAAGACTCACTTCTTGCTGGGCATGGTGGTGCATGCCTTTAATCCCAGCACTTGGGACGCAGAGTTAGAGGCAGGCAGATCTCTCTGAGTTCTAGGTCAGCCTGGTCTACATAGTGAATTCCAGGCCAGCTGGGGCTACATAGTGAAACCCTGTCTCAAAAACCTTAATAATAATTTAAAAAAAAGTACATTCTTAGTATTTATCATTCTGGGGTGATTCAGAATTTACTATTCCAAGCCTTCTTTTTTGTCCTTAGGACCACATTCACGTCATCTAAAGGTGACATTGTTTAAACATATTACTTGTATACATCATAAACAGGATCAACCAAGTATCACTAGTCCTTAACTCAGGCCTCCTTTTCTTCCTACTTCTCTAAGGAACGACTACCAAAATCACTACAATCCCAATGACTTCCAAGCCCAATGTGATTGTTGTACAAAAGACTACAGGAAAAGGAACGACCATTCAAGGCCTCCCTGGCAAAAACGTTGTCACAACATTGCTAAATGCTGGAGTAAGTAAGACCTTGAACGCACTAAGTAATCCACTAAGCATTTTTTAAAATTTATTTATTTATTTTATGTGCATTGGTGTTTTGCCTACATGTATGTCTGTGTGAGGGTGCTGGATCCCTTGGAATCAAAGTTCCAGACAGTTGTGAGCTGCCATGTGGTTGCTGGGAATTGAACCTGGGTCCTCTGGAAGAGCAGCCAGTGCTCTTAACCTCTGAGCCATCCCTCCAGCCCTCCACTAAGCATTTTAAAGGCCATCTATACAAACATTTTTTTTTAAGAACATCAGAACCCCATAGTGGATGGAACGGCTTGATTCTCTAGTGCTGTGATAGAATAACCTTTATCCATCATCAACGGATGACATTTTTCACAGTAATGTGAAAGCATGTTGCTCCTAGCTGCTCATAGCAAGGTGGCTTGTGACCATGGTTTGAGTGCTTAGTTTCATTCAGATGGAGAATTCCACTGGCTTAGCTGCAGGAAGACTTGGAACAGTTTTATTCCTGCTTATGGCCAGTAGATAAGCATTTGGTTTAGGTTAGACAAAGAAATATTTGAGTTTAAGATAAAATTGTTAGATTGGGTTTGTTACTTAAGGTTTGTTCCTTATCTCCCCCTCCATTTCCCCCATTTTAGGCTCCAAAGGCAATTGTGAAGAGGATGGAGTTGGACACATTTAGGCTTTGTGTCTTTCTATTATTGTATTTGATCTTGGGTGGCTTATTTAACCACTGTAATCTTTTATTTCTTCTTGTTTACATTGGGGTGATGATGGGTGTTTTGAAAGTGCTTAGAACAGTGTCTAACAACACATGGGAAGTTCTGTCATTGGTTTCTTACTGTTCTTGGTATTTAAGCACTCAGGCTATTTTTCTGACCTCACTAGAAGACAGAGATCTTTCATATAAGTAGATCATAAAAGCTTATGTATCATAGTCTTTTATAATACTGAAAGTGGTCCTCATTAGGCCTCTTTTGAATTTACATAGCAATTCAGCAGGAAAGCCAGGATTCTGTAGTACAGAGGCAGAGGCAGGCAGATCTCTGTGAGTTCCAGGCCAACCTGGTCTACAAAGCAAGTTCCAGGACAGCCAGAGTTGTTACCCAGAGAAACCCTGTCTTGGAAGCCTGCCCCCTTCAAAGGGTATGTTATCTGCTACAAGAGATCTAAGAGTCATGTGCGAATTTTGTCTAGTAGATACTTGAACAGTAGTTTGTCAGGCAATGCTAGTAAATCGAATAGATCAATCTATGGGACCATTGTCATCAGCACACAGAACACGCGTTTATACTCCCCACCTGCATCCATGCAGGCCTACTACACATGAGAGGAACTTTCTCAGATGACATCCTGGTTTTGTTTGGGTCACAGTACTTGGACAGGCTGTCAAGCCATTTACAGATCAGCATGCCGCATACTTGCAAACTGGTGGCTGTTGGAAGACAAATCAGAACTCTTTCTGGGAACACTGCTGCACACAGTATGTGAGAGTTGAAATAGCCACCTGATTAGAAACACTTTGTTTCCTTTTGATAATTGTAGTTGATAGTTAGGTTTATAATTTTTAAGCTCAGATTTAGATATGAATTCTCAATGGTTGCTTTTTTGACAGCTCACCTGGTTCCTTTCAGTTTATCAACTGCTCAGTTTGAAAGCTACACATCTATGATGATGATAGCTAAAAATTAAGAAAATCGCTAATGTGAAAACTGCTAACTCTTAATTTTATGAATTTTAATCTATAATTATTGGTAAAATTACTATATTTGAATTTAATTCAGTTAAATTCAAATAGAACTATGCTGAGATTAAAACTGTGATCAGAAAAACAGTACTTCAGAAAAAAACAAAGGGCTGAGGATATGGATTAGTGGTAGAGCATTTACCTAGCATGTATGAAGCCTTGGGTTTGATTTCTAGCAACACACATACATACACACAGAGGGGGAGAGAGACAGACAGACAGAATAAAGCAGGTGAAAATTCAGAAAATGGTGAAAGGCTTGAATCTGTAATAGACTAAAGTGATATTAGTAACATACTAGTAAACCATGAGAAATGCTTTATGTTTTTCCCCTTTCTTCCTGTAACCTTAGAAAGAATGTTAATTCTTTGCGCTTTTCATCTTCCCCATACTTCTTTTTATAGATATCCTGCTGTATACCTTTATAATTTCATATATGCTTGATTTATTTTGTATGTGTATGTTTATCTGTTGATATTCTGCACAGTTTTTTATTACATAAATATTGACTTCAGGTATATTAAAAAGTGAAAATGAGTGTGGGAGATGACCTATAATTTCAACTTTCAGACATAACAATTGTTAACATTTTAATATATGTTCTTCCAGACATTTGTTTTAATATAGGTATTCTATGAATGGGATAGTATAAGTTCTTAGATATTCTTAGATGTGGTAATTTTAAAAAACTTAATCGACAGAAATAATTTCGTTTTTTGGCTAGAAAGTTAGTCAGATGACTTGTAATATTATTTCAACTAAGTCCAGGATTTTTTTAATCACTTAAGAAATCGTGTTCTTTGTTGCATAATCTATAGTCCTTTTCCCATCCTGGCAAAATCTTTCTGTGCTTTTTCAGTAAATGGACCATTGTTTGTTTTTTTTTTAATCACTTAAGTGCATATAAATATCTTAAATAATGATTGACTTCAATTTAGGGAGAAAAGACTCTTCAGACAGTGCCAACTGGAGCAAAGCCAGCAATCATTACTGCTACAAGACCCATCACCAAAATGATTGTAACACAGCCCAAAGGAATAGGTTCCACAGTCCAGCCGGCAGCTAAAATCATCCCAACAAAAATCGTCTATGGACAACAAGGGAAAACACAGGTATGCTGTAAGATATGGTAACTTTTCTTGGCTTTTGAATATTTAAAATTCTCAGGTAGAAATTTTCTTCCCTTTTCTTTCCTCCAGAAGACCAGAGTTTCATTCCATGTACCCACATTGGGAAGGTCACAACCATTTTTAACTCCAGCTGAAGAGGATTCAAAACCCTCTTCTGGCCTCTGAGGGCACCATATACATACACAGACACATTAAAAAACAAGAAGGAAGAATCATAACTGTAGCAGTTTGGCATGTCCCATTTAAATTATTGTACATAGCTTAGCTCTAGTTCATCTGTGGATTAAATTAGTCTTTGGTAAGCAATACTGGGCCCAAAGCCTAAATAATAAATATACATAATGGTAATTTCTGTGCCTGGAAAATGACCTCTAAGTTTAGCTTTTGTTGTTGTTTGTTTCTTTTTTGGACAGGATTTCATTCTAGCCAAAGGTGTCTTTGAAGTCGAGATAAACTTCCAGCCTCTCCCAAGTGCTGGGGTTATAGGCATAAGCCACCAAGTTCTGGGGTTATAGGCATAAGCCACCATGCCTGGCTAGTTTAGCATTTAAATGGCACTCTGAGATTTCATCTGGGCATGTTTCTGATTTTCTTCTAGGTTCTCATTAAACCCAAACCAGTGACATTTCAAGCTACAGTTGTTAGTGAACAAACAAGGCAACTGGTAACAGAAACATTACAGCAAGCATCTAGGGTAGCAGAGGCCGGTAATTCATCTGCTCAGGAAGGAAAAGAAGAATCACAGGGTTACACAGATAGTAGTTCCTCTTCCACGGAGTCCTCCCAGAGTTCCCAAGGTAAGAATTACTGTACTTCTGATTACACAAACACTGATGACATCGTGCCTCAGTTCTGAAGCAGCTATTACTTCTAGGGATTCCAAACCAAACTTGTATGGTGGTAGTTCTTTTGATTTGATTTGATTTTTTTTTTTCCTGTTTAGTAATTGAGCTGAGATTTTATTTTTGATATAGATTACCATTCCTACCTTGTGTCATATGTTCATCAAATCATTGATAGATTTTAGATGATGATTTTTAATCAGGTAAGTAGTGTTGAGCTGGGCACAACTGTAGCTTCTAGATGGTAACTTTTGTGTTTTTCCTCTTTGGTTTGGGGGAAGTAGAAGAAGTATACAAGAAAAGGAATGTGTTTTTAAAATTGATTATTGCTAAAACTTGAGAAAGAGTCAAGGTGGCCAGAGGTGAGCTGTAAGTGGGTGGCTGTACATCCCAGTGTGTATGGAGTCTTAGTTTATGTTTGCTGTCCTGCCTAATTATGAAGAACATTGCCTTTAACTCTGAAAAGTATTCCAAATGGTAATCCGTAGTTATCCCATTTATTAGAAGATGAACGCCACAGCAGGAGATAATTTTCAATATTGCTGTCATTATGACATTTTACTAGGAAGTCTCTTACAATATACACTCAGGGTCTACTCTGAAGCTCTGAGACATTGTCTTCTATTCATGTTACTCAATTACCCTCACTGCCCTTACTGGGTGCTACAAGCTGAGGATCCTGTCTGAAATACTTGGGATGAGAAGTATCTTGATTTCAGATTTTGTATTTGTGTGTTAGTGTTTGTGTGTGTGTGTGTGTGTGTGTGTGTGTGTGTGTGTGTGTGTGCAAGAGAGGGGCTGGAGAGAGAGAGACTGAGAGACTGAGAGACTTTACAGATGGGATCCAAGTCTAAACATGACATTCATATATGTTTCATATAAACCTTATACACTTAGTCTGAGGTAAGGTTTTTGGTTTTGTTTTTTCCCCCTGCACCTGTGTTCTGACTGTGACCATCATGTGAGATCAGGTGTAGGATTTTCTGCTAGTAGTGTCACTTTGCTTAGAAAGTTTCAGATCATGGAGCATTTTGGATTAGAGTCTTTAGCCTATGTTTATGTCTGTGCTTATGCACTCTGATGCATCTAAGCACAAATGTTCTTCTTTCCCCCTATTCCTTGTTCTTCTCTTCCTTCTCCTTGCTTCTTCTACATTAGCCTTACTGGTATGCCTGCCTTTTTTTTTTTTTTTTTTTTTAAGCACTGTTAGAAAGCACATTTTTTTCATATTATACACATTATTTTTAATCTTCAATGATGCTTTCACATTCATTTTACATAGTTTACATTGCTGCATGTTATTTGTTGACAATTATTTGTCGGTTTGAACTATGTAGTAAGAATTGTGTGAGGCCCTATAAAGGTTGAGTAAAATGCAGTTCTTGCCCTTTTTTTTTTGCCCCCTTTAAAGATAGAGTTTCATAAAGCCCAATCTGGCTTCCAACTCCAGCCGTGAATAGTCTTGAACTTCTGATCCTGCTGCCTTTATTTTCCAAGTGCTGGGATTACAGGTGTGTACCACCACACCTGGCTAATTGTTGTGCTGTAGGAGCTTAAAATTCAGACTAGGAGGTTTTAAAAAAATTCATACTCAATTGCAGCATAAAGATTTTCATTAATAGTGAACAAAATTATGCCAAAGGTTAAAAGTCCATATTCCAAAAAAATGAGTAACATTCATTCACAAAGCAAGTATTTAATAAGATCTTTGAAAGCTTGTTAATTAAAAAAATAAGCTGTTGATTTTGGTAAACAATATAGTACTTACTTCAGAAAGTGAATAGTTTTCCTAAGCCTGCTATCAGGGATAGTAATATTTTACAAATCATTTTACTAATATTTGTTTTATCTTTCTGCTGATTGTAAATCAGTATGTAAACTATTTACAGTATGTGACTCTTATTACCAGTCATTCCTGTTTGCTTATATTTTATTCTCTTTGCTCAATTGGTGGTTTCATTTTTTTAAATTTGATTCTTTGTGTGTATGAGTGTTTTGCCTGCATGTGTGTTTGTGCACCAGTGTGCCTGTCTGGTTCTGGAAGAGGCTGAGAGGGCATCAGATCTTCAGGGACTAGTGTTACAAACAGTTGTGAGCTTCCATGTGGCTGCTGGGAATCAAACCCAGATCCTCTGAAAGAGAGCAGCCAGTGTTCTTAATCACTGAGCTATCTCTCCAGCTCTGGTTTTATTTTTGTATTGTATTTTTTGGTTCTGAGAATGAAACCTGTAGCCTTATACATGGCTAAACATACACTCTGCCACTGACCAATACTCACAGCCTTGCATTATTGCTTTTGTCTCTAGTTTCTTTTCTGTTGTATCCATTGTGTGTGTGTACAATTTTAAAGGTTTTTAGCCAGTTGAGAGTAGTTACAGGTACCAAGTTCTTTTACCTCTAAATTACATTTTTAGGTCTCTATTTGTTATGGGTTATCCTTTTTACAGCTAAATTACCATTATCAAAGTCAAGAAATGTAATTTCATTAATAGTATTATTATCTAATTTATAATTCATGTAGACATACTACCAATTGATAAGTGATGTTCTTATATTTTTGGTTGTGAGCCTAGCCTTTAACGGCTGAGCCATCTCTCCAGCCCGATAAGTGATGTTCTTTATTGCTTTGTCTCCTAGTCACATTTCAACTCAGGGTCACACATTATACTCAACTATATTATATGCAACTATCACAATATTGCCATCATCTTCCTTTTCTTTTTCCTCCTCTTCTTGTCACTGTGTAACCCTGACTAGCCTGGAACTTGTTATGTAGACCAGGCTGGCCATAAACTAAAAATACCTGCCTGCCTCTTCCTCCTGAGTGCTTGGATTAAAGGTCTTGCCTTCCTTTTTAGTTTTTTGAGATAGGATTTCATTTTGTAGCCGAGGCTAGCCTGAAACTCATGGAGATCTTTTTGTCTCAGCCTCCCAAGTGCTGGCATTAAATGTGTGAACTATCACTTCTGATACCATCATCATTCTTTATTCTCTTTTGGCCTAGATAGCTTCTTAATCCCTACTTTCCCCTTTGACTGTGACATTTGAAGAGTTTAAATGAGTTACTTTGTAGACTCTTCTTCAACTAGGTTTTGTCTGATTTGATTCAGTAGGAATTGCACAGGTAGATAATGTTTCTCGGCTTCATCAGGAGAGGCATAATGTCCATTTGCCACATTGATGAGTGAACAGTAGTCACTCAGTTAGGATGATTGCTTCTAGTTTTCTCTACTGTGAAGTTAACCTATTCCTCTTTGAGATTAATAGTGATTTGAGAGGAGATACTCTGAGATCGTAAATGTAGCGTTTCTCATTAATCACTTACCTACGTTTTAGCATCATTTTCAAGGGTTTTTCCTGTATGTGCTCTGGAATAAGGATGCTTTGTTTCAGGAGAATGCCTTGATTCCATTTGTAGTTTCTAAGGTTCCTTCTTGGTATATTCACCCCCACAAAGAGACATCTAGGCCCCATATCTAATTCCTGAACTGTCTCTTCACAAGTAGAGTAGAAAGTCTTGGGCATCTTCCTGATATGAAACTTGGCCACCCTGGCATGGTCCATCACACCGTATTATGCTTCTGATATTGCTTTTTTAATGTTAGTCACTTTGTTTTGTACTTTTTATTATTATTTTCTTCTCTGTTAGTGTCTCAAGGATAATAATAACAACCAGGGAATGATTAAGCTTCATGCTTATAAACTTATTTTAATTGCCTCATTCCAAACCATTGTTCTACCTCTGTAGTTTCTCCTAACCATGGAGGAGCTCTAGACTGTTGCTTGGATCCTGATAGACAGTGAGTTAAGCAAGACTGTTAGATCAAAGACATTTTTCTAGGTCAGTCATGAAAATCACACCATATGTTTTCTGAAGCTACTGTGCCTTTTTTCCCCTTCCTACATGGTCCTTCTGTTTTTCCGTTCTTACTTATGAAGGGTAGCCTTACTGATTTTCAGATTTTTTAAAAAGTATTTTTTTTTTCATTTATATCCAGCTTTATCTCTAAAAAAATTTTTTTTTCCTTTCTTTTTTTGGGATGGGGTGGGGTTTTGTTTTGTTTTTTGCAGGGAGGTTTCAAGACAGGGTTTCCTTTTGTAGCCCTGGCTGTTCTGGAACTCATTCTGTAAACCAGGCTGGCCTGAGAGATCTGCCTGCCTATGCCTCCTGAGTGCTGGGATCAAAGGCATGTGCCATCACTTCCTATCTAAAAGGTTTTAAGGTGTATTAAATAAAGATTATATTAAGCAAACCAACAGAGAACTAGGAGAAGAGTAGAGATTTAAAGAAACTGAGCATGAGGCAAATGTGAAAATTAATGTCATACAGACATTGTTTCAATTCAGAACTCAGTTTTTGGCAGCATTTTTCCTGAAGATTCATAATCTTAGGAGGTCAGAGTGAAGATGATTTAAAAAAAAAATACACAGGTTATGCAAAATATTCTTTTTGAGGAATTTCATTAGCTAATTTATTTGGTAAAATATATTGTTTAAGATGAAAACTAGGAGCAGAGCAGTGGTGGTGCACACCTTTAATCCCAGTACTTGGGAGGCAGAGCCAGGTGGATCTCTGTGAGTTTGAGGCCACCCTGGTCTACAGAGCGAGATCCAGGACAGGAACCAAAACTACACAGAGAAACCCTGTCTCAAAAAACCAAAAAAAAGGATGAAAATAGGATATATAATATACATAATATAAAATATTCCTCAGTGTTTTTGACTACAGAACTCTTTTTGTAGAAAAATTTGTGTAATTGATGTTCTCTAGAACATTGGGGCAGTGCTTCAGAGGGAAGGTTTATATTGTAACATAGAAGGATTCTAGATAACGCTTAGCATAGAAGAGATGGCTTAGGGAGGTAAGACATCTGGGAATCATTTTCTGTGAAGAAAGATTGGTGGGGATGGGTTGGCTTGGAGTGGTCTGGGAACTGTTAGACATGTTGAGGTCTGTGATATAGATGAAGAAAGTGAATTGGTCTTTGTGGATATGTGGACAGACAATAGTACTGTTGTAGAAATCACAGGAAGATCTATTTCTACTTTACGTAAGAAAACTGTGTATCATAGCTGTACAAACAGAAATGAAAAGGAACTGTTAGAAAGCAGTGGGTTCTCTGATGATGATATTTGCATGTGGGAGTCATGTAGGGTCGATGATAACATTGACCTTTAAGTTCTCTTCTAACTGAGAGGTCTTGAGACTATGAAAGTATGATAGAGACAATTATAAAGGCAGGAAGTATTCTTCCAGAGATTCTTGGGTTTGCCTTTGAATATAATACTAAAGTATGTATTTCTGATACCTAACATGTAGAAGACATCCAATAAATAATTAAGTAACCTGTGAGGAAAATCTGCAGCAGGCCACTATCCTTGAGAAGTATGAAAGTCTAGTTCTAGACATGCCAATACACTGTAGACCACATTGTCATGTTCAAGTTTCAGAAGGCTGGACACCTCTGAATGCACATTGCAGAAATAGGTAGTAATAGTCAAATCAGACTCCTAGTGTCATGCGATCAAATAACCCCTAAGTCTGAGCCTAAGCCAGAAGAGTAGAGGAGGGGGAGACCATGAAGAGTTTGCACCTAGGTTCACACTTGCATTTTCTATCATAACTGTTGGGGTTGCTTTCAGATACTTGGTGATCGTTAGCTGCTCTGTATGTACAGAAAGAGATGGCACAGTCTCCCAGTCTCTTTGGAATGGTTTTATTTGAAGAGATGTTATTTGGTTAGCTCTTTTGAAGAGAAACTTCTTATCCATTTCCACCTTATCTTTACATAGTCCGTACTCTGAATATTCAGTGTATCTCAGAGTTGGGTTGCAGAGACTCTCTTTACCTATATCATCCATGAGAATTTGTTTTTGAGACAGAGGCCCAGATAGTCTAAAACTATATGGCCCAGATTATATGGCAACCAATTTGTGCTCTTCCTGGGTGCTCAGATTATAGGCTTGTAGGCATGCTATTCTGTCCCACCTGCCAGCTACCAAATAACCACATGGAGACTTCTTATTAATTCTAAAAGCTCAGCCAATAGCTTAGGCTTGTTATCAGTCTAACATTGCCACATAACTTGTGGTATTTATCTGTCCTCTTCTATATGTTGCTCCCTCTCTGTCTCACTGGTGACCTCACCCTTCTTCTTCCCAGAGTTCTCTCTGTCTGGCTCTCCTGCCTGTACCTCTTCCTGCCTAGCTATTGGTCATTTAGCTCTATATTAACCAATGAGAACAACACATTTTCAGTGTACAAAAAGATTGTTCCACAACATTTACCCCTTTTTGTCTGATTATGAAAAGGAAGGTTTTAACTTTAACATAGTAAAACTATATACAACAAAACCAGTTATCAAGTAAGAATTACAGTTACAATATCCAGTCCATTTGTATTTGGCAGATTTAGAGAAAATACTGTATTATATATCGTATCTTTGTGAGTCTAAAGTTTTATACCTAATTTACTTTTTATCATAACTAAGGAAAACTATAGGTTTAACTATTTAGTCTTTAACTCCATCAAAGACCCCAGAAGGAAATAATTTTACCTAATGACATGGACATCTGGCTGCCTGGACAATCGCCCAAATTTCTTCTGCAATGTTGGAGCATCCATCTTCAACTTACAAGCCTAGAATTTGACAGACTTTTCTGAGAAGCAGGAAATTTTGAAGGACTATCCTACCTTGTCTTGATAAAGTTCAGCAGTCGCTTTCTTTTGTATTCTATTTTTCCAATTTGGACAGCATACTGTCAGCAGTTTAAGCAAGGGCAGTTTCTTGCCCAAATGGCTAGCTTTTGCCACAAAGAAAGTTTGCCAAACTCCATATGGAGGTTCTTCGATGCTCATAATCTTCTCTGAAGTAGATTGGTGCTGTGAGGAGCAGACATGTCTCACTGTCATGAAAAGCCTCAGGTTACTAAACATCTTAAATGCCATATTCTGTAGGTATCTGAAGTGTTGGAAGACCATCTATCTATCTACATATATCTGTTTAACCTTGAAAACATACCTAATATAACTACAAGTTTGATTATTATAGATGACTAACTACTAACCTGTATCTCTTAATTATACAATACATTTTTAAGGGAGCTGCATAAGCACAATACCCCAAATAAAAGCAGGAAATACATATAGTATAATAAAAATAACTTTACATTTGTATCAATAAACCAAAATCCATACCAGTGTAAAATATTTTGAGATTAATAGTTGCTCTTTTGATTAAAGAATATTCAATAATCAAGCCTTCTATCTCATTTCTATATTATATCTCTCTTTTTTCCTTCAGAAAGAGATCCTTGAATCTTAACTCTTTTGTTTAGGTTTTTTTTCTGACCATGACCAATAACAACTTGTAACCAACATCCCCTAAATGATGACAGACATCCATAACCCATCTCTTGGGAATGTAGATGTTACTTTCTCTAGACTGCTTCCTGTTGTCTAGAGGTGCTCACATCTTTGGGGGACCCTGAGAAATCAGGATAATGGTTAAGTCCTGGCTATAGTAGTCTGTGAGGCTGGACCGTCTCCAGCAGCCTTGAAGCTGTTCTGGATGCAGACCTCTTGAGGAAACTGCAACAGAGGCACTCTGAGATGTTGCATCACTTAGACCATTCATTTTTATTGGTGTCTGGTTCCCTTACTCTGAAAATACATAAACTTTTAAAGGTAACATACATATTTGTATTAATATAAGTATAGACTGTGCATTGTACACAAGTCAGCCAAAGATTTTTGTTTGTTTTATATTTGAGTAGGTAAAATATACATCACCTGTTCTGTAGTTCTTTTAGGTTTATTTTTTTATGTCTGTAGCCAGGATTTTCAGAGGATCTTCCTCAATCAAACCTGATCTTCAATCTTGAATGGATCCACAGCCTTTTGTTTTCTGTGGAAATAAAAGTATAACCTCTTCCCCAAAGCAACATATCTTTTGACTTCCATTTTGGAGTCAAGACTCTTTTAAAATATATAGGTTGGTTTAATCCAGCAGCCTTGATAATCCAGTGTCTCTCAGCAGCTATCACTCATTCATCTGTAATCAAAAAACTTAAAGTCAGTACAATACCATACAGGATGCATACTGCCTGCTTCTCATAAGCCCCATACAAGTGCTCAGTAGCAGGGCCTCTAAAAAGAGTCATGCCTCTGTTTATCACTAGCACTGAGCCTACCCAAGAGAGCTTGGTTGCCAGGAAGCCGCGTTTTATACTGTGTTTCAAACATTTTTTTAAAAACTTTCTCAGACTGTGTGTGGACCCATGTTGGGTGCTATTTGTAGGCTGAATTTTCTGTCCCACCTGCCAGCTCCCAAACAACTACATGGAAACTTCTTATTAATTATAAAAGCTCGGCCAATAGCTTAGGCCTGTTACTAACTAGCTCTTACAACTTAAATTAACCTATATTTATCAATTTACATGTTGCCACATAACTCATGGCATTTACCTGTTCTATTGTATGTCTTATTCCCTCTTCGTCTCACTGGTAACTCTGCCCTTCTTCCCAGAGTTCTCTCTGTACCCAGAGTTCCCACCTAACCTCTTCGTAGCTATTAGCCATTTAGCTCTTTATTCAACCAATGAGAGCAACACATTTTCACGGTATACAAAAAGATTGTTCCACAACATAAACTTGTGCTCATCATTCTTGTTTTTTTTTTTTTTTAAAGATTTATTTATTTATTATGTATACAGCATGTATGACTGCAGGCCAGAAGAGGGCACCAAATCTCATTACAGATGTTTGTGAGCCACCATGTGGTTGCTGGGAATTGAACTCAGGACCTCTGGAAGAACAGTCAGTGCTCTTAACCTCTGAGCCATCTCTCCAGCCCTCATTCTTGTTTTTAAGAGCTTAAATTATATAAAATAATGTTTCCCTAGTATAATCAGTTCTCAAGTTAAAATTTTTCATATTGGGACACTAGGGATATATCTCAGTTAAAAAAGTACTTGTGTGGTATGTATGAAGGCCTGGGTTTGATCCTCAGCACTATATTAACAGCAAGGTGGTATACGTATGCCAATCACAGCACTTGGGAGGTGGAAGCAGGAGGTTAACGAGGTCAAGGTCATTTTGGCTGCATGAGAGCCTGTCTCTAAACAAACAAAATTTCTTACATATCTTCTTAGAATATATGAAGAAAAATTGCAGTATTCTTCACATGGCCTTTGGCATTATAGGCTAACAGCTGGTCTTTCACATGTGATTAGAAGCTTAATAGAAGTTGTATGTCTTTGGTGTGTTGTTTTCAACTTAGGAGTTTTTGTTTGTTTATTTTTGCTTTGGGGGTAGTCTGTTTTGTTTTTTATTTTTATTTTTATTTTTATTTTTATTTTTTATTTTTTTGGTTTTTCGAGACAGGGTTTCTCTGTGTAGCTTTGCACCTTTCCTGGATCTCGCTCTGTAGACCAGGCTGGCCTCGAACTCACAAAGATCCGCCTGCCTCTGCCTCCCAAGTGCTGGGATTAAAGGCGTGCGCCACCACCGCCCGGCTTGTTTTGTTTTTTAAAGACAGGGTCTCATATAGTCCTGTCTGATCTCAGACTCCTGTTCCTCTTATTTCACCTCCCATATTCTGGGCTTACAGGCCTGTGTGACCACACATGACCTGTTTAATGGTGATTAAACATTCTAAACCTCTTGCATACTATTTTATTCAGGAAAATTGTTTCATTAGAAGAATTGTTCCCTTGCTCCAATATTTTTGGACAGCCTCCTGACTTTCAAAAATGTAATGTTTGTAGAGGGTGAATCTCCATGCTTTTTTCTTGTATTTTTGAGGCACCTTTGAAGACCTTTCTGATGGTTTAACAATGAAAAGCAGTCTCTTTCCTTGTTTTAATCATTTGATGTTTACTCGAAAATGTGAAGCTATCTATCAATTTTTATTGCTCCCATAACAATATCTAGATCTGAGTATTAGGGAACATATCTTTGTATCCTTTCTAGTTTCTTATGCAGTGTCTTAGACAAAGTGCTCCAACCTGTTTGTTTTATAGAGAACTCTTAAGTATGTGTTGCTTAATCCAACACACATTTTGTATTTACATGTGTGCCTTTACAGCTTGAACATAAAAACAAAACAAAACAAAACAAAAAACCTTTATATTAGTGCTGGAATTTATTTTCAAACCAACTTAAAGCCTTAGAACTGAGTTTTCAGTTACCCTCCCCACAACACCACATTTCTACTGACCTTGATAGTTTATAGATTATTTATATATCATCATGCACCTTATAATATTTCTTTTACTCTGCAGTAGACTATAAATATGTGATGACAGTTATAGGGTGCGCTGTATAGGGCGTGCATGTATATAGATATAGCAAGCTAATTCTTCTAAGTATGTAAGTATGCTGTCACAATGACAGCATTGCCTAAAGTATTTCTCAGAATGTATTCCTATCATTAAGCAGCACAGACTATCAATGCGTTATACCCACAGATCTTGTTCTTATTAAACAGTAGAGCTAAGACCCGAAGAATCAACTTGCTAGTAACTGACAAGGTTGAAGCTTTCACCTCTGTTACATTTGTGTTGCATCATGATGTTTCTAGATTGTCTCTCTTTTCTTACTGTCAATAATTCAGCCAAATATTCCCAAGTACTCAGGCTGTTTATAGAAACCTTTTCATGTGCATTAGGGGAAAATCAGTCTCCTAGAACATTTTGTTTTTAGTAAACACAAACAAGCATTCACTTAAATAGATGCAAACCTGTGTAGACAGCAGTTAGCATATTGAATTGTACTTTGTCTTTTTACTTGTTTGTCTCTTCAAATGAACTGTGTGCTTTTTGAGCATTCTTGGATTATTCTGTGAGTTTCTTCAAGTCCATTAAATGTGGATTCTGATACACAGGTGTCTAGTGTAAAATAAGTGATGAGTGAATAAATGAATTCAGAAGTGAGAGACAGTATGCCTTCTGGTAGCTTACGGTCTTCTTAGAAAAGTCAAGTTTGACGTTTACATTAAATACAAAGATAAACAAAAATTTGCTTTATTTTAAGAGAAACTTTGTTTATAGGGTTTGTTTTTTTTTAACTAATATAAAACAGATTCCCAGCCTGTAGTTCATGTAATTGCTTCCCGGCGTCAGGATTGGTCAGAACATGAGATTGCAATGGAGACTAGCCCCACCATAATATATCAGGATGTATCCAGTGAATCACAATCAGCTACATCAACAATCAAAGCTCTGTTAGAACTCCAACAGACAACAGGTATGAATTCACATGCTCAACTGAATGAAGCATGTTTTCTCTAGAGACGGGTTGTGCTAAACTACACCACTGTTGCATAGTTTTTGTACAGTTCTCCCCCTCTGGACTTGTCTATAATTATTGGTACAGTTTATTGTTCTTTAAGATGTATATAGGAGTATGAAGCATAGATGGAGAGTTGTCATTTGAAGACAGATCGAGTAGACAGGGCTGACTTCTATTTAAAATGGACAATCCTCTTGCCAGCAGAAGAGAGTGGGCTTGTTACTTGTAAGTACAGATGGAAGGGTCCCTGCTGTCCTCATTGATACTATCAGAGTAATTTTGCACAATGAAATGGAATAAGATTTGCTTGTAAACATTCGCATTTGTAGGCCAGGCAGTGGTGGCGCACGCCTTTAATCCCAGCACTTGGGAGGCAGAGGCAGGCAGATCTCTGTGAGTTTGAGGCCAGCCTGGGCTACAGAGTGAGTTCCAGGAAAGGCTCCAAAGCTACACAGAGAAACCAAAAAAAATTTAAAAAAAAAAAATTCTCATTCTCATTTGTTCTCACCTTACTTTCATATTTATTTATTTATTTATTTTTGTGTAGGTTATCCACTAGAGCATCTGTGTATAAATTTCTATCAGTGTTTGTAGTTACTAAATATCTTTCATAGCTTCTAGGACAACCTTATGGAAGTTATACTGAGTTTTCTGCTATAATAGATCAACAGTTAGGGACTATTTTAGGGGTTGTAGTGATGATCTCATCTAACCCTTTCATGTTTTAGAGAAGCTAGCTGAGATTGAGAAAGGTTACCTACTTGGTCAGTGACAGGATGGTGGCCAGGGCCATCTTTGCTTGTAGGATCACAGCGGGGTTTGGCTTCTTTGTTTAAAATGATTGTTCTGCTTTGTCACATTCTGTACTTGGTGGGAGCAGTCTTTTAGTGGACTTAGTTACTGAATACTATTTATTGTAAATTCCATGCTATACTTTATACTTACATTTGATGTAAATTATAAATCTACTTATATTATTTTTAGCCTTGGGCACTTTTTTCAGCTGCTTGTCTTTGACAAATTCAACCATTTCCATCAATCATTTATATAGATTGGAATGTTGAGTGAAGAGATTTTGTTGAGGAAGTGGTAAGAAGTTAAAAAAAATGCATCTATACATATGCCACTATTAATTACAGGCTGTTTTATCAGACATTTTAGACATACAGAGCAGAGCACCTACTTTTTTTTCCTAACAGTGAAAACCTTTAAGTTTTATTCTTTAAGAGTCATTAAAGACTTGTAACATTTTTTTTGTGGTCATATCTTAAATTACACACACACACACACACACACACACACACACACACACACACACATACATGGAAAGGGTCTTTGCTCTATAGCTCAGACTGGCCTGGATATAGCCCAGGTCAGCATTAAACTCAACAATCCTCCTCCCTCAGTAAAGGCTGTATGAATTTTCCCCTTGTGCTGGGGATCAAACTCACAACCATGTGTATGCTGGACAAGCATCAACCTCTGGGTAACATTCCCAGGCCCTTGGATTTTTAGTAGGTCAAATGAACTAATCAATGGGAAGTGCTATTTTGGGATATACCCTAGAGCAGATCATGCTGTTGTGAACTGAGGATACCAGCAATTTGAGTACAAAGGAAATAATATCCTAGGAGGGGTATATAAAGAAAAATGACTGGCTGTCTGTAGTGTAGTATTAGGGGAACCTGAGTATGATTAAATATGAATTATTATAGGCTTCTGGGTATGGTTATGCAGGTTGTAGGCTATACAACCATACTGAGCAGTATGCAGTTTTCAGTTCATTGTCTTTTTAGTCACTGCCAATGTGGCATCCCAGAGGTCTGGTTCATTATTCCCATAGACAACTCTGGTTTTAGTATTTGTTTATAATAAAAGTTAACTTTTCCCCGACTTTTTTATGCAGTAAAGGAAAAATTGGAATCTAAACCAAGACAACCCACTATTGACTTGAGTCAAATGGCAGTACCTATTCAGATGACCCAGGAAAAGAGACATTCTCCTGAGAGTCCATCCATTGCTGTGGTAGAGTCAGAACTAGTTGCTGAATACATCACTACTGGTAGGTGTCCTCTTAAAACTTAGTATTAAGGTAGTGCTGCCTTGGTGGATTTCATGGGATGCTCATTTGGGGGGAGAACATATCTTTATATTTTAGCTCTTTTCCTGTTGGTTTTCAGAGCAGATTGACATCATCTTTGGGGTTTCCTTGACCTTAATCTCAATCTCTCTCTGTTTCTCTCTCCCACCCCAGCCTGCCTCCCTCCTTCAATCTCTCTCTCTCTCTCTCTCTCTCTCTCTCTCTCTCTCTCACACACACACACACACACACACACACACACACACACACACACACACACACACACACGCTGAAAGCAAATTAGATATTTAACTACGGTCCAGCAACAGAATACTTATGAGATTTTGGGGATGGTACCTATGGAGAAGTGAAATTCTTTGTCTTACATTCAGGTGAGGCCACACCTGGAATATTGCTTTCTGTTTTGGATATTTCATTAGCTTGAGATCTGATGGATGTGAATGATCTAGGGGTGAGGAGAGTAGATCTATGAGGCAAGCTCCTGGCATGTGTTTGTATAAGCAGTGATTAAAGGAGAATGTCAAGTTTCAGGTATTTGAAGGTTCCAGATACCATAGAGAAAAGGGAGTTCTTCAGCATTATTGAGGAGATACTAGGACTGATGGGTTAAAACTGCCCAGAAAGAAAATCCAGTGAAGATAACAGAAAACTATCAACTTCACAGACACTTAGCAGAAAGCCATTTGGTGCAGAGGCTGGTATGCTGGGGAACTGAATGTTAGCCTCTCCAGTAGCCTAGACTAGCAAGTAGTAAATAGATGAAAGACCTGTGATTTCTTCCCTTACTTATCCTTTTCAGAACGCACTGATGAGGGGACAGAGGTTGCTTTTCCCCTTCTAGGTAAGTGGTGTGCATCCATTTGTAGTATAATGAAAGGTAGATGATGATTAATTTGGGGAACTACTTAAATGGATGCGCTCTGCTCTGCTCTGGTAGAGGGAAGGTAAGCTCCACTAAGGGAAGGAAATGTTATCTGCAAAATAATGGGAAAACGAGCACTTTGGTGGGGAACAAAAAGAAGAATTGTTTAAAGAAATAAATGACTGTTAATGGGGCTCCTGTGGGCCAGCTAAGGTTGTGTGATCTGTTTCACAAATGTTCTTTCTGTGACCTCCTTCCGTTGTTGCCACCTCTTAGACACATAACAGTATCCCAAGCATTTGCTTTGACTTTAAAGCCAGCTGCTCTAGGCCCTGTTTTATTCTATGGTGGGTGTTAGTTTTCTTGGGTTTCACTGAACTTTAGTAACCTACACTTGTGGCATTTGGTATGAAAAAACTTATAGGCTCTTGAAGGAGAATTCGTTTTACATAGTGTTATTTGATCTTTTGTTAAGTCCAATTTGTTTCTTTAATTTAAAAAGTCTTACTGTTGGGGCTGGAGAAATGGCTCAGCAGTTAAGAGTGGATGCTGCTTTTCCAGAGGACCTGAGTTTGGTTCCCTGTACCCATATTGGGTGGTTCACAATCACCTGTCACTCAAGCTCCAGGTTATCAAATACCTTCCTTTAGCCCCTATAGGCACCTAGATATATGTGATGTGCACATACACACATACACCCAAATAAATGAATTAAATGAATAAATAAATCTAAGAAAAACTTACTGTAATAATTATGAAAACTAGTATGGGTATCAAAATTGTCTATATAATCTGACAATTTCATCAGAAATTTATTATTATCTTTCAGATGTCATTCATTTTTGAGAATGCTTTCATTTAAAATTTTCATTGATTTACTTTCTTGAGTTTAATGTCATAATTTATTTTTCTCCTATTTATTCCTGTTGTAAATGATTTCAGTGGTTGTTTAAATGTAAGTCCTGGGTCTTTATAGGGTCTTTATATTAAGTCATATAATTTAAAATATACATAAAGCATACTATGAAATGCAATGAAGTAGTAGAGTGCAGTGTAAAAGGAGTCCAGGTGATCCTGTCTGTAATCTCATGGTACATATAGCTATATTTATAGTTACAGCGAAGCGCTGCACTTGTGAATGTATACAGAAAAGAGCCTTGTGATCATAGTTGTAGCTGGAGTTTAGTTCTTAAACCACCACAGATACTTTGATCTGTAGGTGGAGCTCACTCTTGGGCATTCAGCTGTTTCTAAGCATGGAGCAGGGATAAGCTACATAACCTTACAGTTATGGCTTATTGGAGGAGTTTTCATACTCTCAAAACCCTTAGCTTATTTACAGATTTGTTTTTTTACCTATTCTTGGTTCAAGGGTTCCTTCCCAGTAGCTAAAGGCATTTGAGTGTTGTATGTGTTTGGATGTGGCAAGTTGTCTATACTGTTAAAACTTGAAGTTGAGGCTGGTAGGAGACTAGAGATGGCTCAGTGGTTAAGAGCACTGACTGCTCTTCCAGAGGACCCGGGTTCAATTCCCAGCACCCACATGGCAGCTCACAACTCTCTGAAACTCCAGATCCTGGAGACTCAACACCCATGGCAAAACACCAGTGCATATAAAATAAAAATAAATAAAAAAAAGAAGAAATTGAGGCTGGTAAATGATGATGCAGACTGGTACCTATGTGGATGGGTAGTTTGAATGAGCCCTGTGACGAGAGAGGAGGAAATGGGGTTGGTTCCTACAACTTCACTCTTGCCGGTCTATTTGAGCTAAAACTGGAGTGGCAGAACAACCTGTTTTTCCTGTTGACCCTTTATTTATTTAAGGGCTGCTTTCAATCCATTTTTTCATTTGCCTCTTGTAAGAAAAAACAGCAAGGTTTTATTATCCCATTCAAACACAGGCAGAGTCAGGCTCTGAGTTTTGGTGCTTTACTAGAAAACAAGTGGCTTCAAGTTCACAGGAGTGGTTGGAACAGAGTCGGACAGGATTCCTTGTGCAGCATCATTTTGTCCTCTGACATTGTCAGGAACTATAAAGCTGTGAAGCAGTCTCTCTTCATATAAAGGAGCAATGCTAGTGTTTGGATTGCATTCTTTTCCCACTTTCCTTAATGATGTGTCTGGGGTTGTGGAAATACATCGTTTCCCTGTGACCTCAGTGGGCTAAGAGTCATTGGAGAAAACCCAACAGTTCACAAGAGGGTGCCACTTGAAAGGCACGTTTTCACAGTGCCTCTCTACACATTCCCTGTCATACAGTAGCTCTGTTGTTGCCATTTTGCCGATGAGGAAACAGTTTCATAAGAGGCTCTTAGGGTCACCCGATTCCTAGACGGGCAGGTTCTGGTCTTCTGCCTTTTAGTTTGCAGTACCACCCTGTGGGATACAAGCTCATACTCATGTTTTAAATGATCACTGCTTGTAGTTGCTGTGGTGATTTCTGGAGAAACATCACCACCTCCTCTGTTTTCAGTCAGCCATCGCTCCCAGCCCCAACAGCCTTCCCAGCCCCAGCGGACCCTGCTCCAACATGTGGCTCAGTCACAGACTGCGACACAGACTTCAGTGGTGGTAAAGTCCATCCCAGCGTCTTCCCCTGGAGCAATCACCCACATTATGCAACAGGTTGTATCTCTTCTTTTTCTTCTTACCTTCTGTAACCACTTTATTCCTGATATCAGGTTCAATTTTATTTTCTATTTGAAAAAGGAGACATATCTGAATTGTAGAATGTATGATGTATGTGTAACTCATCCATCTGTGAGGAATGAATAGTCTAAATTGAGGGTCTAAACACCAGGAAATAATTAGAAAGCAGTATTTTTTGACATTCTAGAGACTCTTAGGATTTCAGGAGGGTTGGGCTGTCTAGGTGAGTCTCCTAACATCAGAACTGATCACTGTTCCTGTGTCTCTTACTATTACAGATGTATTTACTAATGGTATTAGTAAGATTTTTCAGAACAAAATAGCATTTGGCTTGTTTAGCTGTTTGATGCTAAGTTTATTTTTGCTTTTATTTTATACTTTATAATGAATCCTTACAAGACCATTATGAACAAGAAGGGAAAGAAATATTTCACTCCTTTAATTATATGTGACCAATAAAAGAAGACTCAACAGGAAAGGAATGAACTCATAGCAGATAAAAACCCCTGGTATTAAGGCTAGGCAGGAAAAAGAAAGCTATGTCGTTCAGTTGATTTTTATGTGGCACCATGCTTTGAACTGTAAGTACACCTCACTACCATTCTGAAAGATGGGTGTATCATATCATACCTCTTACTAGCCAAAGTCATGTAACTTGCTCCAGGTGGCAGAACCATGATTTAAACCCATAGTGACATTTATGCCACATAGCTTCATTGTGGGTATCAGGTTCAACCATGTCTCTCCTTAGTATTCCCTTCAATCCTTGTCACTTGGCTGCCAGCAGTTCAACCTGACTGTTTGTGGCCTACCTGAAAGACAGTAAAGAGGTGTTGAATCAAAACTGTGTGTGTATCAAGCCTTGATCTAAGAGCAAGTTCCAATTTTGAAGTTAATAGTGGCATAGTGGTATAGGCAGCAGGAGAGTTAGGGATAAGGTGGATTTTGTTGTGTCCCAAAGGAAAGCAACTTGTCTCAGATTTCAGTGGGTAGCAGATCTTAGCCTGTTCTTCACTGGTAGGTCCTGACATTGATCTTTCTTAAGACACACAGAGGTCAGATAGGCTGGCTCTAACAGTGTCACTCAGAATGATTTCTCCCCCAGTGCTGTCTTAGCTGACCATAGGCAGTCAATCTCTTTTCCCATGAAGAGGAATGACTTGTCCCCTGGCTCACTCCCTTCCAGGAAACAGGTCTCTAGGAAGCTGTGGCCTAGTGAGTCTGGACTCTGAGACTCACAGACCTTGGTGGTACATCCTCTCCTCAGAGAGGCTTGCTGTGGGGATCGGGGTGGACACATCTCCTAGATAGTACAGCTGACCTTTGGGACTACGCATAATGTGACCTAAGTGGGCTTTCCCGCGCCTTGGTTTTTCTCTGGATGCCTCTCTACTCAGTTGCTGCCTTCTGTCTTTAGACAGGTGAGCATCCCTCACACACAGGCTGCAGCATGACTCCTGAGCTGGGAGCTCCTCGAAAAGTATTGGAATGAATCTCTAATATTTTCCAGTTCAGGAAAAATGTGACTCTGCATGTGTTTTTTTTTATTTCATTCTTACTTTGTGTCTCTTTTACGTAGGCATTAAGCAGTCATACTGCTTTTACCAAACACAGTGAGGAACTTGGAACTGAGGAAGGTGAGGTTGAAGAGATGGACACATTGGATCCTCAGACAGGTCTGTTTTACCGGTCTGCCCTGACTCAGTCACAGTCAACTAAGCAGCAGAAACTTAGCCAGCCCCAGCTGGAACAGACTCAGCTGCAAGTGAAAACTCTGCAGTGCTTTCAGACCAAACAGAAGCAGACCATCCACCTGCAGGCAGACCAACTCCAGCACAAACTCACACAGATGCCCCAGCTCTCCATCAGGCATCAGAAACTGACTCCTCTCCAGCAGGAACAAGCACAGCCCAAGCCAGATGCACAGCACACACAGCATCCCGTGGTGGCCAAAGACAGGCAGCTTCCTACCTTAATGGCACAGCCCCCGCAAACTGTGGTACAGGTGCTTGCTGTAAAAACCACGCAGCAGCTTCCTAAACTGCAGCAAGCTCCAACCCAACCAAAAATCTACGTGCAACCCCAAACTCCCCAGAGCCAAATGGCTCTCCCCACTTCATCAGAGAAACAGCCGGCAAGCCAGGTAACAGAATTTTGATAGCTTGCAAAGTTACTTCTCTGTTCACGGGGGCTGGGGGTAGGTGAGGTTTTTTATGGTTGTCATCACAGCCAGCAGTGCTTTCTCCAAATAAGGGGAACCCAAAATCCTCATTATGCTGGTATTGGTATTGGGGGAAAGCGCACCTACTGATAGAGAGGAAAACACAACTCTCAGAGTATGCTTTCCTAGGCAGTTTCTAAAGAAATCACTTCAGCAGTAATCAGCAGTGCATGGAAATGATAGCTCCATACCTCCATGCTTATAAATGCTTACTTTTGTGGCAGTAATGCTAAGTGAACTGCAGTCTTTTAAGGAACGTAATTGACCATCTGTCTTCCTTTCTAGTTTATATCATTACCATCTAGATGTTGAATTTACCCTCTAGATTTATCATCTAGATAACAGAGGAAATATATGGATAATCAAAAGAAAATTTTCATTAGCACTAATTGATGGGACTGATGTGTGTGTGTATGTATGTGTATATATATATATATGTATATATATACATATATAGAATATGTTTGTACAATTGTACTTCGAAGGAAAAGATTGAAAAAATTCAACTCACTTTTAATTTTAAAAGCAGATTATATGAAATCATTTGACCGGGTTGAAGGTATCTCGGGATGTAAATCTCAGGAAAACTAGGCTACTGTGATTTTTTTTTATTTTTCCTTTACTGCCTCAAAGCTTGGCTGGCTGAACAAAGGTTCTTTCAACCCCTCCTCTTTCCCTAGGTTCCTTAAAAGAAAACAGATCCTTCCCATCCAGCCCTCTTACTAAAACATCGAGCTTCAAAATGTCTTCCTAGTATACCGCACGAATGTTTCTTTTACCATATTTTCTGGAGTGTTTGATTAGTTTTTCCTCAAAGAGATGTAGCTATAATACACACAACCCCAATTTGTTTTCAGGTGGAGCAGCCAATTATAACCCAAGGATCCTCTGTTACAAAGATAACATTTGAGGGGCGCCAGCCTCCCACAGTTACAAAGATAACTGGTGGCAGTTCTGTTCCTAAGCTGACGTCACCAGTTACAAGCATATCTCCCATTCAGGCCTCTGAGAAGACAGCAGTGTCAGACATTTTGCAGATGTCTTTGATGGAAGCTCAGATTGATACAAATGTAGAACATATGGTAGTGGATCCCCCAAAGAAGGCTCTAGCCACCAGTGTGCTCACCGGTGAGGCAGGAGCTTTACCCTCCACCCACGTGGTGGTGGCAGGGATGGCGAAATGTAGAGAGTCCTGTTCAAGTCCATCTGCTGTTGGCCCTCCCCTAACGACCAGAAAGATCGAAGCAGCAGGAGTGCCTGCGGCAGGCCAGTTCATGCGTATTCAGAATGTAGGCCAAAAGAAAGCTGAAGAGAGCCCAACAGAAATTATCATCCAGGTAAGACCCGGAAGGAAAATGAGACGTCTTGGGTAGATGGGAGGTTGTTGGTTTGATACATTTTTGGGATGTCACAAGACTAGTCACTCCAAGGTGGTAACAAAATGCAGAGATTATTTTTGAGTTGGTTTAGAAACTATTACAGTATACAAATTTATATTTAATTTTGTTGTTGTTGTTATTTGTTTTGAAAATAATCATAGAAACTTGGTATATGTGGTCAAACAGCATACTGTGTGACCATGAGGACTGTGCCTGTGTGTTAGCTTGATTTGATGTCCACATCATTCTTGCAGTGTGTTGACTTAGTTCACTCAAAAGGTCAATAATTTCCTGGGCTCACATTTTGGGCTGCTTGGTCTGACAAACTGGAATAGGACTGTTTGCACTTCTGTTCAGCTGAATTTCAGGGACACTTTGTAAACATTTCTTGTTCCTCATCTGAATTTGTGGTTCCTAGAATAATCCTCTTGAGCTGACTGGAATGTCTGCGGAAACACATTCCCCGTGTGTGTTTCTGACTGCTTTTACATCTAACTTGCATTAACCATACACTTGCTTCAGCTTCTTGTGTCAGTTATTGTTTGATCATCTTGTTAAGGTGTTGTCACCACAGTGGACAGTTCACCGGCAGGCTACCGTCTCCGTTCATCCTCTTTGTTCGAAAAGCCATCAGTCATTCTGTGTTACAGGTTAAGATTGATGACTAAAACTAGGCCAGACTAGAGTCCTTAGGAGTTGTGTTTGATTTCCATCTCTCAATGCAAGATATTAAGGTTTTTTCCCTTGATATTGGCAGTTCTTATTTCCTCCAAACTGGTACATAGTTTACCAAGTATCAGAGCAGCCCATTTTAGTTCATTGAGAATTCCCATTTACAGACCTGTGGATAATTTAAAATTGGCACAGAGCCACTGTTGTGTGCTTCAAAGTTCATACAATAAGCTTTCCATTTGCAATGATGTTAAGCTATGAGAGAACACAAATTGACCATTGTTAAACCAAATGAGACATAATTAAATACTTGATAATTAAGATGAGTCAAAGTAGCCAAAATTATTCAAATATTTTTTCATCTGTAACAATGAATTTAGTGAATTACATATTTCTTAACAAAAGGTTTTGTTGCTGCTGGTTTTTTACCTGAAGAGATAGGCTGTTTTGGGAAAGGGATGGGTTTCTGATTTTGCCATTTACTACTTTGGGCTGGACTGCTAAGGTGACTCTTGTCTCAGTTTCCTCATTGGTAGTGGGAATAAGTAATGCCTAATTTATAGACTCTGTGTAAGGGTTAATAAAATTAAGCATCTAGCACAGGGACTGCCTCAGTGTTTGTCCAACAGATGGTAACTGCTACTGATTTTACTAAAATGGATTGTGACAGCTGGGGCTTAGATTGCATACTCATTTGGGTGGTTTAGTTGAAAATGATTTTTCTGCGTTGTATTAGCAGGAATGAAAATGCAGTTCATTCCTGCCCAGGATTAGGAGCAGAGGTGTGATATAACTGATATTCCTTGTTAAAAGGTATCTATAGCCAGGCATGGTGATGCATGCTTGCAATCTCCACACTTGGGAGGTAGAGGCAGGAGGATCAGAAGTTTAAGGCCATCTCAGCTACATAATCTATTCAAGGCCAGCTTGGGATACATGAGGACCCTCCCCGAACCCCCCCCAAAAAAAAAGTTAGGAAGAAAAAAGAATCTGGTAGGACCCTAAGTCACCAATAAGTACTTAGCAAGGGGCCCCACCAGTGTTCACTTAGTAATTTTTTTTAGCTGTTTAAATGGCAGATTTTTGGCATTCTCTTATATTTGAATACCTTCACTACTTAACTGCAGTAAAGGTGTTTGTGCTATGACTAAACAAATTGGTTTCCTCTTTGAACCACCAAAGAGGCTTAAAATTTATTGTGTGTCAGCAACTAGTCATTCAGATGAAGAACAAAAATATTGTATAATTCAGGCTGTGTGTGATGGAGCATGCTTTTATTCCCAGAACTTGAGAGGGAGAGGCAGGTGGATCTCTGTGAATTTGAGGCCAGCCTTAGATATATAGTGGTTTTAAGCCAGCCAGGACTTCATAGTAAGATCTTGTCTCAGAAAAGAAAACAAACCTGGTAAAATTCAGGTAAGATGAAAGCATTCTTTAAAGCCTGCCTTCGAAATTTCCAGGGGCCATTAGCCTTCTTTGTTGGAAGAGGCCCCATACAGGAGTACAAAGACCACTTTGAGTTGTACAGAAGTTGAGGTTGAATCCAGCATTGACCTTGGCAGCTGTGTGACCTTGCGGATGTCTCTCACCTCACGTTTGCTCACTTGTACCAAGAGAGTGATAGTTTCCATACAACATTGCCACGGGATGCGGTAGACTGCCATGTGGGAGAGCTAGTGCAGTGCTTGTTGTGGAGGTTGTCTGGTCCATGCCAAACTTTCTGTTTTCTATGCTTAGTTCGGGGGCATTCTCCCGTGTCCTTTTTTCACTATAAACATACTCTGCTGCATCTTCTCTTCCAGGCCATTCCCCAGTACGCTATTCCTTGTCACTCCAGCTCCAACGTGGTAGTGGAGCCCAGTGGGCTTCTTGAACTGAACAACTTCACCAGTCAGCAGCTGGATGACGATGAGACAGCGATGGAGCAGGATGTAGACAGTAGCACGGAGGATGGAACTGAGCCCAGCCCCTCTCAGAGCTCTGCTGAGCGGTCCTAGTGTTCAGACACCAGAGTGCACTTTAAAGCCTGCTTGGTTACCAAGTGTCCAGGGAAACCTATGATTTGTTGTCTAAAAAAAGCACTTTGCTTATATTTAGGCTATGGACCTAGAAACACGGTGTTTCAATGAGATGTTGCTGCAGGAGCAGCATTTTAACAAGATAAAACTCACAGAGGAATGTACTTAAAAAAAATGGAGAGGAAAAAGAAAGCAAGAAAGCAAGCAGAGGAAAAGATGCACACCCATGGAGACCTGGCAGCTTACTGGAGCTAGGCAGTGCCAAGTTTGTCTGGCAGTGGAAAGAGACTTTCCTGTGAGTGGTTCTCAGCTGCTTTTCACTGCGCAAATGCCACCAGAGAATATTAAAAGGAAAAGAAAGGAGAATGTGAAGAGTTTGTATTTTTGAAATGATGTATCTGAACATTTTTTAAAATTGTGTTTGTTTTTGCATATCCCTGGAAGTGTTGCTTTGGTTAACATTTTACATTTGCTCAGTTCATGGTTAGTTTATGAATACCTAGGAAAGTTCTGGCATTAGAGAGTCCTTGCTGGAGGGTAAACATTAGATCACTAACCAGGAAGTGTTTGGGGTGGCTTGTATATGCTCTGTGGTTGTATACTAATTTATTGTGGTGTTCCACACTTGCTTATTTATTTAATGTAAATGTTTCCAAGCAGGCTGAATCCCTTTTCCTACATGTCCTAGGAAGCTGGATCGCCTGGCCTTCCCACCTCCCCTCCCCCCCTTTAAGAAGATGGATTAGAGAAGGTTTGGTGGGAAGCAGAAGAAAAGACCTTTCTAGCCCAAAGGAAATGTTGAGTTGTGTTAAGGAAAATGAACTCTGTTCACTGATGCTCTCTTGATACCGAAGTTGCACACCTATGTGGGACTGATAAGACTTTGAGAATAACTTTTACTACTTTTCTTTAAGCCCCTTTGAAATGTATGAAAAAGTTCACCTACAGTTCTAAATGTAATGTTTTTAAGTTTTTACTTTTTTAGGGAGCAGTTGTTTACGTGCTGTTTTGTTCTTGTGATTGCTGTCTATCACAAGTTGAGTGAAGGGTAAGGGATGGGAGGGTACGAATTTTGACAAGCTGTGGCAGAAGAAACTATACTTTTCATTTTTAAAAAGTGTAAATAGAAAAATTTTTAACGGTTTTATATGAATTTCACTATAAATAAGCATTTTAAGACTGACAAATGTTGAACTGTATATACATTTATCAGCATAACTGCCCAATTTTTTGGTGCTGAAGTACTGTAAGTAGAATTTATCACCCACCTCCTAATTTTTGCGTCTACACCTGGGAAGAAGAAGCTGTGATGCTGTAGTTAATAAACTCACACTAGAGTGACACTGAACGTCTCAGCAGGAGCATCCCTGAGACAAGCTTGCTCTTGGTGGTTGTCCCCATTTCTACTAGGTGATAATTACTCACCAATAGATGGAGCTGTTGGATAGCATTTTATTGTACAGATTTGTTTCAACCACTTTGTGACTGTTCCTAGCTAAGAAATAATTTAACCTCTCTTGGGTCATAGATGTCTTCAAGAATTTGACTAAACTATGAACTCAATCACCAAAAATGTACACATGCCAGTACACATGTTAGATTTTGCATACAATATTAGGGGCTTGTGGGCTCCCAAGAGCATCCATGTATTCCAGGGTAAGCCCTGTTATGGTCAATCCATTACTTGCAGGTATAAGTTTTTATAAAATAAAATATCTTTTGAATACACATGGATCAGGAAACAAGAACAAACTTGAGTAAGTTATGTTTCATATCTTCTATCAGGATAGCATACCCATGTCCCTCTCAGAATTTAACCTTACTGTGTTCCAGCAGCTGAAATGCCAAATGAGTCTCATTTAATCTACATTTCAAAAGTTATATGCACCCACACATAATACACACACATGAATTATCAAGTAAGATTGATTTTTTTTCCTTTTAACAGTTCTAATTCCAATTAGAGCATGAATTTCTGAGCAGGTATTATTCATTCCTTTTTTATGTGCCAGGTCCATAAAGGATAATCTAACCACCAAGGATATTACAGTGAGCAAATGGTAAACCCTACCCATCTGGAGCTCACAGACGGGGCTTCCTGCTTGGGAAGGAAGCGGGGAGCTCCAATGATTCTGGGGTTCTTTCTCTTCTTTTAGTTGGCACATACTCAGCAGAGATTAACCGTGAGGTTGTTGCTCAGAAACCATCTTCTTGGTTCCTGGTTTTTTTAAGGAGGCTGAAGGACACAGCTTGTGGGAATTGGCTCTCCTACCATCTTGGTCCTGGGAATCTGACTTAGGTAGCCAGGCCTGGCAGCAGATGACTTTACCCACTGAGACATCTGGCCCCCACCTTATTCTTTGAAACAAGGATCTGGAGCTTACTCACTAGTCTAGACTGGCTGCCTGTCTCCACTTCCCCAGTGCTGGGGTTATAAGCACAAGTCATGGCCTGGCTCTTCCTGTGAGTGCCAGTTTTCATGTTTGTGTGGCAAGCACTTTACTGACCTATCTCCTCAGCCCCAGCATGTAAGTGTATATACATACATATATATATATATATATGTGTGTGTGTGTGTGTGTGTGTGTGTGTGTGTGTGTGTGTGTGTGTGTGTATATATATATATATATATATATATATATGTATATGTTCTTTGACCATATTCCCCAGGTCTCCACCCCCTCCCCTTTATTTGACATATGTGAGTGTTTTGCCTATGTGTGTGGTGCACCATGTACATGCAGTGCCCATGGATCCCCTGGGACTGGAGTTACAGACAGTTGTATGCCACCACATGAGTGCTGGAAAGTGAACCCAGGCTCTCTTAGAATAGCAACCATGGCTCTAGATGGTTCTTAACCGCTGAGCCATCACTTCAGCCACTTTCTCTACGTTTCTTAAGTGGAATGATGATAACATGTATGGATCTATCACCAGATATGCTTTTGCTGAAATTGATAGCATTATTTTGTTTCATGTTTAAGTCCATAAATTAAAAGTAATTGTAAGCTGTCTCTGAAGGATATTTAGAGATAATGATGCACTTCTACAAAACCATTAGAAATCTAATTTGGTTTGGAGTTGGAGATGTAGCTCAGTTGGTAGAGTGCTTGCCTAGAATGCACAGAGCCCTGAGTGCAATCCTTAGCACCGCAGAAAAACTAGGCACGGTGGTGGATGCCTATAATACCAGTACTTGGGAGGGAGAGGCAGGAAAATGAGAAATCACAGTTATTCTCTGCTACATAATATGTCTGAGGGCAAACTTACTAATTTCAAAAGATTTGGTTTAAAGTAAACTTTAAAAAAGTACCTACTGTTACAGGTATAACTTATGGTGAATTTAGAAGACTTTATAGTTTTCATTTTTATTTATTATTTTTGAGATGAGTCTCACTATGTAGCTCTGACTGACCTGGAAGTCACTATGTCGACCATACTGGTCTTGAACTCAAAGAGATCCAGTTTTATTGAGTATTCATGCCATATACTTAAACATATAATGTGTGTGGCTCAATGGTTTCTAGGATTTTTCAGATAGAACACCCATTACCAAAGTCAGTTTTAGAACAGTTTCATCAATCAACAAAAGTACCCCAAACAGCATCACCAGTCACCTCTCTAGCCCTAGAGGGCTGCTCATCTTTCTGTCCCTATGGACTTCCTGCTCTGGATACCTCATATGAATAGAATACAGTAAATGGTCTTTGTGATGGCTTTCATGTGGTATCATAACTCAAGACTTTTCCATGTTGCAACAAGCATGTATCAGTGCTTCTTTCCTTATGGCTGTTCCAGTACATGGATGTGTCACACTGTAAAAATGATCAGCTGATGGGCACATGCGTTTTTACTTTGTGACTACTATGAGCAGTGTTGCTGCAAATGCTAATGCACAAATTATCTTTAAGGTTCAATTCTCTTGAGTAACTACCTTTGATCTTTTAAGGAACTGGCAAGATTGTTTGCCACAGAGACCAGGTGTTTTTGCATTTACTCTACCTGTGCATGAGGGCTTCTTGCCAACACTTGCTATTGGCTCTTTTAATGTAGCCAGCCTAGTATCTACAGTGCTACCTCCTTGTGGTTGTGACTTTCATTTCCCTTACAGCTAATGATGAACACTTTTCATATGTGTCTTAGTCACTGGTTTATCTCTGGAGAAGTATCTCTTTGGTCCCTTTGCTTCTTTTCAGTGGTATTACTACAATTGAGAATTTGTGATGTATAAGAAGCATTACTACTATTAGGAGGAAAGTAATTCTTCACCATTAAAATCTTTTGAGTCAGCTCTAGTTCTTCCTCTCTGATGTAGCATTACTTAATATTTTTAAACTGTGTCTTAGAATTGAAAGCTTGTTCTTTGAATGCATTGCTTTCTAAGGCTCCCACAATAGGCTGCTTGGGCAGAGGGTGGCAAGAGACAGGGTACAAAGGAATAGTGGCCTGGGTTTGAGTCCCTGGCTCCTTTGGTTATTGCTTATGTGAACTTGAGTCAGTTGCATTTTCTCTGCACTTCCCATAACATAAAATCTAACCTTGGGACTCTAAAGGCTGGACCAACAGTAATGTAAAAATGCCAGGCAAGGAGTTAGGTATTGGATGTGTTTTGAGTAGTCACACCATTCCATTTTATACACAGATAACAAGGGCTTGAGAAGTTAAAGGAAAGAGTTCACAGACACTGCAAATGGAATTGCTCTGAGGCATGCCTTACTGCTTTCTCTAGAAGGGCATGTTTGTGCCATGCAAGAGGACTGGCCTCTGGAAGGGCAGAGGAACTTGACTGTGTAACATTCATCATCCTTAGGCAGCTTCTCACAGAGCTCCTTAATTCAGGTTGGTTGTTTGTTTGTTTCTGTTTTAGTGTTTCACAAATCAGTAAGAGGAAATATATGGAAGGCCTTTTCCAGAAAGGCTAGTGAGAAGTTGGCTGCCTCTGTGCTGTGGGTTTGCAAGCTTCTGAGTTAACCTGTGTACTAGACCAAGAAAAGAAACGGGCACAGATTTGGACTTGTGAGAAGGCTCGCTCTGTCTTCCATGCTTACAAGTCGAGGGTTTTTCTGTAAGGTAGGCAAGTCTGGCCTTGAGGCCCAGTATGCTACTTGAGCATAAGTTCCAAAAGGCTGAAGACAACAGAGGTTGAAGTTCTTGCCCTGCATTACCTGATTGTTTCAAGAAGACTTTTGCTACCTATGCAAATCCACACCCAACCACCATGGTTCTTTGTAGGGTCCTCCTCTTCTTTCTCTTCCATGCATCTTTGGAGTACATCTGCAGAGGTTGAACTTGGAAACATCAGTCGAGGGAGGAGGAGTCCCATACTGGGGAAGTTTTAAGCTAGTAAGAATGCGTTTGAATCAAAGAACTACAACTAGCAATAAATAGTAAGAATGATGGTGGAAATACTGAGTGTTTAGGAAGGCTGTAAACGGGGCTCCTACAGAAAGTGTCCCTCAGAGAAATGTGAGCTATAGTCTAAAGGAAAAACGAGAGTTTAGGCAAAGAGGAGGAGGAGGCAAGCTAGCTGTCCAGGGACAACCCAACTCAGAGACAGGGGGGTGGGAGCAGAGAGTGGACTTAGAGCAAAGGGTGTGGGTGTGTGTGTGGGGGGAGTCAAAAGACTCCTAAGACAGGGGGGTGGGAGCAGAGAGTGGAGTTACAGCAAAGGGTGTGTGTGTGTGTGTGTGTGTGTGTGTGTGAAGTCAAAAGACTCCTAAGACGGGGGGTGGGAGCAGAGAGTGGAGTTACAGCAAAGGGTGTGGGGGGGGGGGAGTCAAAAGACTCCTAAGACAGGGGGGTGGGAGCAGAGAGTGGACTTAGAGCAAAGGGTGTGTGTGTGTGGGGGGGGAGTCAAAAGACTCCTAAGACGGGGGTGGGAGCAGAGAGTGGACTTAGAGCAAAGGGGGTGGGTGTGTGTGTGTGGGGGGGAGTCAAAAGACTCCTAAGACGGGGGTGGGAGCAGAGAGTGGACTTAGAGCAAAGGGTGTGTGTGTGTGTGTGTGTGTGTGTGTGTGTGTGTGTGTGTGTGTGTGTGAAGTCAAAAGACTCCTAAGACAGGGTGGTGGGAACAGAGAGTGGAGTTACAGCAAAGGGGGTGTGTGTGTTGGGGGGGAAGTCAAAAGACTCCTAAGCTACCAGAGCTGGCAGGCATAGTGAACTAATTTGGTCACACTATCTAGTTGTATTGGTGCATAAGAACAAAACTGCATTTCCTGATGTCACTCTCAGTTCCTTGCAGCATTTTAAAAACCTCTTCAGTGGTTCCCTAAAATAGTCTTCTTTCCTCACTCATTTTTGGGTGTACATATTAGGGATTTTTTTAACTTTTAAAATGACATTTATTTGGAAGGAGGAGGGAGGGGCATGTGCCATGGTGCACCTGTAGAGATCAGAAGACAACTTAAAAAGACTCTCCTCCCTTTCACTGTGTGAGACCCATGGATTGAACTCACGTAAGGCCTGGAGAGAAGTACCTTTACCCACATTCTTCTAGGATATTTAAATGTTTCCCTTGTGGCTACTGTGGGAATTATAGTGAATGTTCTAAATATGTAGCAATCCAGTTTGAATCAATACCAACTTCAAAACTCATGTTCCTGTGTAGCTTCTCTCTTTTCATGTTATCACAAAGTATATTTTTATGTACCCAATAACAGATTTATAATCATTTTTATACATTTGTCTTTTAAGTCATGTAAATCAATGTCTTTTAAACATTCTCAGGTTTCTCTGGGTGGTGGTGTTTGTTCGTTCTGGAAACAGGGTCTCTGTATGTAGTTCTGGCTGGCCTGGGACTCACTGTGTAGACCAGGTTGGCCTCAAATTCACAGAGATCTGCTTGCCTCTGCTGGGATGAAGGGCATGCACACCGAGCCCAGATTTTTGTTTTTTCCTGGCTAGCTGTTCAAGGCTGTAGCAATCCATTTGTTTAGTGCCTATTCCTGTACTTGTCATGGATTGATTTCTTCCTCACACGTGGTTACTGAAGTCTGTATTCCTAGCTGGTGTTCAACTAACATTTGACAGATTTTCTTGGATCCCAGGAGCTAAACAAACAGACAAAAATCTTTGTAAATTGCTTTTCTCATCTGGCCGTTCAGCCTTACTTAGACGTCCAGAGATCCTAGGGACCCAGTGGAGGTGACAGTTTCAGGTCTTTTGGGATGAGTGTTTTCAAGTTCCCTCTCCCAAGAGGTGCTTTTGAATGTCTGCCTCCCCAGCAAACTGTCCTCCACCTTTTCCTCCAGGGCTCAGGGTGAGTTACCTGTGTTAGACCCAAGCAAGTCTTACCCTCGGCATCTGTGGGCTATCCACAGTCTTTAGGACACTGTCAACCCTAGGAAGGGCAAAACAGGAGAGTGTACCTGGCACCTCTGTTCTGCTGTTTCTAGAGCTAGGGACCAGGCTCCCACAGTGCAGACATGAGCTGGGTGGTATCACAGAGTGCCATCAGTTGTCCCCCCTCTCTCTCATGTCAAAATATACATAACCTGAGATTACCATTTTAACTGTTTTAAGAATATAACTCGGTGGCATTTAGTGCATTCACAATGTTCAGCCATCATCACTGTCCGTCACTAGAATTATTCCACCAACCCAACTGAAACGGTCCCCTTTACACAGCGGCTTGCTTCCCTTGCCTGCCTCCACCAGTTCCTGGTAAGTACCCTGACGTTTTGAAGTTACCTTTTTTCTTTACTGAGTATTTGCTATTGCTGTAACTGTTTTCCAGAACTCTGATGAGGCTGCTTCTCACAGTTTCTGCTTGGTTTCCGATGCTTGTTGGGGGATGGGAGCATAGAACATTTTAATGATGTCACTCAACACCAAGGTATTTATTTGAACCAGGCACCTTGGAAGAGTAGAATGGCCATTGAAACGGGAAAGCCTGGAGTTCTCATATCAGGGAGTGAGAGCAGGACTGAGTTAGGCACCCATTAAGTTGAAGATGCTTACTAGACATCAAATGGAAAGGCCAGTGATCAGAAGGACAGAGGTTGAGTGGGTGAGCCCTAGGACAGTGCAGTACATGGGGTCAGGATGATGGAACCAGAAAGAAGATGGAAGGGATGGCCAGAAGGGTGGGAGGTGAAACTGGACACTGGTGTCCTAGACACAAATAAAGAAGCAATTCATTTTCAGGTTATTTTTACATTTAGAGGGAGCCAAAGAGAGAACAACTTTCAGGAGTCAGTTCTCTTCCTCTACCATGTGGGTTCTAGGTGTCAAATAGACCATCAAGCTTGGTGACCTTTTACCAGTGGCTGAGCCATCTCACAGTCCTAAAAAGAATTTCTGCAGTTCATCAAATACAATGTCCTTGAGGTTGGCCCCAAGGAAGTCATTGATGACCTTGGGAAAATGATGAAATTCTGAAAAGCTATAGGAGAATGGAGAGAATTGGAGAACACAGACAGTCCCGTGAGTCACTATAAACAAACAAAATAGGTCGTTGTTGTAAGGGTAAGTGTAGTCAACAGATTTTAGAAAACAAATTTATTGAGAGTTTCACTCTGTGGCCCAGGCTAGTCTCAAACCCATAGTCCTCCCATCACCGCCTCTCAAGGGCTGGGATTGAAGGCATATGTCACACCATACATAGCTGCTTTGGGGATGTTTGCTTGTTTATTTTGAGGTGAGAGATCTCACTCTTGTCCAGCCTAGTTGTGAACTCTTGGGCTCAATTGATTCTCTTGCCTCAGCCTTTCTAGATAGCTGGAACTAAGCTGTGCACTGTACCTGGTTCTATCATTTTACTTGGCTTTGTTTCGGTGTAAGGAATTGTTCCTGGTGAGATTCCTCTAAGGAGGATTTCTAATATGAGGGAGTACTGCCAGTGCACTGGCCTTGGATGACAGGAGAAGGGTCTGGCTGGTGCTGGGTTCCCAAAAAGGAAGCTGTACAGGTTAGCACATTGCTGAGTAGATGCATTGGCTCCAATTCTCTAGTGACTCAAGTATGTACCTGTATGCTCTCTTCTGTGAGCAAACTCATTGCCTTGGCTATTCACAGTTGATTTCCTAAAAGTACTTCAGCCTTAAGCTGTCCCAACCAAGATCAACACCTGCTGTTCCATATGACTCCTGCTTGCTACCCCCTGACCATAGCATCTTGTCTGTGCTGGGAAGAAGGGGCAGTATTTTGAGTCAGGAGAAACTACAAGAAGGCGACCCCCTGGTGCTGAGGTAGCAGATGAGGTTGATATTCCCTATGTGGGTAGAGGTGTGGGGTATGCTACAGCCAGAGCATCCAAAGGTAGAATGAAACAGATGTGGGGTGCCCGTGAGCAATGGCCTCAGAATAGTTAAGAAGCCACCTAGATAAAGACTGTCACACTCCCACCTACCTACAAAGTATTGTCAGAATCTCTGGACTTAGCAACGTGATTGAAAGGGCTGCTTGTTTTGGGTTTTAATTTCATAGTGCTATCGTTGTCTAGCTAGAAGAATCTGACAGGCCCTTTCCCCCACTTGCTTCTTCTTCATCCAGTGCACCCACCTTGTTTCTTGAAGCAGGATCTCTGACTAGGCTAGACTAGCCAGCCAGTGAACTCCAAGGATCCTCCTCCTTTCTCTGCACCCCAGTGCTGGGATTACAAATGCATGCCACCACGCTTGGGTTTTCTACATGGGTGCTGGAGATGTAACAGGTTCGCATGCTTACATGGCAAGCACTTGGCAGACTGAGCCATGTCCCAGCCCTTGACCCGTAACTGTTTATGAAGCCCTCTTTAATCTTCTATCTCAGGTCACCTCCCAGGACACTTCCTATTCCACCCCTTAGCCTTCTCATCCACATCTTCTTTCTGGATGTTTTCACCTGGGACCACAACTTTCACTCTGAGAATCCAATTCACTTTCCTGCCCTTAGAGCAGGGCCTGCATAAAGGAAGCACCAGCAAGTTCATTAATTGACTATACAAACCCCACAAACCATCTTGGTCTTTGGTCTCTGCACACAGGTGCAGTGCTTCCTAACTGAAGGGCACAAGCAAACAGCAGAAACAACATCCTTAGTTCGGGTTGTTTTTAGATGAGGATGTTATTGTTGTGAGATGTTATTGTTGAGATGATGTTTATGTAGCATCCATTCTGGACTCGGGGGACAGTGCCCATCTCTGCTGTCATTTGTTCTGTCACTTCAAAGGACAGGAAGACCATGGGTGGTGATTTTAGGATCATATTCAGAACCTCAGGGAATGAGTCATTTGGGGGTTGACGACTTTTCCGGTGACTACAGCACAAATAAATGAAGCCACAGGACGTTGTTGATGTTGTTATTGTTCATTTGAACCATGGTACATAACTTCCAGAAATGCACTCTCGTGATCTCTTGCTGTGAGACCGTTATGCTGAGCATAGTTCTAACAACTTCCCAGCTCGGCATTGAGAACGCAGCCTTGGAGGAGGAATAAAAGAAGTAGGGTTCAGTGCTGTCACTAGGAGGCCTCTGAGTCTGGAGGAGATCTGGACTAGAGTGCAAACCTAAAGTAGACAGCTGGCCTGCCCTAGAGATTTCAGGAGTGAGGGAGAGGTTGAGCCCGACCCCTGCTTCAGTGTGCAGCTCCTGCTGTGTTTTGAGATGGGGTATTGTACAGTAACTCAGGCTAGCTTCAGTCTCACTATTTAGCCAGGTTTGCCTCAAACTGGAGACATTCCTCCTGCTTCGTCAGCCTCCCAAGTGCTGGGATTACAGGCATGGGCCACCATGGAGTCACCCGGTGACAACATCCGACAAAAGGAACTAGTAAGGAGGGTTTCTTATGGCTTAGTGTGAGGTCAGGCCTTCCTGGTCAGAGGAGTGAGGACAGGGGTGTGAGGACAGGGGTGTGAGGACAGATGTGGGGACAGGAATGTTAGGACAGGTGTGAGGTGGCAGGAGTGTGAGGACAGGTGTGAGGTGGCAGGATGTGAGCACAGGTGTGAGGACAGATGTGGGGACAGGAATGTTAGGACAGGTGTAAGGAGAGGAGTGTGAGGACAGGTGTGAGCACAGGTGTGAGGTGGCAGGTCAGTCTGCATCTGCAGTCAAGCAGTGACAAGCACTGTACCCTTTAATCTTTTTTCTGCATCGGTGTGTGTTTGTGTGGGTATACCACGTGTTCCAGTGTGTGGAGGCCAGTGGTCAGCCTCAGACATTGTTCCTCACAACCCAGTGTTGATTTCTTATTTATGTGTGTTTCTGTGGGCTACACATGCATGCTTTATGGGAGGCACACATGCATGTGGGGACAACCGGGGACAACCTTGAGTGTCATCTTCATCCACTTCCTTGGGGGCAGGGTCTTTCATTGGCTTGGGAACTCTCTAGTTAGGCTGGACTAACCTGGCCAGTGAACCCCAGAGATCCTGCCTTTTCCCAATGCTGGGATTTCAGGGTGTACCACCACATGCAGCATTGTTATGTGGGTTCTGAGGATTGAACATGGTCCTTATACTTGAGAGGCAGACACTTTACTGACTGATCTGTCTCCCTTTGTGTTTTGAGGCAGGGTTTCCTAGTGGGAATCGGGGCTTACCCACTAGACTTAACTGGCTGGCCTGAGAGCCCTGGGATCTACCAGTCTTCATCTCCGTAGTACAGGGATTCCAAGTGCTGGGACAGGCATGCCCTCTTTCAACTGAGAGCTATTGGAAGCTGGTCAGAAGTCCCCTTGGGGCTCCTGCTGAGTCCTCCTGTGCACCAGGCCCCGGTACCCAGCAGTAACTCCTGGAAGTGTTTCCTTGTTTGCTGCCTTCTCTCTGTCGTGACCCTACTATCTTTCCTGGGGGCTCTTCCTAAGCTTGTCTGGAGTTTTGCTGGGGAAACCAAGTTAAGCCACTTCTTCCAACCATTGTGCCATTTCTCTGACCTACCTACAGCTGAACTCACATGCCTAATGTTCGTCACAGTGGAAGAGTGTCTGTTAAAGTCACACTCTCTACCACCGCGTCCCTCCAGCTTGCTCAAGGATTTCCTCCCGAAATCATTCCTTTTCTTTTAACAAAGATATATTACTTTCATGTATATGAGTGTTTTGCCTGCATATGTGCCCTGCACCATGTGCATACAGTACCCACACAGGCCAGAAGAAGCTGTCAAATCACCAGGGACTAAGGATACTTATGAGTTACCATTTGGATGCTGGAAACTGAACCTAGGCCTTCTGCAAGAGCCCCAAATGCTTGTAACCACTGAGCCATCTCTCCAGCACCAAACGATCCAGTATGATCTCCCTTTGCTCTTTTTTTCTCCTCCTCTTCCCTCTCTCTGTCCCACTCTTTTCCCTCTCCATCTCCTTTCCTGATCATCCTGACTTATAAACATGCCTCAACATAATCCCCTGGGCCTTTGCCATTTAATTCTGATCAGTGCAGAGCAATAGGTTATGGATTTTTTCTTCTGGGCCAACAATGAGTGGCACAATGGTTTTCAAGACGCTGGACATCAAGCACCAAAGGCCAGAATTCTTGACACCCATAATTGCATCAGCATAGGAGAAAGCTTCACTGCACAGCACAGGGAGCAGAACCTAGGCAGAGCCTAGTGGGCTCCATCAGTGAAACAGGAAACAGTGCGGAGAGACCCAAGGGAGCAAGGATATGCAAGGACCTGTGCTGAGATCTGCAGACTCCTTAAAAGGTCAGCAGGGACCTGTGCATCCGTACGAGGAGGTCCCAAGGCTCAGAAAAGAAGCAGCATGATGGATTAGAGGAAATCTCAGCTGGTCAGGATGGTGCCTGTTCCTGCCAGTCACCTGGAAAGCTTCCTGTTTCACAGGGCCAAGGGCTAGAGGGCCCAGAGTCTTGCTGCTCTAGTCCAGCCAGCATAACAAGAACTATCCAAAATGAGACAGTGTAAGAATATTTATTTTTTATTTTATGAGTATTGGTGTTTTGCCATGGATGTCAGGTCTCCTGGATCTGGCGTTACAGACAGTTGTGAGCTGCCACGTGGGTGCTGGGAACTGAACCCAGGTCCTCTAGAAGAGCAGTCAGTCCTCTTAACTACCAAGCCATCTCTCTAGCCTGAAGAATATACTTTTAAATGAATGGAGCATCAGTTAACTGGGAGACAATATCAAGCAATCTGGCATATGTGTTATTGGTATATTAGGTAAATAAAGGATTTGGTAAATTATACCAAGATACTTCATAGTCAGTCAGCTCAAGGCAAATGATAAAGAGAGAAAAATCTTAAAAGCATTTGAATTTTCTTTTGGTTAATGTTTTATGACATACTGTTTCTATTCTTTTACTTTTTGTTTGTTAGTTTGAGACAGTCTCCTGTTGCTCAGATTGGCCTTGAACTTGATATATAGCCAAGGATGACCTTGAATTCCTTATCCTTTTCCCTACACCTCCTGGTTGCCAGGATTACAGGCATGTAGCACCACCACACCCAGTTTATGGGGGTGCTGGCAATAGAACCCAGGGCTTTGTGCATGCTAGGCAAACATTCTACCAACTGAACTACACCCCCAGCCTTCTATTCTTTTGCTTTTAACCTATCTATATCTTTATGGCTAAATGAGTTTCTTGCACTCAACCCTGTCTATATCTTTATGTCTAAATGAGTTTCTTGCACATAACACAGGGTTGAATCTTGCTTTTTCATCCAATATGACAATCTCTGTTTTGATTATGTATTTAAACTACCTATATTTAATGTAGTTATTGATGTGGTTGGATTTAAGCCTGCCCATTTTGTTAGATTTTTTTCCCCCATTTGTCTTTTCTGATTCACTTTAGCCACTGAGCCCAACCCTCATGGCTGGCTAGGTCCTAGGTCCTAGGAGAAAACCTAGTACTGTTACTTTGCTAAATGGACACAGTATTGAACTGCCCCTTAAGTTCTTGTCTTCATCCCTATAAATGACTGCATCTCTTTACCTCATCAGAGAAGCTTCTATTTGTGTAGATGGTCACTAATACTGAGACCCCCAATTGATCATAAGAGACTTCAGAGTGCTCAGCTCTACCTATCACACCCCTTCCTCACCAGGCTCAGGGATCATGAAGGAAGAGGGGGCAGAAGGGTTAAGAGAGCCAGTGACAGTGGCTGACTGAAGCAAAACAGTGTTTCACCAGAAGGGACAGGCTTGTTGCACACATGAACTCACTGCGGCTGTGATGGCATGCCCAAGATCTCCACAAGGCTAAGCCAGCTGAAATCCCAGCAGGGATGGAAAGGGCTCATGAAGTCCCTTCTGTCTGAGGAGCTATTGGCAATTGTCTTTTTGAAAAATGTTTATCTTTATTTTGTATGTATGAGTGTATTGCCTGCATGTACATGTGTGCACCGTGTGCCTGTGGAGGCCAGAGGGAGTGTGGGATTCCCTGGAATTGGGTTTACCAATTGTAGTTGTGAACCAAACCCAGGTCCTCTGGAAGAGCAGCAAACACTCTTAACCGTGGAGCCATCTCTCCAGCCCTGGCAACTGTCTTTTATTTTTGATTGGTTGTCAAACACTGGCTGTAGAACAGTAGAGACTGAAATAGGGATGCAAGTGGGTCTCCCATTCAGGCAGACCCTTGGTGTAGAGGAATCAGTTCAGTGAGGACGTGAGTTACTGTGGTCATCTTCAATGGAGTACAGACTTGCTGTTCCTTGAGCGTTAGTTTATCTATCTGTCATTAAGATTCAAACTGGATGCTGATGTTGGGAGTGGGTTCTCAGTAATCCCTGGTCAGGCTTCTGCCATCGATACCCTTCTGCAAGGGGCTGAGGGTGTATGTAACTCAGATGTAGAGTATGTATTTAGCATGCACAAGGCCCTGGGTTTAATCCCCAACACACACACACACGTACTCATGCATGCATGCACACACGTGCATGTGCACACACATGAACACACACACCCCCCCCCCCAAAAAAAGGAAAAGGCAGCCTACAATTGGAGTTTATCTGACTGTGACAAAATAACAGACATCAGCTGGGTGGTGATGACTCATGCCTTTATTCTCAGCCCTTGGAAGGCAGAGGCAGGTGGATCTCCAAGTTCGATGTCTGCCTGGTCTACAGAGCGAGTTCAGGAAAGGGCTTCACAGAGAAACCCTGTCTTGAAAAACAACAAAGAAAAAACAATAAATAAATAAATAAACAAACGACTGACATCAACTTGGGAGTGTTTATTTTAACTTATGGGTTCAGAGGTTTCAGTCCATGGTCACCTGGTCTTGTCATCTTGTGGTGAGGTGGAACAAAGCTGTTCACCTCCTAGAGGCTAGGAAGGATGGAGGGAAAAGGGAGGGTGGGGGAGGGAGGGGAGAACTCACCCCTGAAGGGTGTACCTCCAGTGGCCTACCTCCTTCAACTTGGCTCCATGTCCTTTAGTCCATTGCCTCCCAGTGGCCCATCAGCCAGGGGGCAACTCCTGACCACATGAGTCCTGGGGAGATATTTAAGTTTCAGGGTGTAGCACTGGCTCTTCTTGTTAGAAGGGCAGCTTTCTGCATCGACATCCTGAGCAGTAGCTAACCCCTTCCTGTGTTCTTAGAAACCCATCTACCCTCTTTTGCCAGGTCCTTCCCCTTCTGCCCCCCTCTGGTAGGCTCCTCTCTGCCCACTCTCCAATTCAGTTCTCCATCCTCAAAGGGAAAGATGCCTTTGCCATTGCAATGCCCGCCATAGGGAAAGGATGGAACCGTGAGGAAAGAGCTGTTCCAGGCCAGGACACCTCTTGTGTTGGGTCAGATTTTGCCCTTTAGGGGGTGGAGGGATGACTCAGTAGTGAAGAGCACTTACTCTTCTTCCGGAGGGCCCGGGTTTGGCTCCCAGCACCCACACGATGGCTCACTAGTTACTCTAGCTCCAGGGGATCTGGTGCCCTCTTCCACATTCTCATTCTCTCTCTCTCTCTCTCTCTCTCTCTCTCTCTCTCTCTCTCTCTCTCCTGTCTCTCCTTTTTCTTCTCTCTCCTCTCTCTTCTCTCTCTTTCTCTCCCCCCGCCCTTTCTCTCTCACACAGACACACAAACACACACAACATAAAATCGTAACAATATGCCTTTTAAATAACAGTAGCAGCCGGGTAAGACATGGCTGCTCATACAGGATTCTCTGCAACTTTCTCTCTGCTTTCCTTATTGCTAGAGGAAAGTCACAGCATAAAGCACCACAGGAGAGGGGAATTGGGGAGAGGATGACAAGGGGTTGCATAGTTTGGGAATGGAATTTTCCAGGGGGTTGAGAGAGAAACCAACAGGCAAAGAGCAGAAGTGGGTGGGAGAAGGGGGTTCTTGGAGTGTTGCATGGGCTGTGTGCTTGCATGCATTTTTCCTTTTCAAAAGAATGTCCTGTTTTAATGGCTTCATTTGGGTGTACTTTTAAGTCCATTGCTGTTATGAGGTCTATGCGTGTCATCATGGCCTCAGGAGGGTTACACCACCAGTTTCCTGTGGAGCACTGAGACCAGACACAGCAGTGACTTGTCCCCACACCACATACCTAAAAAGTGACAAAGCTTGTATTAAAACCCAGCCAAGTCTGACTTTAGCTCAAGAATTTTTAGTATTTCTGCTCAACAACTGTCCCCCGGTCAGCCACTGAACCTCAGTTCACCCCAACCCTCTCTTCCCCAATACCAGGGATAGGCCCTGTCTCCAGGTCTGGCTGGATCTCTGTCCTGCCGAACTCTGCCACATTAGCCTCTAATCATACCCCCTGGCCCCATCAACGAAGAGAGAAAGCTCTTAGCTTTCTGATGTTCCTCAGGCAGCCAGGCCTCAGGGCTCACAGCCAAGCACACCTCGGGGTATCCCCAGCCTGGGCCTCTAGTATACACTCCATCACAGCCCAGGAATGTGGGCTTCCAGGCACCAGCAGCCAGTCGAGCTGGGGCCCCTGATAGCCGACAGAAGCTGACACACCATTAAAAAGGAGGGCTGGGTTGAGGGGCAAATCATAGCACCTGGACCCTTTAGATTATCGCCAGGCATCGATGAGAAAACCATTATTGCACTTCCGGACTGTATTGCCTACCTCACCCCGTCTCAGGGGGATCTGAGGCTCCAGGAACACACTGTATCCTCAAGTTGGCAAGAGCACCACTACCAGGCTCCAGACCCTTTTCTGTAGTGAACAACTCCCTCCACCCCCCCTATGAAGAAGGATGGCTTCCTGCATGGGGGAGGCCAGGATATGGCTATGCTAGTTCAAGGACCCCTGGATGGGGCATCCAGGCTCAGGGCTGTCACTAACACAGTGGCAAACAGGACAGAGGATTCTCCTTTCTCAGCCTTTCTCCCACGATGGAGCAATCCCTGAGAGTGGAGCTCTTCTGACTGTGATAACACACTGTGAACTCACAGGCCCTGCCAATGTGCAGCTTCTCCCTCGCAGGCTAGGGTGGGGCTTGAGCCTGTATCTCCAACAAGCTCCAAAACTGCTGATGTGCTGGCCCTGAACCAGCCACCAGAGCAGACATTTGGTGGCTTTGGGATTCTGAAATGCCCCCCTTCCTCCTCCCAGCCCCCATTTTTGTTCTGAAGTTCACAAAACTCACTGGGAGCGTGGCCTCCATTCTCCAGGAATCTCTGTCCTTCCTGCCTCTCTTTTAGGATCCAGAAGTCTGTGTGAACTTCTTGCTTCAAGGGGGCCAGCCTTCTGCTTTGATTATTTTTGTTGTTGTTGTTGCTAGTATTGTGTGTGTGTGTGTGTGTGTGTGTGTGTGTGTGTGTGTGTGTGTGTGTGTGTGTGTGTATACATGTAGGTGCACCTGTGTAAGCCTGCATATGTGGAGGCCAGAGATAACTTTTGGGTCTTGTTCCTCAGAAGCCATCCACCATGGTTTTTGAGACAGAGTCTCTCATTGGCTGGAGTACTAGGCTGGCTGGCCACCATGTCCCAAGGATCCACCTGTCCCCTCCTCACTGGCATTGGGATTATAAGCATTCTCCTCCATGCCTGGCTTTTAAATGTGGGTTCTGGGGGTTGAATTCAAGTCTTTATGTTTGCACGTTACTGACTGAGCAATCATCCCCACTCCCCAACCACCCCCTTCCAGAACTGCTTCTGGTAGGAGACATGTCCCCATCTCTACTGAGCTTATGGGAGCTCAGCATGCAGCTTCCTGCCTCACGTGCAGATAGGCTCCTGAGAGAGTGGTATGGCTCACTTTGGTGTCTCTAGCTCAGAGCCTGGCTCTCTTGCTTCCTGCTCCTCCCACCGTGCCTGTCCCCAGCAGCTGCTGGAGTGAGATTTATGCGGGTGCCATTGGAGTTGTGTAAAGGAAAGAGGGTGTGTGTGCATAAGGAAGGAAGAAGCTAGCATTAAGGGTCCATTGTGTGACAGGCACATTGGAAAACATCACTTCCAGCCAGGCCTGGGCCCTGTGAGGTGCCCTTGAAGCACCCCACGTGGTGGGGATGAAGCAGACGGGGCGTGTTCAGCTCCTGGGCGACTGACTCATCAGCAGTATGAGGAGTGGACAGAGGCCAGCCAGCCTGGCTTCAGAGCACTGAGAAGGAGACTGGGGTGGGGGTCCGGTTAAGAAGGGCCAACCGACTGGGGGAGTGGGGGTGGAGCTTGACCTATTTCTGAGAGCAGTGGCAGACAGGCAAAGGGTCAGGTGAGCTTGGAATCAAGGCATGTTAGCTGTGTCCAGAAATGCAGTGTGTCCCTTGAGTGGAAAAGGAGGGAGCACACTGGTGGGGGTCAGAGGGTCCCAGAGAGCCTCCTTCCACCTCTGGGTGGAAGGCTATGTGGCTTGTTTGTCTCACACAGAGTTGACAACATTCATACTGCCAACGTCCCCTGTCAAGATCCCCAGGAGGGGGCAGCAGAAACCTCAGTCTCCCCTTTGGAAGATCAGGTCTAGGGAGCATCAGAGGCTTCCCCAAGACCACCCCTGAATAGGCCACTGGTTGGGTCTGGAACCCACAATCCTGTAAGCTGTGTAGTTGTTAGAACTCTGGGTCCTGGTGGGGAGAAAGGCCAGAAGGCCAGGGCCCAGCCTGGGTCAGCCGGGGTTCATTATCAGGAGCACCGCCCAGCCAGCCTGGCTCAAAATAGCTTTCCAGATGCAAGGACATATTTCATCCCGTTCTGTTTTCCCTGCATGCACGCACACACACAAATAAACATCCCTACATCTCAATGGGGCCAGACTCTAGAGAGGGGGAAGAGGGACCGGGGCATGGCTGACCGCCTACTGAGAAGCCCAGGTTTTATCGTTAGTTCCTTTCTAGGGGTCAAGACTTTGCTTCCTGACGTGAGTATGGAAACTCATGCTGGTTTCCCCGAGGCCACTGACTTGTTCTTGGGGTCAGGCTGCCCTTTCCCTCAGGGTCATATTCTTCAGACATCATGACGCTGATGGGACAATGGAAGGGACCATGCATGGGGGGGAATTAGGAAAAATACAACACAGTTCTGCCTTGGAGGGGCTTCCCAGCCACAGGGAGGCCTGCTGAGCTTCCTCTATCCCCAAGAAACTCCTAGAACCCTGGGAAGTGAGAGGTGTCTCCTTCACAGAAAGCTGGGCTCACACCAGCCACTTTCACAGACTGTCATCCCCTTGGCCCTCAAACTAAGCCGTTGAGGTATCTGGACATGATCTGTTCAGGGTTTTGCCATCAGGACCAATTTTCCATTCTTAGCTCAAAGGCCTTACTGGCTTCCCAAAGCCCACTTGGAGACTGATAGGTAGATTAAATGAGCCCAGGGCTACTTGTGTACAGCAACTCAGTGTTGATAAGAGAAAGATGAAGCTGGAGGTATAGGTTGAACTGGGTCTCTCCAAAAGACATATTTGAGTCTTGTGCACTCTGGTACTCACGAATGTGATCTTACCTGGAAACAAGGTCTTTGCAGAGGTAAGCAAGTTAAGGTCATGAGGGAGGGCCCTAGCCCAAGATGACTGGTGTTGTTTTTGCACACACATGTATATGTGTGTGTGGAGGCCAGAGTCAGTTGCTCCTCCTCTGGCCCCATCTCTCTTGTTTTTTGGAGACAGTGGCTCTCACTGGCCTGGAGCTCATTAAGGAGCCTAGAGTAGTTGGTGAATGACTTTCAGGCATCTGTCTGTCTCTGCCTCCCCTGCTCCAGGATTATGAGCACAGTCCACTGTGGCCTTGACACTTCTATGTAGGTTCTGGGATTGAATTCGGATCCTTATGTTTTAAGGCAAGAGCTTTACCAACTCAGATCCTTGAAGTCAAGATAAACACTTGGCCAACTGAATCATCCCTACCCCTCATCCGACCCCACCCCACCCACCTCAGGCCCAGTGACTGATGCTCTTGTGTAAGAGGGAAGCCTAGTGCATGAGTATATGGCAGGCAGCACAGACCTGGGATCCCAGGACTCACTCAAGGAGGCTGTGGTGGATGGATCTCTCTGTAAGTTCAAGGACAGCCTGGGCTGTTACAGTGAGAGCCTATCTCAAAATCACAGAGAACAAAGAAGAGAGACCACACATTTTGTTGCTTTGAGCATCCCAGTGTGTGGAACTTTGTTACACTAGGGAGCCCACAGGGTGGGATGCCTCCTGCTGCCCCCAGCCTCTCTGGAAGCAGGCTGAGCTGGGAGACTCTCAGCTCAGTCCGGCTGCTCTGCCCCAAAGTGAGTGCAGGGCACTTCCTGGGATGTGTGCATGCTGCGAACTTCTGTTTTTGTTTTTGAAAATAATGTTTTGTTTTTAATCACAGCACTAAAAGAAAGGCACCCATCTTTTTTGTTAAAAAAATTCTAATACTACTTTTTGCAAGTATCTTTTATTCATCTCTAATTGATTTTTGTGTAGGTTTAAGTCTATTTGTTTGCTGCGGTAAGGTGTCTCTGTAGGCCCAGACTGGCCTGGAGTTTTCCGTACTTCTGCCTTATCCCAAGCCTGGGATCACAGATGAGCACAAGCACGTGGCTTCCTTGCAGTCTGTGTTGCTGGAGCTTCGGTCACGTTACCAGGTTACATCTTAAAAGCTGGCAGAACAAAGCCCTCCCGTCTTCATCCTGCTGTTCTGGGATGTCACATATATGACCTATATGGATACACACAAACACACACACACACACACACACACACACACACACACACACACACACACACACACACACACACAGTCATTTTTCTCCCCCACTTCTTTCCTTCATTCTGAGGATCACACCCAGGGCCTCACACACACCAGGCAAGTGCTCTACCACTGAGCTACATCCCAGTTTCTTACAATTTCTTAACAGTTTCCTTACATAAAAGGTCTCTCAATATTAATATCACTATTAATTTGAATGATTTACTTTGAAATTTGTAAACCATAACAAAGAGAAGATCCATAGTTTGGCATGTCTTCTGTGAGAAGCTCTCATTCAGTGTAGACAGCAATATATACAATGTATTTATAAGTAATTATGATGTTGTCTTGCTTCACATACTATTTTAACTTTTTCACTTATGAATCCATCTTAAATTGTGCATACTTATGATCCCAGCACTCAGGAGGTAGAGGCAAGAGGATCTGGAGTTCAAGATCATAGCAAATTCAAGGCCAGCCTGGGCTACATCGCAAACAGAACACTATTTGCGTGGTGGAAAAAGAGAACAGCTTAGTTTTTAAAATGATATTTGCAAAGATCCACACCTTAGATAGATCCTCACTCACACTCAACCAATTCCTGATGAGATGCTTTGGTAGAATTTCTAATGGCCCATTTTAAAGATAAATTTTGTTTCCGATGCCCCCCAAAATGTTGTGCTTATTCGTCCACCCCCTGGCATTGTGTCGCACTGACCACACAGACACAGGCGCAGACTGTCATGCACTGAATGAAGCAGCTGAACACGCGCAGTTAAAGGTACAGCAAAGAGTGAACCGAGCGTGTTTCCCACGTCCTTACTGTTAGCTCTCCTGTGCTAGCCCCTTAATCTGCTAATGAAAACAGTTCATTTTCAGACTTTCCTGCTGTCAAATTCTTTTGTCGGAGAGCATGGTTGATATGATACTGTGTCACTGGATTTTGTTCAGATTTGCTTTACGGCTTAGTTCATTATGAGTGCGCCAAGCAGGTCTCTGTGTGCTTTCGAGACACACTGGGATGAATGGCATAACAAACCAGGGTATACTGTCAGCAATCACGTTGACTCTCATGCTCAGGGCTAGACCCCCAGCCCTGAAATATTTGGAGACAAATGATATTAACCATCTCGTCTCATTTCACACATAACTACTTCACCAAGTCTTTCCAAAAGATACAGGCTCTTCAACACCCCCAGATAGATAAATGGTGGTTATCTAATAGAATCACACATCTAATATATCAAATGCCCTTGGCTGCCTTTTAAATAACGGTTGATAAGATTGGAGAGAAGATGTCAGAAGGCAGAAAACTTCAGTCGGTCGGCAACAGCTCTTTCTCATCAGGTTTCCAGAGCGTTCCTTGGTTTTTCGGGGATGGACTCTTTCTGCCTTACTCAGTGGGTTGTCTGTCATCTCTCGCTGTTATTGTTGGGATGCACTGAGCCTCTCCACTTTGGCCTGGTGTGGGGGTGGGGCCTTCAAACTGGCTTCTGCATTCCTTGAAGAAATCCCCATCACTCTCTGAGAATGTCCTTACTCTGGGCATTACAAGCTGTTCCAAGCTAGTTTTGTCCTTTTCCTGTCCCCATCCTGTAATCAGGCATTCTCTAAGGAAATGCAAAGACGGTGATTTCTGATTATATTGTTCTTTATTTATTAGCTACAGTTCCTTTATTAAAGAAAACAACAACTTCCTTTCCACAACTACTAGTTCATTTCCTTGAGGTTTACTTTAAATAGCAAGTCAGAATGAATGTGTCTTTCTCTTGACTCATCAGTTTTGAGATAGTCATAGGGTAGTTTCTGGCCTTCTCCAAAGATGACCGATGAAGGATTTCTCTTCAGCACTATGACACACTATCTTCATGCCAATCTGTTTGCCATCATTCCTATTGATGTTCAGATTGCCTGGTCCTTGGCCAGGGAAACCTGCTTTGGACGTTTGCTCTTCTATACAGATCCTGAAGGAACAAACCCACAGTCAGTTTTTCTCCCAATACAAGATTCTCTGGCAATCTCCTGAGAATTGCATAGACTCTGTGTGTCTCCACAGGGAGAAAGGATGTCTTCATAGCATAAGGCAAACTATTCATGAACATGGTATATGTCACAGTTTATTTAGGATAACTTCAAAGTCTCCAGTGAAGTTTTGATCAGGGTCTTAGAATTTTTATTGGATTTATTCCAAGATACATACTTTTATTGACAGGGGAATCATATATCCTTCTTAAAATATCCTTTTTAGTAAAAACTGTATTGTTAAGGAGCAAATTGACTTTTGTATGTTGATTTTACACTGGGCAGATTGTTAAACTCTTATTAAGTCTGGCTTAAAGTAATTTTGTTTTTCTATGTAGAAAAACATATAATCCGGAAAATGACTGCTAGCTTTCTTTTGGTTTTTAATCTTTACAATTTTTTTCTCTCTCCTTAATAATTTCCTGGAGTTTCTGATATATGATGTTGAATTGAAATGGTAATCCCAGTCATACTTACTTCTCTCATTACTAAATTGAATTACATCTATCCATCCATCCATCCATCTACCCATCCATCCATCCACCCATCTATCCATCCATCCATCCATCCATCCATCCATCCATCCATCCATCCATCCATTCATCCATCCATCCACCCATCCATCCATCCACCCATCTATCCATCCATCCATCCACCCATCTATCCATCCATCCATCCACCCATCCATCCATCCATCCACCCATCCATCCATCCATCCACCCATCCATCCATCCATCTGTCCATGTGTCTGTGTGCGGATGTGCCTGCCACCGTGCATGTGGACATCAGAGACATCAGGAACTGGTTCTCTCCTCTACCTTGTGGGCCCTGGGAATCAAGCACCTCTGGCCCCTGTGGTATCTTGACAGCTCTCATTCCTGTTTTTGAAAGCAATACTACTAACCAGACACTGTGATTCACACCTGCAATTCCGTCACCTAGAGGACTGAAGCAGGAGGATCTCATGTTCAAGGCCTGCCTGAGCTATATACAATAAACAAACAAATCAAAGAAACAGATACAAACAACTCTCAGAATTGTAAATGTTTGCTACAGGGTTTTTATGGGGGGTGGGGATGTTAGATATCAAATTTCGAGTTTCTAATGTTACTTACTTGCTGGGAATTTTAACTAATCATAGACAGATATTAATTTAAAATCAGTTTTTAACATAATTCATAATTTTGCCCCTTACTCTCCTAATACAAAAACAATTCATTTTTAGATTTTCCTACTCTTGAATTCTTTTGACAGAGAGCATGATTCACTTGACACTGGGTCTTTGGGGTCTCTTAGGTTTGCTGTGCAGCTTACGGTGTGCTGAGGAGGCCTGTGTGTGTTTCATATAAATTTGGCTACCTAGAGCTGGTGATACTCCTCAGCTGTTAAAAGCATGTGCTTACTGTTCATGCTTTTAACTTGAGTTAGGATCAGACTCCAGGGGATCCAACACCATCTTCTGGATTCTGTGGGCATCCACACTCTGGTGCACATAAACACACACACACACACACACACACACACACACACACACACACACACACACAAATAATAATAATAATTACTTTAAAGTCTTTCAGTTTGGCTACGTTTTCCAGGCACTGCAGTCTGGTTCAGCGTCCACACATTTGGCCATTTCTTTCTGCGGTTGTTAAGATCTCACAGGTGACATTTTGTCATTTGGTCCATCAAACCTTCTTGCCCTGTCTGATAGGAATTCAACAGTTTTATTTCTTCATGGTTGACGGAATCCTTAATGGGGTCACTTTATATAGACATTGTAGCAATGTTTCCACCTGTTTACCTAATAATAATCTTCCAGTTAGTATCTATCTAGAGCACTTTGTTTTATTCTTTGAACTGTCCTAAGTTCTTCAAGTTGATTTTTTTTTGGGGGGGGCACTTTGACAGTCTTACTCTCGTTATTGTGGTGAGTGATGGATCCAATTTGTTTCTACCATACAGCATGTAGTAGGGACTCAGGCAGAGAGCCATTGTTAACCCTGTGCCCCACAGAGTTCTGCCAGGGTGTGCTGTGAGGGAGTGTAAGTCCTCTGCTGGAGTGTGGAATGTGTGTCATTATCACCCCACTGTCCGGAGGACCTACATTATCACCCCACTGTCTGGAGGACCTACATTATCACCCCACTGTCCGGAGGACCTACATTATCACCCCACTGTCTGGAGGACCTACATTATCACCCCCACTGTCCGGGGGACCTACATTATCACCCCCACTGTCCGGAGGACCTATATTATCACCCTCACTGTCCGGAGGACCTACATTATCACCCCACTGTCTGGAGGACCTACATTATCACCCCCACTGTCTGGAGGACCTACATTATCACCCCACTGTCTGGTGGACCTACAGGACATGTTTTTCCCCCGAGAAAAGCCTGATGTTTCCAGAAAGATCTGGCTGAGAAAAACCAACCTTGTCTGAGGCACATGTCTGTTTCCTAGAAACTAGATGTGAGTGAAACCTGGCTGGTGCCCGAGTCACAGTGTACATTTCCTGTTTTTCACCCACTAACCAATAAAGTTATTTCCTTCGTGTGCTGTGTGACTGAGCAGGAAGGCCCCATGGCTTCAAGGCCTGAGGCCAGCTGTTATCCACTGCCCAGCTCCAAGTGGGGGGCGGAAGTGGCTTGGGCTCCCCTAGGGAGGAACTTCCTCTCCATCAGGGTTGTCAGCCCTTACTGTCCTATCTGTCCTATCCCCCGCTCCCCAGCAGGCACAGTGGCACTGAGACATTACCACTCTCTACCTTGACACTTTCCAGGCTCCCTCCCTGGCCTGGAGTCTCCTGGATGTCTGACCAGCACTTCAGGCCCCTTAGGTCCTAGATGGACTTTCTTTTCATTAAATTATATTATGTTGGGTTGATAGAAACAGGGTCTTATGTAGCCTAGGCCCACCTCAGACTGACTGGGTAGCCAAGGGTGACTCCGAACTTCCTCCGCCTTCTGAGGGCAAGCACTGCAGTTGTGTGATACCACACGTGGCTCTTGGGTTGCTGAGTCTGGAGCCCATGCTTCATGCACACTAGGCAGGCACTCTGTGAACTGAGCTCTATCCCCAGGTCTCCAAATGAACCCTGGCATTGCCTTGTCTATGCTCCTCACTGTGTTCCTGGAGCCCACAGCTCTCCGTGTTGGTTCTAGGTGCCCAGCAGCTCTGTCATAATCAATAAGGCGTGTCTCCACAACTGCCCCCAGACTCTTTGCTCTGCCCACCTCAGCCCCACTCACAGCAAAATGGCTTGGCAACAGTTCTGCCCTCTATTTCTGGGCGCTTCTCCAGGGCAGGTGCAGGCAGGTCAGGTTCAGCACTGCACCCCTGGTGCCCTGCCCCAGGTGTGATCTGGGAAGACTTCTCAGAGGCTGTCCAATAAATGAATTTTGAATGAATGAATGAATAAAGGAAGGAAGGCATACATAGACCCTCTGGTGTTTTCTGCAGATCATCACCCTGTATCCCAGCTCCCCAACCATCCTCCCTGGTTACTGTTCCCAGAACCCTCTGCTTCCTTCCCTCAGAAGCCGGAACAAGCTGGCCGTGAAGGCAGGTCCCTGGTGGCCAGAGAGCAAGAGACTTGAGCACCAGGCTGCCACGCCACACTAAGTGCTGCGTGGCTTTGGCCAGCCCCTTCCTTCCCTGTTTCTCCTGTGCCACTTTCTTTCTGGTGTATAGAAAGCGTCCAAAGGGGACTTTCTTCACAGTGCCCTAAGGCGGTCTCTGTCACTGACTGGCCTCCTGAACTCACCTGGGCAGAGAGGCTGGGTGTGGATGGATGAGGGATCCTGGTGCCTCCGGGGGCTGCTGCCCCGTGAGTGCTATTGTGTACTTGTCTGCTGGCATATGTCTCTTGAGGGCTGGGGTTCTGGTTTGCTTTCACACACTCAGGCATTCTTTCAGCCATGTGCTCGCTCACTCACCCATACGTTTAATTAACCATTGTCTGGGCCAGACTTTGTACTGGGCTGGGTGGAGGGTCCCAGAGATGCATGGGACTTGGTGCCTACTTGCCATGGTTTCCCAGTCTGTGGGAGATCAGAGCCAGGCATAGGTGTGAAAACAAGGATGAGATGACATCCCGTGTCCTCAGCCCTGGAGAAAGTGTGTGTGTGTGTGTGTGTGTGTGTGTGTGTGTATGCGTGTGTGTGTGTGCGTGTGTGTGTGTGCGTGTGTGTATGCGTGTGTGTGTGTGTGTGTGTGTGTGTGTGTGTGTGTGTGTGTGTGTGTGTGGTGGGGGTGGCTGTAGTGAAGGCATGCCACAACAAGCTTTCTGTCCTTCTGTGAAATGAGGGAGGGAGAGGAGCTGGCCTGTGAGGTGCAGTGAGGCCTATGGGGAAGCGCTGATCCTTAAGGAAGCGATGGGTTGATAGTGAACACCTCATGATGGTGTGTGTGGACCGCTGTGGGACGTGCTGCACTGGGAGCCTGTCTGTCCCTCAGCCACGCACTTCCTAGCACCTGTTGGAACAAAGCGTGCCTCAGCGGCTCGGCTGTGTGAGGGACTTCTTGAGAACCCCTGAGATGCTTATCTTTGCCTGGCGGTGCTTCTCGGAAAGGGCCTACAGCTGGAGTCTGTGCAAACCCTGGAGGCCAGGCCCCTCCCTCCAGGTCCTCTATCTAGGGGACAGAAGGCAGGTGCAAGGCTCCGAGTGGGCTAGTCTGGGGCAGGAGTGTATTGTGTATAGCCCCAGCAGGGCTGAAGGAGACGGGGAGCAGATGGACTCATCTTGTGGATGATGGATGGAAGCTGAAGGATGATGCCGTGCTGTCCAGCCCCGATGTTGTTCTCACTGGTCACCCCACTACACCCCACATACAAAAATATGCACAGGCACAGGGACGACCCTGGTATTAGAATACAATTCCCATTTCACAGATGTGGAAAGTGAGGTCACTTGCCTAAGATCACATGGCTGATAGGTGACTGGTTGGGAGTTGGCTGCTGGTGCAGGTGACTGGGGCGGGGGGCGGGGGGCGCGGCGGGGAGGGGGCGGGGGGGCTACCATCACACTTCCTTGACTCATAACCCACTCCCTTCTGCCTACCTGTCCTGTCCTCCTTCCGTCTGGCACCTTATTCTTTCACCTCTTTCACATGTGCCTTAGGGTCACAGGGCTGGGGCTGCAGAGACAGCTCGGCAGTGACGAGAACTTACTGCTCTTGTAGACAGCTGGGGTTCAGTTCCCAGCACCCACACTGCAGCTCACAACCACCATGAACTCCAGTTCTGGGAGATTTGACACCCTTTTCTGGCCTCCTGGGGCTCCTGCATGCACATGGTGCATATAAAACTCACAAAGGATTATACACATTCACAAAGATGAAAACGTAATAAATCTTAGCCAGGTAGTGGTGGCACACACCTTACACAGTTCTCAACTTGGGTTCACCCTGCCTGGCCACACTGCCTTTCCTGGTACTCTACCAGCCCTGCTCAGATTCCAGCAAGTGGCACCCCCATCCTGCCCCACAGTCACTCAAACCAGGGGCCCCAGAAAAAGCCAAATGCTCGCTAGTCCTCCCCTCCCCCACCCATGCTTCCACTCCATCTTCCCTGTACCAGCTCATTCCCCTCAGGTCTGGAAGATGCCCAGGCACCATTTCTAAACAATCATGTGGACCCTGCCGTCGCCACTTATGACTCCAGCTCTGGGGACATGGCTGGGCCATGAGCTTTGTGAATCCACCTCTTCTGTGCCCAGCAAGTGCTGTGGTCCTCCAGGGGCCTTGCCCTGACTTGTCCCTGAGAGCGAAGAAAAAGCTACACATTTCCAGGACCAACGCCCAGGCAGTGATGTGAGTACCAAGTCCCATCCCCTCCTGGACCCTAGTGCCCCATCTGAATCATGGACATAAAGGCCTGCAGGCCAGCCTCTTGAGTTTTCTTGGCTGACTCCATGGATAGATGGAGCAGGACCACAGGTGAAGGGCTGGGCTGGGGGTGGTGGTGGCCAGATGAATGAAGTGGACCCCATAGGAGAGTGTCTTTGGTCCTGGGAAGATAAACACAGCATGTAGACTTCCATGTACCTCAGGGGCAGGTTCTGACTGACACCTCGGTCTCTCAGGAAGTCACACGGCCATGTAGCCCTTCCATTCTACCAGCTGAGCTACAGAGGGGTGGGTCTGCCAGAGTCAGGGTGGTGGCTTTGGGACACTGGAGTCTTGGTGGGGACGGAGGAGAATCTAAATGGAATGCTCTCTAGTCTCACTGTTATTACGCTCTTGTCTAGCAGAGGTAAGAAAAGCCCCATCCCAGCAGCTGCCAGGACGGGGTGGGTGGCACCTGACACTGGGGTGGGGGTGGCACCTGACGGACACCACCTGTAGCAGCCTTTGATGGGGAAGTTGAGGGGGAGAATTGCCTCCGAGCCCTCTGAGCCCACCACTTCTCAGTCTCCCACTTCTCTGTGAAGGATAGGTGGATGAAGGCCCCTCCCTTTGTGTGCCATGCCTGGCTTGGCAAGGCTGGGCATCGGTGAGGTCAGTAAATTCAGCCACGCCAGGTGGAATGGGCTCCATCTCCAAGCTGGGAGCCGTGTAACAAACGCCCATCTTGTTGCGTGACTTTGTGAGAGTTTCTTGTCTTCTCAGAGCTGGCTCTCTTGCCTTCTTCCCAAATAAGATAATAGTTGCCTCACGGGCTTGTTGGGAGGCCTGCTGCCTCCGGGTGTCCAGCCCAGGAAACTCCTGGCACAGAGTTCCATAGATCCTATATCTGTCTTCCTGGGAAGCCAGAATCCTCAGATCGACCTGGGTTGTCATAATCCTGTCATCCAGTGCAGGAGCCATGAGTGGCTGGTGTGTGTTTGAAAAATAGTCAGTCTGAAGGGGAAGTCCTGAAATTATAAGATGCGCACGGGATGACCACACAATGCAGAAGAAGAATGGAATTTGTCGTGTGTCACTTTTAATACAGACCACACGCTGGAATGATGTCTTTATGTATTAAGCTAAATAAAATAAATTTAAATTAATTAAGTTCATCTTTTTCTTATTTTCAGACTGTGGCTACTGGAAAACAAGATGCAAGTGTGAACTTCGGCTGAGCAGTACTTGAACTTGGAGAGGTCATCTTTAGGGCACCTTGCCTCCTGTCCCAGGAGAAGTGGCTTTGGGGCTTGCAGCAGCCTGGATATCTGCTCCCTGTGGCTTCCTTCCCTCCCTATCCCCGCCTCTCACTCTCTCAGAGCCTCAGACTCAGGCCAGGGTCGGGGAGCTGCCCTCCCCCGAGATGAGTATAGAACCAGCTCCCAGCTGGTGGGGATCTCAAAGCTGTGTGGGAATGTCCCTGGCCTCACTTTCTCCCTCCCAACCACCCCAAGGGATGTGGCTTCCTGGCCCCAGGGTCTGAGTCAGATGTAAGGAATCCTCTCTCTTCTCAGGAGGGTCCGGGTGACAGGCAGGCCATAGACACTGAGCATCAGAAATGCAGGGTAGGATCTAGGCTCAGCACTGTAGATGGAGGCTCAGCCTCGCACTAGCCATGAGGCTTCCCCAGCCCCACCCAGCAGCATCCCAATTCCCTCACCTGTACATCTGGCATAAGCCTCATCTAGCTTATGTCAGAGTCCAGGGGATAGAACGATGTTGTGGAGGTGTGGCCCTCTGCACAGTCTCGTGCAGAAGGAGTCAGTGGTTGGAAGACCCTTGTTGGCTCTGGCTGCTGTCAGTCAGTCAGTCTTGGAGGAGAAGCAGAGTCGGGGTGCACAGGCCAAGTTGGCTTGCAGCTCTCTTTCAGGCTTTGGACTGTGCATGGCCTTCTTGTAGCCTGATGGCCCTTTTCAGATGGGGACACTGAGGTGCCTTCAGGTGAAGTGACTGGTTGGAGTCTGGAGCCTCCAAGAGGGGTTGATTTCCATCCCCAGAGCTGTGTTCTCTCTACCGCCAACACTAAGAGGGCTCCAGGAAGAAACGGGAAGTCTTGAGCCTTAAAATCTCTCTCTCTCTCTCTCTCTCTCTCTCTCTCTCTCTCTCTCTCTCTCTCTCTCTCTCTCTCTGTGTGTGTGTGTGTGTGTGTGTGTGTGTCCGGACAGGCATGGTGGCTTTTATGCCTAAAATCCCAGCATTCAAGAGGCTGAGGTAAAGGGATTGCCATGAGTTCAAGGCCAACCTCAGCTACATAGTGAGACTCTATCTCAAAAAATGGAAAGAAAGAAAGAAAGAAATCCATAGCTCTTGGCTTGAGCCCGCTCTCCCAAAGAAGACCCTGAGCCAAGGGCATGGGTGCAGGGCAGGCAGTTCACTCAGGAGGGGATACCAAGAAACTCTCGGGAGCAGACAGGGAGGGAGCCATCCCCGGGGTGAGGGTGGGACTTGCTGAGGGGGTGTCTGCTCTGACACCTGGGCTCCAGCCAGCTGGGTTGTGTGTAGACATACTTCATCTTTGCACCCTGGGAACCTGTGAGTTGGGTGATGGCCAACTGAGGACTGTCAGATGTGTCAGAAATTCTGGCCCTTCCCTGCACAAGGCAAGGTCTCTTGATGCCGGAGAGCCCTTGGGTAGAGAGAGACAGGTGGATTTGAGGCGAGTGAGTGCAGCAGGACATCTGTGGGGACTGCCTCAGCTTGACTCTTGGGAAGTGCTCTTGAGAAAAACGAAACCATGCAAGGGTGTGTGTTCATTACAGCCTTTACTAAGTCTAAATTTAGAAGTAACCAAAAAGTACAGCAAGAGGGAATTCACTTAGTAAATTATGGTGCATCAAGATACGGAGCATTCTACAGCCCCCAGCGAAGACCCTGCGGCGCCAGGGAAGGGCTGAGGAAGGAATGTTAGCGTGGCCTATGCACATGAGCTCTGCCACAGAGGCCATGGCCATGGGCCTCCTCCAGAGCAGAGTGCGTGTTGAGAGATGTACGGACAGACCAAGTCCTGGTGGAAATAGGTGTGTGCCAACCCATCGACTTGACCTCAGGAGTATGGGAGCTGCTGTCCGCGGGAGGTGGCAGTGTGTCTTCTCTGAAGAGGCTTTAGGTCTGCTCTTATTAGTATTACTTTGGTATGCATGTATATGTGTGTGAATGTTGGGGATGTGTGTGTGTGTGTGCATGCACATGCATGTGGGATATATGTCTGTACGTAGGCATATCTGTGTGTGTGTGTGTGTGTGTGTGTGTGTGTGTGTGTGTGTGTGTGTGTGTGTATGCACCTGCATGTGGGATATATGTCTATATGTGGGCATATCTGTGTGTGTGTGTGTGTGTGTGTATGTGTGTGTGTGTGTGTGTGTGTATGTGTGTGTGTGTATGCACAGGTGCATGTGCAGGGAGTGGGGCGGTGTGTGTAAATGCTGAAGTCAATGCTGGCTGTCTTCCACAGTCATTCTCCAATTTTTTTTTTTTTTAAAGACAGGAAGGGAGTATCTCTCACTGAACCTAGAGCTCATGGATTTGGCCAGCTTGGTTGGCCAGCAGGGTCCAACGATCTGCCTATCTCTGCCTGCCCCCCACAGTGCCAGTGCTGAGATTACATGTGCATGCCACAGTGTCCAAGCTTTTGACATGGGTGTGAAGGATCAGAACTTAGGTTTTCACGTTTGCACGGCAAGTACTGTGTCAGCTGATCCCTCTCCCTAGTCCCTCAGCTCTGCTTTTACGTCAACCTTCACTGTAGTATCCAGGACCACCTAGAATGCCAGGAAGTCTCCTTACTTTAGCAGTTGAGCTGGACTCTGGGTCAGCCAATGCTGTCACAGCAGCCGCTGGCCCCGTGTTTGATGATGGCTGAGGACTGCGGGTGAGTGGAGCTGACATACAGAGTGACACTCTGGGTGGTCTATGAGGATGCTGCCCAGATGCTGGTAACAAGGCTCCCTCTGGTGCAGGGTATATGCTTGCCCTGGGCCACAGAGCCGAGCTTACACATCTGGTACAGCTAGCTGGTACCTCATAGTCTGAGGCACACCTGGAGCTTCCCCTAAGCCAGCAGAAGTAAATGACCTGGGCAGGGGCTGCTTCTCTCCGAAGGTCTCATCACCCCTGGGCGTAGGTCTTAGATTGACACAGCACAGCCCCTCCCTTCTCTCCTCCTAAGCCTCTTGGGTCTGGGATGAGGAGGAGCACATGGACTCACTCCATCAGTGACCAAATCGAACTAGCCATCTACCAGATCTTCCCTGGCTTGGCAGGAGTGCCTCACTGTGAGTGTGAGATTTACACGGGTTCGACCCACCCAGTATCTAGGAGCTGTGCTACCTTGAGCAAGGCTCTCTCCTCTCTGAGCCTCTGACTTCCGCTAGCCCTGACACGGTAAATGCGTGGCCACGCTATAACACCGCATCGGAACTGGAAGAGCTCATAAACAGCCATTTCCTCTCATAGTCCTGAGGTTGCCAGTCTCAGACCAAGGTGCTGGCAGGTGTCTGGGGAGAGCCTGCCTTCTCACAGGGGCTGGTGTGGCCGCTAGCTCTGGGATTTTTAAAAATAAGGGCACACATACAACAGAATCTAACCGTCTTCTAAAGGACACACCCCACCATGACCGCCCATCTCCTTGAGGGTTGGGGTTTCAGCATGGGAACAGGTGGAGGCAACATTCTTAATTGAGTTTCTCTGATCTAGGGATGAGCCCAGAGAGTGAGGAGTAGACAAGGGGCTGAGTGGACAGTGGGCAGCCAGTCTCCTGTGAGGCCCGCTTTTGCCCCTGACTCAAGGCATGCAGCTGGGCAGGCTGGACAGGCCTCGTGCTCTCCATTCCAGCCCTGCTGCAGATGAAGGGCCTGCCCTGGAGAGGGCAGAGAGCCCAGGCTGCATGCAGGGAGAACAGAGGCGGACAGGACCACGGCTGGTTCTCCTCGCTCATGGGGTCAGCGCGGTTTCCCTCCAGGGTACCCTTGGAGACCTGCTTTCCGAGAACCAGGCGGTACGTACCTGGGAGCTGCACACTGCCAGGGAAGAGGCCAGGGGCTGCAGAACAGGAGGGACTTCAGGAGCCAGGGGGGGCTCTGAAAGATGCCGTCTGAATCTGGGCTGGGCCGGTGGACAAAAGCCACCTCCTGGGTTATAGCTGTGCCCGCCCAGGACGGCTGGCTGTGATGAAACAAGGCTTTGGTGTGCCAGGTCTGTGCATGCCACTTTGCTAGCTCAGTCTTCCTCCCCTGGAGGCCGCTTCTCAGCTCATGCTCCCCCCGCCCTGTCCCCCCCCCCTTCTCCTTGCTCTCTCTCTCTCTCTATGCTGAGATGGCCTTGAACTTGCTATGTAGCCAAGGATGATCCCAAAGCTTTGGCTCACTTGTCTCCATCTCCTGAGTGCTGGGATTACATACAATGAACCATCTGACCATCTGACCCCATTGCTGTCCCTGTCTTGCTCTCATGGATGTCACGCAGTCTGATGGGGCCTCCTGGACTGGCTTCAGCCTCATCTATCTTGCTTTCGGGATCTCCTCACTTGTTCTACTGGGTCTCAGTGTCTGTGTTCTTCTCTGGGCTGCTGTATCACACTCCCTTCTTGCCCCCTCCCTCCCTCCCTCCCTCCAATGCCACAGGCCCATGGTCCCCCCCCCCCCCATGCCTGCCTCTGGTAGCAATTACTCCAGGTTAGAATGAAATCTTTTAGGGCCCAGACAGACCCAGGAGCAGCACATGGGAACCATATGGCATGCAAAATCCTCAAAAAACTAGACACTGGTCATGGGAGTCAGGAGGGGCACACCTGGAGAGGGCATAGCCCACTCAAGAGCACAGACCCACATCCACCAATAGAACCAAGACCTAGGGCTGGGTTAGCTTCCCAGGGCCAGCCAGGGCTGGCTAGAGACAGAGGAGAAGGCTTCCTGGAAACCAAGACTTCAGGCCCAAGTTCACTGTCTGCACTCATCACCGTGCTCCGCCCACGGCCTTCTGAAGGTCATCAGTGAGTGGGAAACAGTCCAGAAGGCTTGAGTCTGAGTCCAGGCTCTGATCTTATGAGTGAGAGGCAGCAGCCTGAGTTCCAGACCAGCTCTGCTTCTGGCTGTGTGATCTATGTGACATTGAGCTGGTCACTGCACTCCTCGGTGTCTTCACCTGGAGATCAGAAATAACAGCAGCATCCATTGGGGATGATGGAGAAGATTCTCTTATTACCGTGTGTGAAGCTGGCATAGGACCTGGAGATCAGAAATAACAGCAGCATCCATTGGGGATGATGGAGAAGATTCACTTATTACCGTGTGTGAAACTGGCATAGGACCTGGCAGAGTGCTTAGGCAATGATAATAAATAATAATAATAAATAATTGTTACTAATTCTTTTTAAAGTACCGTTTACCTCAAGCTGTTCCTTCTCAGGAGTCTCCATGGCTCCCCGCTGCCTGACAAGTAAAGTCTAAGCAGGCTCAAGTGGCCAATTTTCTGTCCTTATCCAGCTCAACTTAGCAGAGCAGTGCTCCCTCTGAGTCACAGGACTTAGCAGAGCAGTGCTCCCTCTGAGTCACAGGACTTAGCAGAGCAGTGCTCCCTCTGCAACTGCCTACTTGGCTTCCTGGCCCCTGGGTCACCGCCCACTCCACCACAGGCTCCTTCTTACTCTCCTGCCAGCTCTTCCAAGTTCACACCTTTGCCTACTTAGTTACTGAGTCTTTGAAGTACCAAGGCTTGAATTCAGGAGCTTGTGCATGTCAGGCAGGATCTTTACCACCGAGATGCATCCCAACCCTTAAAAAATGTTGGTTGGTTTCTTTGTGTAATTGAAATAGGGTCTCACTGAGCTGTTCAAGATGGCCTTGAACCATTTCTATCCTCCTGCCTCAGCCACCTGAGCAGCTTGGATTGCAGGCCTTCTTCTTCATCCACCCTTTAATACATCTGTGTCCTTGAGAAACCCCCTGGGGCTCCCTCAGGCAGGCGCTCAGCTCTAGCATCACAGGTACTCTGAGGCCCAGGTTTGAATCTCTAGTTTGGCCTCTCCCTGGCTTCTCCTCATGCCCAGTCAGCTCTTGAGTGTCAGAGTTAACTGGTCCAAGCTTGCGATTTTCTCCTTCTGGAGTCTCTCCAGTCCTTCCTCCCACTCCCCGCCCTAGCCACACACACCCCTGATCTCCCCCCAACTCCCCCCCACACACACACACATTGTTCACACCAAGAACTCGTCAGCCACTCCGGAGTTCTCTCTCATACCCACATCCAAAATGTCAGCAAATCTTGTCAGCTCCACCTTCAGAAATAGACCCGAAGCTTCATGGACCACGCATGTTGTTAACTGGCCACCTTTGCAGCAGCTGTGGCCCGTCCCTGGCTGCTACTGCTCCCTCCACAGACTCCCTTAAAAACGATCTGTGCTATGGGTGCAGCTCAGTTGGGAGAGTCTAGCACGCAGAAGGCCCTGGGATCCATCCCCAGGGCTGCATCAACCAGGTGTGATGGTGCAGGTATGCAACCCCAGAATTCAGGAGGGGGAGGCAGGAGGGCCAGAAGTTCAAGGCCACCCTTGATATGTAGTAAGTTTGAGGCTAGCCTGGGCTACAGAAAATTCTGTCTCAAAAGCAGACACACAAGACCAACAAGAGCAAAGCAAAATGTAATTTTTACAGGACTGTATACATTTGTCAAAAACCCACTAGAAATGTAATTTTCCCTGTATAAATTATAGTTTAATTTTTTTTAAAAAAGGAAACAAAAACTCCATCCCTCTTCCTTACAAACCTGCATGGAGGCCTCTCCATCAGCTCTCCTCAGACTGGCTGCGACCTCTCAGTAGGTCAGGAAAGGAACGGGAAATCAGAGCCAACGCCGTCTTATTTTATTTTTTTGTTTTATTTTACTATTGATTCAGGGTCTTGCTGTAAAGCCAGGCTTTACAACAATCCTCTTGCCCCAGTATTGTGATTACACGGCTTTCACCACACCTGGCTTCAAGGTCATTGCCAGCATTATTATTGTGTTGGTTTGTGACCGGGTCTTACTTACTCTGTAGCCCAGGCTGGCCCTAACTCAATTTGACTGCTGAAAATCACATGCATGAGCAACACACTTGTCACCACCACCACCACCACCACCACCACCACCACCATCATCGAGACAGGATAAGTGAGACTGGAATCCACTATGTAGCTCTGGCTGGCCTGGAACTGGAGAGCTCTGCCTGCCTCTAACGCCCAAGTGCTGGGATGGCACAGGCGCTATCTTTCACTTAAGTAAAATACACAAGTGTATATTTTCATGGTTTCCTTCACTTTTACTTTATACATGTATGCTGGCTCTCAGTTGCAGAATAAAACTTTTCCTACAGTGGGTTGAAACAAATCAGAATTCAAGACTATCCAGGTGTGGTGGTGCACGACTTTAATCCCAGCACTTGGAAGGCAGAGGCAGGTGGCTCTCTGAGTTCGAGGCCAGCCCGGTCTACAGAGTGAGTTCCAAGACAGCCAAAACAAGCAAACGAAAATGCAAGGCCACTGCTGGGCATGGGCTGTCCCCACCTCTGTTATCCCGTGCCTGTGACTCTGCCCTGCTGCAGCCTTCCTTAGTGCTTACAACTGCTGTCCCATCCCTGGCATTCTCCTGCCCCAGGCCTCTGCACTTCTGCTGGGAACATTCTTCCTTCCTCACTTCCTTTACTTCTTGTCTCACATGTCAGTTCCTCGGGAGGGGAGAGGCTTTCCTGACTGGCATGCTAAAAAATATCTGCTCCCAGCTCCCCCGGATCTCCGCCTCACTTTCTGTTTTCTCCTCAATGCTCCTGGCTCTCCATGATGTGTTTGTTTATCTGTTCACTTCCCTACACTGGAATGCAAGCCGCATGTGGTAAGGACTGTGTTGGTTTTATTTGCTGTTGCACCCTGGTGCCACAATGTTTACACACAGTTGGATGTGTGCTGTCCTTGTCTTCAGGGGCCATGCAGCCTGGCTGGGACTGCCTCTTGCGTGACTCTGTAGATGTTGGAGTGCTGGCAGCCACGTCAGGTGTTTGCTGAGGGCTCACGGGGCCTCATGGACCTGGTGAAGCCTATTGTTCCCCTGGAACCTGCTGATCTCTGGAATCCCTCCCAAGTGGTTTTTCCATACTCTAGAAGACTGCCCCCATGGAGCCCCTATTCCCTCTGGGGACTCTGATGACCCCCATAGAGCTGCAGGCCCATACCCTGCTGCAGTGGCCAGGCTGAGATGCTTTGCGGGTCCAGTTGTGGCAAAACAGCACAGCCACATGGTTGATGGCTCCCTACGGCAGAAGATGGAGCTGGCTGCGTGGAGGCTGCCCTGGTTGGGAAGTCAGCCTTGCCAGGACCTCTTTCTTATTGTGTAGAGAGACACCCACCTGTGAATCCACACCTACTCGACTGCCACTGATTTGAGTGTGTAAGGACCAGGAAGAGATGAAGTCTTTGCAAAAGTGACTATTCCAGCCCTGATTCCCCAGGCTCAGACCGCTGGGAGAGTTCATGAAGATCATGAATGACAGCTCCATTCCCCAGACTGGGCACTGAGGACCAGGCAGGAGTAACCCCTGAAGTCATATAGCATGCTGGGGCTTCAGCCCACAACCTCCACCCAGCAGCCTGGAGGAGCCTTTGGAAGCCAGCAGAGGCCACCTGAGCAGGCCTAGGCCAGGCCAGAGAACTGGAGCCTGGCAGGTACCCTAGGCACAAGGCAGGGAGGGTGGTGCCTTTGAAGCCAAGGCTGCATTTGAGGAACCCTGCAAGTTCAGACTGGCTGGATATCTACAAGTGCAGACAGACTTTGAGGTGGGGAGGGAAGGATGGGTTGTTTCCAATTTGTTGGGGGAAACAACAGTATAGCCGATATGCTCTGAGAAATGGGAGAGAATAGGCTTTTTTCGGGCAGCCCCAGTGCAACCTGGGAAATTTATGTCCAGGTCTTCACCCTTCTTGGACATACAGTGCATAGGCAATCCTGTCCCTACACACAGACAATATTGTGTGTGTGTGTGTGTGTGTGTGTGTGTGTGTGTGTGTGTGTGTGTTGTTGGATATCTATCTATCTATCTATCTATCTATCTATCTATCTATCTATCTAGTCCATCTATCCAAACTCTGAAAACCAAATGCTTTCTCTGGGAGATACATGTGTAAGTGTCCAACCACTTCATCTAGAACACACACACACACACACACACACACACACACACACACACACACACACATGCAGGCATGCATACATGCACACGTGCGTGTGTGTGTGTGTGTGTATGTATGTATGCAAATGTATATATACACACATGCACACACTCATATATACATAATATCACATACCTACATACATACATATGTATATGATGCTATTTTAGGATGCAGAAGCTCCCAGTTGAGTGAGTCCCCTTTGGGGATGCTGGGGAATGGGAAGCAGGCACAGGGCCTGGGAAAACAGGCCATCAAAGCTGCCTGGCCATTTAACTAGCCATGGAGAAGGGATGAGAGGGCTGCAGGGTCACAGCAGCTGGCTAAATATAGGGACACCAGGAGATGGAAATGGTTCCTGCCAGCAGCAGGGGGCCATCCAGTTCCTTCTCCTAGGGGCGGGACCAGGATGCTGGGGACCAGGGTGGGTGGATCTCCAAGTGCCACATTGTCTTGGGCTAGACCAGATACCTAGAGGACCTGGGTCTGAAATCATGGCTGGGATGACTATGACCACTGTGTGTGGTTCCTACTCTTTGCTCTGTCCAGCCTAGGTTTAGAGTTCAGGTTGGAGGTGTGTCCAACCTCAGAGAGTCAGATGGTTTCTCTGGGAGGCACATTGTCAGTGTTGGACAGCCTGTGGGTAATGCAATGAGGCTCCGCCCAGAACATCAGTGTCTTCTCCACTCGCCTCCAAGGTCCCGGAGAAGGCGAGTTACCTGTTGGCTCATTGCTATATCCCCAGGGGTCTATGAGTCAGAGTCTGGCCTAGTGTACGTGTTCACTGCAGATCAGAATGCATTACTCAGAGAATCAAATCAGGCTTTGTGCAAGGAAACCCTGGGGCTGGCTATCAAAGAACGGAGAGAACCAGAGCCAAACCACTGGAGGATGATATGTCAGGTAAAGATTCAACAATATGTGATGGGTTCAGAGAGATCTTGAATCTAAATGACAGGAAGCCACGTGTGAGAAAGGCTGGCAGAGATCAAATAGGGCTAGGGACATGGCCAAGGACTCTGATGAACAGCCTGGAAACATCTAAAAGGATGAGCGTACAATCCATTCTTCTTCTTGGAGAGAAGCTTTCACTATGTGTATCCCTGACTGGGCTGGATTCACTATGTAGAGCAGGCCTCAGACTCAGAGAACTGCCTGCCTCTGCCTCCTGAGCGCTGGGATTAAAGGCCTATACCACTACACCCAGCCACAACTATTTTAGATAAAAGTTCTAAAACTTTTACTTGTATTTACCTTCTTAAAAAGGAACTATTTAAGCTCTACTCATATTTAAGATATCTGTCAACACTGGTAACCTCATCTTATCCGTGTGGTAGTTGACCACATGGCCCCTCTCTCAAGCATCAAAGCTTGGCTTTTCTGTGACACCTCCACTGATACGCCTGACGTAAGACGTCACAGAGGCACTAATTTTATAAAGACAAACGGTAGAATCTCTGTAGAACTTATTATTGGCAGAAACCTAGCCACAAAAGCACACTCTGACTGTCTCACAGCAAAGAGCTTCACAGACTGACCACCTTGACGGTGAGGATACCTCTACACTGGCTCCTTCAGTGGGGACAGAGGACGCTGTGTAGCAGTCATTAAGACAAATACAAACTCGGCATCTTTTGGTAAGGACACAGATGCCTGGGTAAGAAATCCACACGACTCCAGGAGCATCTTGTCAAGCTGAGCTTCGCAAGGCCGCTTTGGTGATTCTGTGGTTGAAGTGGTGACCTGTTACTCCGTCACAGCAGCACACAGGCAAATAGGGAAATAGACCTTTATAGCTTTTTTTGAAGATTTATTTGTTTGTTTAATGTCTATGAATGTTTGCCTGAATGTACGTCAGTGTCCACAGAGGCCAGAAGAGGGCGTTGACTTCCCTTGGGCTAGAGTTACAGACAGTTGTGAACTGTGTTGTGGATGCTGGGAATTGAACTTGGGTCTTCTGGAAGATCAACCAGTGCTCTAACCCACTGAGCCATCTCTGCAGCCCAATTTTATTTTAATTGTGTATTTAATATATAGCTATACCTCTATATTGAGACAGGATCTCTCTATGTAGACCAGGCTGGCCTCAAACTCACAGCGATCCTCCTGCCTCTGCCTCCCACATGCTGGGATTAAAGGTATGTGCCACCACACCCTGCATGTAATTTTTACTATTTTTTATTTTGTGTGTGTATGTGTGTGTGCATGTGAATTCAGAAGAGGGCATCAGATCCCCTGGAGCTAGAATTACAGTAGATGGCTATGAACCATCCAACATGGCTGCTAGGAACCCAAACCAGGAACAGTAGGTGCTCTTAACTGCTGAGTCACCTTTCCAGTTCCCAGCAGACTATTTGAAATCGAAGAGTTTCAGTGTCTTTTGAATAAATTTTTCAAAAATATTTAAGATGCTATACCTTCTGATAAGTATCCAGTAACAACTGATTGACATCAACTATATAAAATATTTGAACTATGAACACACGTCTCCCAGCATTATAGCCCTTCGGGATGTACCTTTTTCCTAACATAATAGCACTAAACCAGGTGTTAAGACATGCTTAGTAGCACACACCGGTCATACCAGCACACAGCAGCCTACTACTGGAGGATGGAAAGCTCAAGGCCAATCTGGGCTACATAGTGAGATCTTGTCTCAAAAGAAAGAAAACACAGACCAACGAAAGCAAATGAAAAGACAGATGGAACTTAGTACTAGACGTTCAAATGAGTGAATGACATCTTTCAACCAAGATCATATTTAAAAATGAAGCATGGGGGGCAGGGCAGGTGGTGATGAGGTAGCTCAGAAGGGAAATAACTTTGCCTCAAAAGCCCAACCTAGGACGAATCTATTACCACTGAACCAAATGAAAATAAAACCAAAATACTATTTATTCTCTCACTCATGCCTATTTTTTATGCATACAGGTATTTTATACTTTATTCAACATGTCTGCCTGGCAGTATATGTACAGCATTTATTGCTTCTTCTTCTTCTTCTTCTTCTTCTTCTTCTTCTTCTTCTTCTTCTTCTTCTTCTTCTTCTTCTTCTGGTAGCTCAGACTAGCTTTAAACTTACTTGAATCCTCCTGCCTCAGCCTCCTGAATGGATAAGTGTGTGTCATGTGTCTGCCATATAATTTTTTCATAAATAGATAATGTGAGTAGTTGACAGCACATACTTTTTCTTTAGCATTAGGAGGATAAGATTCATCTGTGGCCAAGAGTGATATGGAGAAAAGCAACAGGAAGGAAGTGTCTACCAGAGCTACTTCTGGAGACTGTGGAGCTAGTCAGCGATCCAGGCCAGACTCAGGAAAGGCCCGAGGTGGGCCTGAGCTGAAGGCAGGGAGGAGTCATGTGGACTCCAGAGGCATTCTGTAAGGGGGAGGTATGGGCTATGGCAACTGCTGGGTGAACGCTGGGGTCTGAACTTCACTTGCCGTAAGGGACAAAAGGAGGTGGAATGCCATTTGATGGGTGGAATGAGAGGTACAGGCTTTGCTGTCACATTGCCTGCAATCCTAGGCCTGCAAATTACTGGGGACAAGTTAGTACGCCGTCCTGAGGCTCAGTTTCCTCACCTGACAAAGAGGAAAACCAGGAAGTGTGTGGCAGGCTGGGCCCCTGGTTCTGAGTGTATTGAGGCTGACTCAATCTGAACTCTCAGATTTCAACATACATGGTTCCTATGACCCCCTGTGGCAACACAGGCCATGGACATCATTACACACCCCAGCTGCAGGAGGAACATGGACCCAGGCAGCTGCTCGGGCCTGTACATCACCATGGTTCCAGTGGTAGTGCGGGCCACCCAGATCAGTATGGCCCAGCGACAGCAAGGCCCTCAGACACCAACACGATCTCAGGTGGCTGTCCAGATCCCCCGGCATCACCACGGCCTTGGTGGCAACAAAGGTCATGGACATCAACATAGACCCCAGCTGTGGTATGACCACAGACCCAGACATGATTCTAGGTAGCAGCCAGGCCCGGATGTCACCCTGGGCCACCCACATCAGTCTATCCCTCATCACCTTCCCTTCTTCAGTTCTGCCTCTTTCCACAGCTGTGTCTGCTTCTCTCTCTCATTTCTTCACAGTACACTTCCTCACTATAATGGCACTTACCTGTGCCGTGAGGCGCCAGGCAGGCCCTTGAATGCCTTCAGGCAGGCCGGACTGTCTTTCTTCTGAGGCAGGATTCTTTTATTTTGTTTGTTTTGTTTTGTTTTGTTATTTCGAGACAGGGCTTCTCTGTGTAGCTTTGGTGCATGTCCTGGATCTCACTCTGTAGACCAGGCTGGCCTTGAACTCACAGAGATCCACCTGGCTCTGCCTCCCAAGTGCTGGGATTAAAGGCGTGCGCCACTGCCACCTGTCCTCTGAGGTGGGATTCTTATTCCGCATCTTTAAGGGAATGCCTGCAAGAACAGAGGAAGGCCTATCCAGTGAGGCACCTGGATCACTTTAGGGGCAGAGGCTGAGCCTAGAACAACTGGGGAAGGTGGCCCAGATAGAGGGAGTGGCTTGGGCAGGACCACAGGACCACAAGGGGCAGTTGGGATTTAGGAAAGTGAAATTTCTGAAGGACCTGGGAGATCCCTGGATGAAGACTGGACTCCAGAGGCTCAGGCCTGCTCCAGTCAGCTCGGGAGGACCTGAGAATCAGCCACACTGTAGCCCTTGGAAGAAAAAAAGCCCTGGAGGAGGCTCCCAGGCAAGTCCTTGGGCCAGAGAGCCACTGCTTCCTCAGGCCTATGAGGAGGGGCCTGGATTGGGGAAATAGGAGACCATCTGGGCGACCTGTAGATACACAATGGGGAGGCTAGGGCCCCCTCAAAAGGCAATTGTCTACCTCAGAGTACACTAGAATATGGCAGCCAGATGGGAAGGGTGTGGTCCTTCCACCAGGGTTTGAGACATCCCCCGCAAGGAGCCCTGGGTAGGACCCTTGGCTCTTTCGCTGGTATAAGTATAGTAGTTTCCCAAGGGGGCCTGCTTCCCAAGGAAGCCTGTTTGCAGGGCTGAGTCCAAGTCCTGTTGGTGCCTCTCACTGGTGGCCTGAAAGGGTCTGTGGTCTCCTGGTGGGCTACTCAGAACAACTCCTGAAGCTCTCAACTTGACTCTGAGGGCTTGGGGAGAACATGGGAGGTGCCATGTTCTTCCTGGCATTGCCCCAGCTTGGTGGCTGTGTCCTATCTGTGATAGGGATGCCCTGGACAATGGGGGACAGGTGGTTTAGGGGCAGTTCAGTTTAAATCTGTATCCCTAGGGCCACAGATAGAAAAATTGGCAGATGAGGGAAGACACATACACACACACACACACACACACACACACACACACACACACACACACACACAGAGTGAGAGGCAGAGAGAGGAGCACAACACCCTCTCTGCTCCTTCCTCAGCATTAAAATGTACATAACCACCTCCCCCTGACTCACTTTCCCCTCAGCCCAGCTGAGCCAGGGAGAGCTGCCCTTTGAGCAATCGGTGAGGGGTATCAGAAACCTCAGGTCTGTTAGGTCTGCAGGTTGCTCTAGCAACAGGCTGTGTTGTGATGCTTCAAAGACCCAAGGGTCTGTTAGTCAGAGGCATGCAGGAAGGGGTCATCATGTCCCCTCTGGCCCTGAAAGGCTTGGCAAGTTGGTCATGTCTGGGAGTGGTCCAAGGAGTCATTGTCTGGCTGCACAAGAATGAGCTTGGCCCAGAAGTAGTCTCTGTAAGACCTTTGGTCTGCTAACAAATATGGTGCGGACTTCAGGCAATCCATAACACTCACCACAGGGCCAAAAGAGTCCCCCCCTACCAGTGAGAGAAGACAGAAGGCGTGGCACCAACACAGCTTCGACTCAGCCCTGCAAACAGGCTTCCCCCTTGAAGCAGGTACTCTTGGGAGGCTCCCATGCTTACACCAGGGAGAAAGCCAAGGGTCTTCTACATCTCAAAGCCTGGAGGAAAGGCCACACCCTTCCCATCTGGCTGCCATATTCTGGTGTACTCTGAGGTAGACAAGCAGCCCTTCTTTGGGCCCCAGACTCCCCATCGTGTGTCCGTGCGTTTCCCAGGGGATGTACTCCTACCTTCCCGTCAGAGCCCTTCTCACCCCCATAAGCCTCCGCTCTGTCCAGCCTTGTGACTCCCTTGCATGTCACTGTCCCCTCAGCATACATTGTCCCGCCTGCTGGAAATGCTCAATCTCATTAGCTGGCCTGTCCCCTCCTACTAACCTTTACCTGCCTGGCTTCAGTGTCCCTACTACTGCTGTGGACCTGGGGATGAGGGCAGTCGAGGCCCTGCCCCACCTGCACACTATGAACAGGCCTCAACTGTAAGATGGCGGCACCCAGGACCATCGAGACAGCTCAGAAGGGAAAGGCACTTGCCTCCACATCTCACAACCTGAGTTTGGTCCCCGGAACCCAAGTTGAGGGAGAAGAAAACTGATTGCTGAAAGTTGTCCTCTGACCTACACACACACACACACACACACCAACATACAAATACAAAAATATTAGATATAACAAATGTAACTTAAAAAAAAAAGATGGGGGCTGGGGGCTGGAGAGATGGCTCAGAGGTTAAGAGCACTGACTGCTCTTCCAGAGGTCCTGAGTTCAATTCCCAGCAACCACATGGTGGCTCACAACCATCTGTAACGAGATCTGGTGCCCTCTTCTGGCCTGCAGGCACACATGCTGTATACATAATAAATAAATCTTAAAAAAAAAAAAAAAAAAAAAAAAAAAAAAAAAAAAAAAAGATGGGGAGAATCACAGGGTTAATGCCCCCAGGCAGTGGTCCCCTCCCTAAGTGTCCCCTCAACACACCCGGCTGCTGTCCCCTTCCCTGCCAACTGGGATCCCCCAGTTGAAGATGCTGTCTCAGAATGACCAGCCTGCGCAGTCTCAGGGGAGCCACTTCCCTGCCTGTCTGTTTCCTCCGCGTAGAGGAAGAGACTAGTGACCTCACAAGGGGGCGGAGCATGGCAGAGCCGTCCCGTGCTTCTGAACACATTTAAGGAATTGTTATTTTTATTACTATTGTGGGCGTCTCTTATGGCTTTTTTTGGCTGTTCGGGGAATAATCCTAGACGTGGGTCACACCCACTCCCATCACCCCTCCTGTGGGGTAGATGGACTGGGGCCTGGGAGAACTCCACCCTGGGAGAACCTGCCTCTCGGATGAATGTCAGGAAGCCCAGGTCAAGCTGACAGTCTCGTGGCCCACCCCATCCCACGGGAGGGCTCAGAATAGATCCAGAAGCCCTTCCAGGAAGTGGCATCCAGCACAGGGAAAGGCAGACTGATGGGCTAGAGCCTTCCTTCTTGTCACCCTGCCTGCTGAGGTGACATGAAGCAGCTTGTGAGCTTCCCCAGCTGTGGCCTCATCCTGTAGTCTGCCTGGTCTTGCAGGCATCTTACTGTCTGTCCCAAATCACCGCTGTCATGTGTGGCCCTGTGGTTCTACTTAAGCTGTTCCCTCTATCTGGCTCATCTTCCCATTCTCCCTGGCTCAGCTTCCACCTCCAGAAGTGTTCCCAGATGCCCTGCTGGAAGGACCTTCCTCAACACCTCGCCGACATCCTGAAGACCCAGAATAAGAGCTACAGCCCTGGAGTAGAGAGATGGCTGGGCCAGTCAAAGTGCTTGACATGTCAGCGATGACCTGAGTTAGATCCCCACATCCCGTGGTGGGAGGCGAGAACCCCATTTTCCCTATTTGTCAGGTGGGGAAACTGAGGCTCAGGAAGGGTTAGTAACTTGTCCTAATAACTTACAGACTCTAGGACTGAAAAAGGAAGCCTGTGCCTTCTCCTTACATCCATCAAACATCGTTCCACCTCTGTTCACTCCTTTAGACAAATCAAGTTCATGTCCTGAAGCGAAGGCCCACTCAGCAAAGTCCTATGTTGACCAGCAGCTCCCAGTGTGCCATGCCACACCCTGACTCCATTCTGCCCACTGACCGTGTTAACAAGTGGCTTCCTTTTGGGTAGAGACGTGTTTTCTGATATGGATTAACTTAGTGAACTCTAAGGCCTAGGGGGTGTGGAAGGCCATACTCTTCCTGTTGGCCCAACTGACAGTACCCCGGCACCAAGGACAACCAGGTAATGGTGTTTGTGTGGTGACACCATGCTGGCAGAGTTCAAGACTTTGCCTCCCTTCATCCTCACAGCAGCTCAGCAGTGTGGACACTATTGTTTTATGTCACTGGTGGAAGACACTGGGGCCAGTACAGGTTGTTGGTGACCTGGGCAAACACGCCTAACTCTGAAGTTCCCATTCTTGAGACTGTCACTCAAACACCTGGACCACTCCATTCCCAGGCTGCCCCTGCCTGTGGCCAGGCACCTCTGACCCAGGGACTTGCCTGGGACCCCTTCCCGGGCTTTCTCTCTTCTAGGGGTTACAGATGTAGCTGGCCCTAAGTACTTCTTGGGCTGCTTCTCCCCCGGTCTCTCGGGCTATGGTGCTGCACTGATGTTCTGCTGGTGGAGTGTGGCTTAGGGTAGGAGTTTGAGCATGAAGTCAGGGCCTTGGTGTCTAGTCTTTTCTCTGCCAGCATTTGGTATGCTATGACCTTGGATCACTCATTCACCCATTGGCCTCCCAGAGATCACCTGCCAGGTGAAATGAGGATGTCTGAGTAACATGGGCAGGTGCTTGGCAGTGGGTAGGCAGGAGGAAGCCTGAACTTAGTGGTCAGAGTATCTTCCTGTGTATTGGGAGATGCTAAGGAAGAAGGGCATGAGAGCAGAGGTGCTGTTCCATTTGTGGGGAGCAGGGAGTTTCAGGGCACTCCACATCTTCCTTTTCTGTGGGAAGAAGGCACTTTCCCCTTGGAATGTGTTTCTCTACCTCCCACGAGCCTCGAGACCCAGACCTCCAGCATTTGGCCTGAATTAAGTGCTTCAGACATCAGCTGCCTCTGAATCATGGGCTGCTGGGAGCTGGAGAGCACACAGGGAGCATTGGCAGTTTGCACACTGTCCAGCAGGCTCTGGGAAGTGTTTAGGGGTACTCACAGAGTAAGGGACACTAGGCATCCCATGGTATCTCCCCCACAGCAGCTTCCTCCACCTGCTTTTTAAAGTGGGCTCCTCTTAACTTAAGAGTTCTACATCCAAAGACAGAAACATTACCCATGACTCCAATGCTCTCTGTCTTTATAGAGGTCCAGAGAATTCCAAGCCAGACAGTGGGAGAGTGGGATTAGAACCGTCTGTGGCTCATTCATGCATGCATACCTTCATTCACTCACTAATCCAAGGAGTATGCATCCAGTGCCCTCCCTGTACCAGGCCTCACTGTGTGTGGAGACACAGTGGAACCCAAAACACACAGGGTCCCTGTCCTCAGATCTTAAAACTTAAGGAATGGCATGCTTAATAACAGATCCGTTGTTAGCACTTGCCATGACAACCCCATGAGGTATGTAAACCTCCAGTTTATAGATGAGGAAATTGAGATACAGATAGGCAAACAATGCACACGGGGGCCAGACAGTTAGTAAATGTCAGAGCTGGCTTTGAACCACCAATATCTGGCTCAGGACTGTATGCTTGTTTGCACTTTGTATATAAATGTATCTTTTTTTTTTTTTTTTTTTTTTTTTTTGGTTTTTCGAGACAGGGTTTCTCTGTGTAGCTTTGCGCCTTTCCTGGAACGCGCTTTGGAGACCAGGCTGGCCTCGAACTCACAGAGATCCGCCTGGCTCTGCCTCCCGAGTGCTGGAATTAAAGGCGTGCGCCACCACCGCCCAGCTAAATGTATCTTTTAATCATGGTATTGTCTATGAGTTATCTACAGACTGTAAATATATTGTGTAGCTCATCCTCTATGTTAGATTGTATGCCATTATATAAACACAGCCCATGCTACTCTCCGTGTGATATATGTACACACTGGGACTCCAGACATGATGAGGTCAGGGTGCGGAGACTGTCGGCCATGGTTCCTAGGGAAATAATGCTTGAGTTCAAATGGAAGGACATTTGCGGGCAATTGGTTTTCAGTAGTGCCACCAATCTCATTTCACAGACTTTCCCACACGGGAACTGTGGCAACTGGATGCACACATGTTAAGGAATGAAGTCAATCTCCTACCTCACACCAATACAAAAACTAACTCCAAATGTATCAAAGTCTGTAAGAACTGACCCTGTAAGACTCTGGGTAGAACACATTGTCTCAAGTCCTTATGGTCTTGAATGGGTTCTTAAATATGGTACCAAGAGCACAAGCAATGAAAGGAAAGTTAGATTGTCCAAATAAAATAAAATAAAATAAAGCTTTTGTTCTTCAAACTAAACTATCAAGAGAGTAAAGCCAGAACATGCAGAACGGAAACAGTTTGGTAAATCATGTATCCAGTGGGAGATTTGTATCTATAATATGTAAAGAACACTTACGGAACTGGGGAGCGAGGTCTCTAGATGGTGTAGTGCCCAGTGGGTTCCCAGAAAGATGACTTGACTAGCCATCAGATAAACACAACTCAACCACAGCCACGCTAGCCACGCCAGCTACAAAGGATATAATTTTTAAAAAGAGTCAACGTGTTGACAGAAATGTGTAGGTGTTGGAACCCTAATTCACTACTGGGCAATGTGGTGGGTCTGGTAGTTCCTCAAAGGGTTATACACGGTGATCATATGACCCAGCAATTCCATTCCTAGGAATTTTCCCAAGAGAAATGAAAACATATGCCCACACAAGAACTTGCGAACATGCATGGTCACTAGCATTTTTCGTCATAACTAAGATGGGGAAGTCACTCAGATGCCTCCTACCCACTGGTGCATGAATTACAAGTGTGGTATCATCCACGTAGTAGGATAGTATTTGGCAATGTAAGGAGTGAAGTACTGAAGTACAACATGGATGAACCTTGAGAACACAATACTGAGGGAAAGCAGCCAGTCACATAAGACCACATGCTGTGATTTCATTCACATGGACTGTCCAGAATAGACAAACCCATAATGACAGAGATAGTGGCTGCCCTGGTCAGAGGGAGCTGAGTCACTGCTGAGGAGGACAGAGTCTTGGAGGGAGGGTAATGCCAATATTCTGAAACTGGTGTTGGTGACAACTATCCGATTGTGAATATACCAAAATCTTGAATTGTATACTTTTAATAGATAAGAGTAATAAAAATAACAAGTGGTTATTTTAAATGATGACTACATTAAGAAATGTTAACTATGGGCCTGGGTTTGGTGAGCACCTTCTAAATGGAGGGAACTGTTAAATAAAGACACTGGGATGGGAGCCTGGTGTATTTAGGACAGGAGCTTGTAGGACAAAGGAGAACAGAAGGGGGAGGAGAGGAACCCAGAGCTGATCATGGCCCAGAAACATCAGCGAAGGGACATGGCCCCCAGGCTGTCCTGGTAGCTCTCCTCTTCATTTCACCCTGGGACAGGATGCAGGGTACAGGCGTCCAGGTCACTGTCAGCAATGCCTGTGAGCACCAGACCTGACACTTGCTGTGTGGCATGGCCACAAATCCCTCTCTCTGAGTCCAGTCTGCATAGTCACGTTCCTCTCCCCTCCTCCCTGAGCCCCTGGGAGTGGGGCCGGAGAATGGTGCCCACCGTTCTGTAAAGAAGGTTAAAAGGTCACAATGCATCTGCCCAGTTGCCTTCCTCCTGCACTCTAGTTCTGAGGGAGCAGGGCTGTGCATGCCTGATCTGGGCCCAGGGGCTTTGATGTACCAAGATCTGGTCCTGAAACTGAAGGGAAGACTCCCAGGCCTTAAGGTCTCCCCTCCCAACACTCAGACAACTGGCCGGGATGTCGAGGAGTGGGAGATCTGGGAGCCCCAGAGCTGGTCCCTATCCCAGGCCTGACTAATTGGACAGCAGTGCAGAAGCTGGGTCTTGGCAACAGCAGCCTGTTCATTTGCTCTTTGAACAAACATTGAGGCCTCCCTGCTCGCTGAAAGTTCACTGGGCGTAATACCAGCTGTGGATTAGCAGAGGCTCTGAGACTGGGGGAAGGCCTGAGATCCATTAGGACCAGAGGAAGCCGAGTCAGCAAGTCAGAGAGAGAAGGGCAGGGGGCCTTCTGGTTCAGCTTCTACACAGAACAGAACACAGAGCAGAGGCCTGTGGAGCCCTCAGCCATCACCGGTATAAACCAGCCTACAGACAGGCAGGGGATGTGCGGTGTTTGTCCTTCCGGTATTGATACCAGGCATCTTTTCAAGTCCTCCTCTGTCCTAGTCACCTCAGCCAACACTCTGCTGAAAGGGCCCAGTCACCTTCTATCCACTCCAACCTCTCCTGTCAGGACCTGGTATGTACATCTTCCCAGGTCGGGGCTGAGCTCAGAACCAGGCTCCCATACAATCATGCTTGGTGTGTCCTCAGCAGAGCCTGTCAGCTGAGCCTGGTTTTACTTTCTAAGAGCCTCTGCTGTCATCCCTGATGTGCCCAAGCTGCTCCGACATCCCCTGCCTCCCCTTCCCGGACAACCACTCCCTTCCCTACCTTTGATGAACTCCAATGCTTGCCTGCTGTCTTCAGACCTATATACCCCACAGTATCTCCCCCTCCATTCTTACCTCTTCACGATATCTTCTTCTGGAAATCCTCCTGTCTTCCAAACCCTTCCATAGCTCACTACTCTTGGGGCAAAACCTAATTCTTCTGAATGATCATGACGGCCTTTACTATTTTGCTGGCTCTTGCAATCCTGAGAGGGGCGTTCTCCAGTCCTTCCAACTGGTACTGTTCCTCACAGCAGCCAGACCTCAGGGTTTCCATGTTCCAACTCCCTCCACCCAGGACTCATTCTTCTCTCTATCCAATCTACCTAGCAAACCCTCCTAATATTTTCAAAGTCATCTCTTCCAAAGGTTTTCCCAGATGGGGCTTTGAGCCCCTGCTCTGCCCTCGGCTTCTCATTCCTCCACACTGCATGCAAACCTTGATGGTGATGGGAGCCCTTGGAGGCTCCGCTTGTCTGTTTCTCACAGGGGCACAATAGGTGTTTGGGGATCCGAACATCTGACCTTCAGCTGTGCACAGCATCCACAGCTCTGCAGCTTAGGCCAGCATCCTGGTTCCCTTCTCTGCAAAGTAGAAATGGCACCCTTGTTACTACTCTACGGGGGGTCCTGTGGGACTTACATGAGGTGACACATGGAAGTCGCTCAGAGTGACACCGGGCATGCAGCCCGTGGTATGAAGGGCTCTGCAGATCCCAAGGCTGGCCAGTCTGTGTGTCATGCTTTTCCCATCTAGGCAGGCCATCTTCTTCACGGGATATGTTGGCCGGGGCCATGCTGACAGAAAAGCTTCACGGGCCCCCTGAACCCCAGCGTAGCTCCAAGGGGCAGCACACATATTGGATATTGATGAGGAGGACCCCGGAGCCATTGGCCGGCAGGCCTGCAGGAGTAAGACACACCACATCTGCTTTGTGTCTTCTCAGGCCTGGACCGCAGGCACGAAGGTTCATGTGCCCAAGTACCCCAGACATGGCCGATAAGGAAGCCTCCGCCTCCGGTCTGGGAACCTCCCTGACTTAATCTCTCTAGATAGCGCTGGGAGGGAGAGGGAAGGCATGCCTCCCGTTTTCTGTAAAGTCTCAGAGGCAGGCTTCTTGCTCATCCCCATCTGGTGTCTTCCACAGTTTCTAGCTCCTGTAGGCTGTTGCCTTCTCTGCTGCTCCCCATTCACCCTTGACCAGAGCCTGCCAGGGCCTGACCAGCCTTTCTTGGCTTCCTCTTGTATTTTGGTCAGTCCATGAGCAGCCTGAGGAGAGGTCCTTACTGGAGGGAGCACACAGAGTGGGGACCCCCCCCCCAAACTTCTCTCACCCAGGCCCCCTAAAACTCACCCCTCCTTCCTCCCGGCTGATCCATTCAAACCCCAGTTCCCCTGAGAGGCTCTCATATGACAAACAGGGATTTGTCATAAAAGTTGGTGACCTGTCCAAGGACCCCCACATGGGCCCTGCAACTCAACCTGGGGCACAGAAGCGGGCGAGGTGACAGCAGGTCCTGCCACCATGAGCTGCGAGGCTCTCCCTGTGACTCAGTGTTGAGTCACCAGCCACCTGAGACAGGGGCTTGAACCAATGACATTTATTTTGCTCTCAAACCTGCCTTCTGGCAGGGCTCGGGGAGAGTTGGCTTCTGCTGTCGGTGACCTTTCCTGGGCTGGGGGGGAGTCTCGGGGACGGAATCACTCGAAGAGTCCTTCGCAGGCATGTTGCGCCTCCAAGGCTGCCTGTTGGCTGCGACTTCAGCTGAGGCAGGCGCTTTCTCATGACAGACGGGATGTCATCATCCTCATCGTCAGCCCTCAGTTAAGGTTAAGCTTAGGAAGTGATGTGGCGTCACTTCTGCCACATCCTCTTCATTGAGGAAATTCCAAAGGTGACAGTCCCCAGAAGAGGCGTGATGGACTCCATCTCCCCGTGGGGAATGATAAGGCTTCAGTTCAGAGAACTGGAACTGCTCCAGAAGTCAGCTGTAGAAGGTTCTAGTCTGTCACAGGGGCCTGCTCTCTGGGACTCTTGTGGCTGCTTTCACTTCTCTGATGGGGGGGCGGGGGGGACAACACACACTGTAGGCTCCTCCTCCTTTGGAAGCTTGGTCTCGAGGGGTGAAAGGGCAGACACTCTCTACTGAGTTCTAGCAGCAGTGATGGCCCTGCTGTGGGTGCCAAGGGCCTTATTTCCCTGGATCCCCACCATAATCCTCCCACAAGTGGGCAACGCAGCCCCTATGGTACAGGTAAGGCAGCTAAGGCCACCAGGAGTCCCCAGGGAGGCTGCAGCTGAAAGCAAGGTCTGTGTGATTCTGAAGGGCCTGCTCAAGATAAAGAAGGTACAGCAGCCATGAGAAAACTGCACTCCTTAGCTTCAGATGGGTAATTTCATCTCGCAGAGACTCAGTTTCCCCATCTGTCCAGTGAAATCAAATAACCCATGCTCCAGGCTTAGCACGGCCTCCAGGACATCCTCCTAGACACTCAGCTCTCTCTAGACAGTACTGGGGGAGGCAGGTCAGCAGGCACCTGGGGAACGGCCATCTCCACTCACCAGTGGGGATTCCCCATTTCCTGTTGGCTATTTTTAGGCTCTGTGGGCAACCACAGAACCACATGTGGGGTTTAACACGGCCATCGGAGTCCGGAAGAGCAAGCAACTGTTCTGATGACGGAAGACAGGCATCTGAGGTCCGAGGCACCTCACTTTCTTCCTCGTTCTTCTGGCTTGATGCAGACTCCTCATTTGGAAGGCCGTGGGCCATAGCAAGCATGGGAGTGTGCATTTTCACCGCCTCTAGTGTCTTCTCACCTGAGCAAAAGTGAGTCTTGTCAGAAAAAAAGCTGGGTGGAGGGTAGGAATAGAACCGGGCTAGCCTTTGCTCACTCTGCCTCAGCCTCCTCAAGCAGGTGGAAGCTCACAAGAATTAGCTGGGAATGTGACTGTGGGTGCACAGTTTAACCATAGGGAACACGGCAGCCCGGGTCTCAGAGCTATGCCCTGCTTGTCACATAGGTTGACTCTTACAGGGCTATTTCATGCCATAGCCAGTAAAAGGGGCTTTGAGAGCCCCAAGCACTGTGCTTAAGATCAGTGCCCCTCCCAGCACACACATGGGGACAGCTTTGGTCAGGGCTAGGGCCCGAGGCATTGCTGTCCACGTCACCAGTCTGGTTACTGCAGTGCCCTGAAGGCTTCTGCCCTCTTCTCTGAGGGGCCCAAGCCCCACCTGTACCCCTCAGGGCCCCCCATTCTTACTTTTTGGACCCCAGGAAATCATGTTCCTGGAAGCACCACTAGCCATGGTTAGGACTCGAGGACGTTCTGTGATTTTCCCAAGAGAAAAAGAAAGAAAAGGCAGTGAGAGCTACCATTGGCATGTGCACTCACACACAAGTGCCACACACACGGGCACACTTGCCTCACAAATGCACCCCTCACAGGCTTGAGGAGCTCCAGCACACACTCATTCAACCAAGAACAAACACGGGCAGAACACCTACTCATATTCCTACATCAGGATGCCCCCCCAAATCCCAGAAACCTTACATGAACATACATATGCCCACACACTTATGTACATTAGTGTACTTAAATGCATACATTTGCAAAAAGCACAAAAATGCACAAATTACACATATTGACATCACATATTACATATTATTAACATTACACATATTAATATCCCACCATCACACACTTTTGTGACAATCAAGTGCATATCTCAGAGGGGATTTGTTTGAATTGTGAAAACTTGCATATCAATAGATTCTCACAAAAACAAGGACTTACCTGTGCAAACATGAGTATATATGTATATGTCCTTTGCATAAATTCATACCAATAACAACCAGCACAGGAAATAAACATCTGCACGCATAGAACACCACCAACACACCTGAGCCATCTGCACACATGTGCAAGTCCTGTCCACACACCTGCATACCCACACTAAGACTTTACACGTGGAGACATGTACAAACTCCCCACTGCTATGCACCATGGGCGCACACTGCCTCTTTTGAGCCCTGAAAACCCCCAGCCCCTGGGTGCGTAGGAGGTCAAGCCTTCCATGCGGGGGGGGGGGGGGGCATGGTGGAAAGTATGACCTGAGTTACCCTTTGTAAGAAGAGCGAAGGTAGGGTGGGGATAGGGGGGTTTCCAAGCTGTAACAGCATCAATGTGTCTGTGACCAGGGCTACCATAGCTGGTCACCATCCATGGGTCCATCCAGCCATTTGAGACATTCAGGCTCAGCATGAGAATCAGTTTATTCTTCAATGGGGAACCAAACGCTGAGGCTTCCTGCATGCAGACTGCCCAAGGGTTAGGGGTAGAGAGAGGAAAGGGTCCGGGGCCAGGTTGCAGGGTGCGTGGTTGCAAGGAGAGATGCTGAGCAAGCCCTCTGGGAACATTAGGCATTTTTCTAAACGTGTGTCAACCTATGATCAACTCCCAGTCAACGTTCCAAGTGGCCAGTCTGTTAGCTTTAAATGCTAAATGTATTAAATTTACCACTTGTTTTTCCAACTCAGAAGCACACGGGGCTGGTGAGATGGTTCAGCCAGTAACGGTGCTTGTTGCCAAGCCTGATGACCCTAATCCAATCCAAGTCCCACATGGTGGAAGGAGAGAACCAACTCCTACAAGCTGTCCTCTGACCTCCACACGCGTGCCATGGGCGTGTGCATACACACACGTGCAATAAAAATTCTAAAGCATATAGCAGTTAAATTAGACAGATTGATATTTGTTTTCATTTTGTATGCAAAATAGCACTTTAAAGAATGTTTCAGAGGTCAAGTTAAAGATCAGAGAATGGCTTCGTTTTTGTTTTTGTTTTTTTAAGACAGGGTTTCTCTGTGTGGTCCTGGCAGTCCTGGAACTCACTCTGTAGACCAGGCTGTCCTCAAGCTCACAGAGATCCGCCTGCCTCTGCCTCCTGAGTGCTGGGATTAAAGGCATGGACCACCACCACCTGCTGTGAGAATGCCTTAGTTTAATAGAGGCACTTAATGCTTGTTCCTGGAGAGTGATCATCTGGGGACAGCTGCCAGGAACAGCCTACTGGAAGTCCTATAGAGACTTTCTGGGAACACTTGTCTTCAGGTGCCACGTGACCTGGACCTGCATTCTCCTTTGTCTTGCCCTGTGAATTTGGCCAAATCCTGCTTTCTCTTGGGGCCTCATCTCTTCATGTACAAAGGATTCACCTTCTGACATTTCATGAATCCCCCCAGCAACCTTTATCCCCCAGTATGGTTGGGGACTGAGCCATGGGCACCAGAAGAGGTGCTGATTCTGTTGGGGGTGGCCCAGCCATGCTGCGAAGTCAAGCTGCTGTGTTGGGGCCTCCGTCTGAATGCTGACATGAGTCCAGGCAGGGGAGGGGGTGCTGGCTCTGCTGGCTGTGTGAGGGAAGCACAGGCCTGCAGGGTGGGGCTGGGCTAACTTTCCTTTCCTGGTAATGTGCCACATCAAGCTCGTTTCCTTTTTCTGAAGGGAAATGCCACTGACATCACAGAACTGGATTTTCAGCGAGGCCTGAGGAAAACTCGTGATCCCCTTGCAGACGAGATGCAAATGCACCCAGGGTAGATTTGCAGCCCTCTCATCTGAGGCTCCTGGCCCTTGCCCTAGAGATGAGGCCCCCTAGGTTGGAGAGGGCCCAGGACTTGTAGGCCAGTGCAGACCCATGGATGGAGGGTACCATCTACCTCATCCATTTTAGCAATGGCCCCACCCAGTGACCACTTTGCCCGGCCCAGAACCCATCCTCCCCCTGGACAGACTGCCCCCAGCACCCTCCTCCTTGCGGTAACACTCATACCTACCCTTGCTAGGCGACTCCAAGTGTGGGCCCCCTTGTTCTTCTCCAGGGCAGGTCCAGCTTCAGCTCAGTCTCCCCCACACATCCTGACCCTTTTCTCCAGTCCATCCTCCATTCAGTTGCCTGGTGACATCGATAATGCACAGAATCCATGAAGTCGCTCGTCAGCTGCAGCCCTCCTAGGGTTCCTTAGGTGGGCATTGGGGGCAACTCCACATAGCCCACCCTCCTCCCTGCTGCTGCTGCCTCTCAAAGGCCCCTTAGCACAGAGAATGTAGAAATGCAGACAATAACTCTTTTCACACCCTCTCCTGCTCTGTCCTGGGCTGGGCTCCATCTCCCACCTGCTCATCCCTGCTGGTAGTCACCCCAGGGAAACTCAGCTGCCCTCTCCCTCCCTGGGGGAAGCTCATCTCTTGGCCTGTGTATCTGAGTCTTCTTCTACCTCCTTGAGAGCAGCAAAGGTGCTTTGCTGTGGAAAATTTCAAGCACACAACAAAAATAGAAGGATGAAGAGTCCCACATAATCCTTACCCATTTTCAACTCACAAGAGTGTATGCCCCCAGCTTCTCCCTTGTAGGGTTATTTGGGGCAATCCAAAACACCAAGGGCTTTTGTCTGTAAGTATTCTAACCTGGATGGCATTCCCAGAATACTGTTCCCTGAATAATAATAGTAATAATAATAGGCCTGGAGAGATGGCTCCTTGGCTAAGAGCACTGACTGTTCTTCCAGAGAACCCGAGTTCAATTCCCAGCATCCACATGGCAGCTTATAATTGTCTGTACCTCCAGCTCCTGAGGAGCTCACACCAATGCACATAAATAAATTATTTAAAAAATAGTAATAACAATAATAATAAATAATAATTCAGTCTCCTTCCCCATCTCTCTCTCTCTCTCTCTCTCTCTCTCTCTCTCTCTCTCTCTGCATCCCTCCAATACGTGTGTAGGTCAGAGTACAATTGGTTTGCCCCTTCCACCATGTAGATAGTGGGGATTGAACTGGAGTCAGCAGGCTTGGCAGCGGGAGGAGCCTTTTCCTACTAAGCCATCTCTCTGGACCCTCTCTTGTTTTGTTGTTATGTTGAGGCAGGCTCTCAGGCCAGAGCTCAGGTTGACCTAGAACTCATTATGGAACCCAGGCTGGCCTCAAATTTGAGGGAATCCTACTGTTTAAATCTTCCAAGTGCTGGGATTACAAGCATAAGCCACCATGCCCAGTTCCTAATTTTAATAATAGCTTACAATCATTAATCTCCACATCCATCTTTGTTCAACGTTGGGCCCAAGCAAGGTCCCTGAATGAATTTGGCTTGTTATATCTTCCGGCCCTTTTTAATCCATAGTTTTCTCCTTTCTCCTTATTTTTTTGAACTTCTTTGTTGAATAAAGCAGGTTATTTGGGCCATGTAGTTTTTGAGTCCAATGGTGCCATTTATCATACTCTTTTATAAATGTTGTCTGTCTGTCTGTCTACTTATTGATGTGTAAAGACCAGAAGAGGACACTGGGGGTCCTGCTCTGTCTTTCTTTCTGTGCTCCCTAGAGACGGGTTCTCTGCCTGAACCTGGAGCTAGGCTGGCAGCCAGCAGCCGCAGCATCCTCCTCTGTCACCACAGTGCTGGGGTTGCAGCTGTCCAACCACACGTGGCTTTCTGCAGGGCACTGGGGACTTAAAATCAGGTCCCGGGCTCGTGCAGCTGGCATTCATCCACCGAGCCGTCGGCCCAGCCCTCATTTAACGTGTTTTTACTCCTCCCAACTTTAACTGTGAATTGGGAGTCAGGGCTAATGGCTTGATGAACGCCAGGCTGCAAGCTTTGCGGATGCTCTTCAGAAAGCTCAGCGCACTGATGTTTGATGTTCTTCTTTTGTGCCTGTAGAAGAAGCCTTTGAGGGGCTTGATCCATGTCTATTATTTCATTAGGCTCTTGTAAGAATATGGCTTATTTATTTATTTGGGGACAGAGTCTCACTATGTAACTCTGAATGTCCTGGATCTCGCTCTGTAGACCAGGTTGGCCTGGAACTCACAGAGATCTGCCTGCCTCTGCCTCCCAAGCGCTGGGATTAAAGGCCTGCACCACCAGGACTGGCACTAATGATGTTTTAATTGATCATTTCTTCTTCCTATATGTCAGCCCGAATATGTCTACAGAGTTAAATTCCTCTCATCCACTCTGACTTCTCTGAGGTTCAGTTTGCCCAACAAAGGCAGGTGAAATACTTTCTTATTCGTTATGCTCCCGATTTTCAGAATAAGTGGGTCCTCCGCATGCAGAGGAGCTGTCCATTGAGGGATGCTGTTGGCAGGTGCTGTCTTGGGTTTTTTATACTGTGTCTCATTTGTCACCTCTTGCTTTGCTACATCTTTGACCCATGAGGATCTTTGACTCCTTCTGCATCCTATTGATCCAATCCTACGAATATGTAACAACTTCTTCACTTTTTGGTATGACAAAATGTACAGACTGCAATTCTCTGAGGAGACCTAGAATCCTGCCTCCCTTCCCCCAAGAAGAGCTTATTTCTTTTTATGAAAAGTGCTATTTAGTGACCTCAAGTCTGGGAGCTTGGGTGCTTCTGATGCCATTTGGTTGGTCTTGTTGTTAGACTTTTCTGTAGGCAGAGCTGGTAATTTATTTTTCTTAAGGAAACATATCAAGAGTTCATAGCCAGGCATGTTGGCATACACCTTTAATCCTAGCACTCAGGAGCCAGAGGCAGATCTCTAAGTTTGAGGCCAGCCTGGTCTACAGAGTGAGTTCCAGGACAGCCAGGACTACACAGAGAAACCCTGGGGGATATAGCTCAGTGCGTAGAGTGCTTGCCCAGCATTCACAAAGTTCTGGGTTCAATCCCTAGGCCCACACAAGTTGGATATGGTGGTATATACCTGCAAACCAAGTATTTGGAAGGTAGAGGCAGGAGGATCATACGTTGAAGGTCAGCCTTGGCTATGTAGTAAATTAGAGGTTAACAAGCTATATAAGACTGTCTGAGAAAACAACCAAATATGGCATCTCTGTTAGGATGTCTACTCCCTAATGCTGGAAATCTCACTTCCTAACAATATCGACGTGATGACTGATGGGAGAATTGGTTCTCTCCTGCCTCCATTTGGGTTCCTGGGATGGCAGGCTCGGTGGCAGGTGCCTTTGCCCCCTGAACCATCTTACCAGGCCTAATTTTCTGTTTTCTTATGAAATGTATTTTCTTGTTTCTAAAACTAGTCTACGTTAGGTATTTTCAGTGAAGATGTTTTACATCTACTCTTTGACCCCATTTCTTCCCTCTTCTACAGATAACAATTTCTTAATGTTTTTAAATGTATTTTTATCTATCTACCTATCTACTTATCTATCTATCTATCTATCTATCTGTCTTACAACCCAACCAGTTTCCCCTCCTTCCTCTCCTCCCAGTCCCCCCAATCTCTCCTCTGCCCCCCCATCCATTCCTCCTCCATTTCTATTCAGAGGAGGGCAGGCCTCCCATGGATGTCAACCAAACATACCATGGCATGTCAAGTTGAAGGTTAGATGAGGCAACCCAGTATGAGGAACAGGGTCCCAAAAGCTGGCAAAAGAGTCAGAGACAGCCCCTCCTCCCCCTGTTAGGAGTCCCACAAGAGGACCAAGCTACACAACTGTAGCACATAAGCAGAGGGCCTAGAGTGTTTTAATTAAAGAAAACGTTCACATGTTTATTTATCTTTTTTTATGTTTTTGTTTTTTTCGAGACAGGGTTTCTCTGTGTAGTTTTGATGCCTGTCCTGGAACTCACTCTGTAGACCAGGCTGGCCTCGAACTCACAGAATTCCACCTGGCTCTGCCTCTCGAGTGCTGGGATTAAAGGCGTGTGCCACTGACACCTGACTATGTATCCTCTTTTTGATAATGATAATGCATCATACATGTTTTATCCAACTTTATTCTCTCCCTTGACGTTGAGCCCCTCCTTCCCTCCTGGATAAATCTCTCCTATTAATGGGCCTTCAAGTTTTCACACTGCAGAGGGCCCAGCCACGGCAGCTTCATGCGCGTGGTTTGTTCTTGCCAGCGTATCTTTGGAATCAATTCCTAGAACAGATTGCCAGGACAAAGGGTACACATATGTAATTTTCTAGAAATTACCAAATTCCCCTCCATATATGGCTCCACCATTCCATATTCCCAGCAGACAGGGTGTGTGAGAAGGCCGGTTTTCCCACGGTACTGCTGAGGGGGTCTGCTCTCCGGCCTTTGGCTCGTCGCCAGTCTCATAGATGAAAAATAGCATCTTGGCCCAGTTTTAATCTGTTCGTGTGGACACTTTGCAGCTTTCTATATGTTCAGGGCCTAATTCACTTCTGGGTCCCCAGTGCCCAGCATGGAGCCCTGAGAGAGCTCTAGAACAAAGGAATGAAAACACACACACACACCACATACACACACATGCACATACACACACTCACACACACCACATACACACACATGCACATACACACACTCACACACACCACATACACACACATGCACATATACACACACACACACGTATGCACACACACACATACACATACACACACATACCACATACACATGCACACACACACCACATACACATACACACACACACACACACACACACACACACACACACACACACGCACCAGGTAGGTAAACATGAGTAAACGAAGTGCTGAAAAAGATGGCTGACTTGACAAGGTCATATGTCCACTAGGCATCAGAGCTGGGGCTAGAGTTGATTTCATTTGTTTTTCTTTGTCTAATTTAAAATACTTTTTTTTTCTGACTAAAAGGTGAATAGCAGCGCCCAGCAGAGAGTTTAGAGAGCACAAGAAACTGCAAACAGGAAAGGTCAGCTTTTCCACCTTGCCACCCATTTTTGGCTGTTTAGTTTATTCCCTCAAATACTTTATGCATTCTTCCGCCAGCTTTGATTATTCCACCCATGGCTTTATACTCTTTTTAATTCCGTAAAAAATTCATCTATTTATTTGTGTGTGTGTGCGTGGGGGTGCTTGTGCTAAGTGCTTGTGTGAGGTCAAAGGACACCTTGTGGGAGCTGGTTCTCTCTTTCCACCACGTGGGTCCCAAGGATTGAACTCAGGCCATCAAGCTTCATGGCGAGTATCTTTCTACCAAGCTGCCTGCCACTCCCCTGTTATTTCTTCCCTAACACTTTCTGTGTGTTTTAGACAATAATGAATTGTCAGAGACAAGCTACTTGAAAAAAAATAGCTTCATTCCCTCACAATTTTGGATGCTGGAAGTCTAAACAGTGAGGTCCTGACATTGGTGAGGGTCTCACACAGAAGGTGGAGAACAGATGTGGTGTGGAGGGATGACATCCGGAATAGGAAGCTGGAGACCTGGTGTGATGGGTGATTTTTGTCCACTTGACACAAACCTAGACTTACCTGGAAAGAGGAATTCTTGATTGAGAAGATGCCTCCATCAGATTGGCCTGTAGGCAAGTTTGTGGGGCATTTTCTTGATTAATGACTGATGTGGGAGGGCCTACCTCATCTGCCATGGTGCTACCCCTGGGCAGATGGTCCTGGAAGACATAAAAAAGACAGACCGAGGGAGCCATATGGGGCAAGCCAGTGAGCAATGTGCTCCCATGGTTTCTGCTTGAGTTCCGGCCTCCAGCTTCCTGCCTTGAGTGCCTGACCGGCCTTGGTGGTGGACAGCGAGCTGTGAGGGGAAGTGAGCCCTCTGCTCCCTCAGTTGCTTTGGTTATGTCTTTATCACAGCAGTGGAAAACTGACCAGGACAGATGGGTGGGCCAGGCTCAGGCTCGGCAGCCTCTCAGGAGAGCTACACTAATCTCTTTTGAGAACACGTCTCCAGCAACCTAAGGACTTCATACTAGGCTTGGCCTCTTAAACATTCCATCTGCTCTCACATCACCACCTAAAGACCAAGTTTCCAAAACATGAACCTTTGGGAGGGGCAGCCAGCATCCAAACCACAGATCCCGTTCACGACAACTCTGCAAACGAATGGCCATACATTGCCTTCCCTATTCCAGTACGCTTTAATGTAGTTCTTTTCTGTTACTGCCAAACTTCCAGATTATTTCCAGATTTTTGCTGTTATGAAAATGTTCTACCATGTTGATCTTTGTTCACACTCTGGTTTTTTACCCCTTAGAATTGGTTCCTGGAATCCCAGCCCTGAAATCTAAGTTCATGGTTTTTCTTGGCCACACTCAGAGGGGAGTCAGTTAAGTTTTGCCCCGTGACTCTGTAGAGTCCCTGCCTTAGCCTGCTTCTCAGAGTCTGTGATCTTTAGTCCAGACACACACCCAAGGCCGCCTAGAAGATGGATGGGGTGTGGCCCACCCTGAACAAGAACTGGGCCTCTCCTAGCATCTACTCGTATACTCCGTCTTTCCAGGGCTATAGACAGATGACCTGGAGCCACCAGGAGGAAGCCACATACAGGCAGAGGGGAAACTAATAAAGGTGAGGGGCAGTGTGGGTGCTGAGCAGGTCTGTATTTGTGTGCACTCACAGGGCAGTGGAGCAAACGCTGGGGTCAGACCCTCCCACTCTGTGAAGGGTTGCACAAGTCAGAGTTGGTGGGACTTGGGGAGGCTGCCTGGAAGAAGGGACAAGTGGGTGCAGTGATAGGAACATAGCTCTTGGCAGATGAGGTGGGCAGTCGGGCTCTCCAAGCCAAGTCCAGAGACCCCGAGTCCTGTCCCACAGACTGTAAGGCAGGCGTGGCAGTAATGTCCGAAGTGAGAATAATCCTTAGGCTGCTAGGGATGGGGGCAAGACTGAGGTGGAAGCCAGGTAAATGCAGGGAAAGGCCACTCAGTTTGGAGACAGTGTCAACACACTGTGACAAGGGAATCCAAACGAGAGCATGGAGATGAGCGATATCGGTGACACAGAATGGAAAATGTTCTAACAGTTTTCAGACAAAACCTGGCCTAGAGCCTGGGCTACCTGGAACCCAGGCTGCTGAATGTGACCTGGGGCAGATCTCTTGCCTACATCCAGGCCTCCGTGTCCACTATTCTACCCCAAGAGGGTTGCACTGGCTTGTCTCTGAAGATCTTTATGCCTTCAAAACCCTGTGCTCCACAGGCTGCCAGGCAGCTGGGGTTTCTTCAGGGAAGAGTGGGGAGGAGCCTGATGTTGAGCAAAAGGAATGCCAGGATGGGGGCTCAGGGTCCCAGCTCTGTCTCTCCACCTTATCCATCTTGCAGTCCTAACAGCAGCAGGGTGGCCTGGGCCCAGGCCAGAGACCAGATGCAGGAGAGCGGAATTGTCTCAGCTGGCAGAACTGAGAGGAAGAACGCAGAACTTCCAAAAAGCTGTGAACAAGTTGTGGGCTCTGGCTGGGTGCCAACGGCCTGTAGTGAGCCAGGGTGGGGGAGGCAGGCCCATTTCCCCTCTGTGCATCAGAGCTGCAAGATGACAGAGAGCCCAGGATGATTGACAGCCTTTGAGAGCAAACCCTGTCCTCCTGGGCTAAATAGATGTCACCTGGCTGCAGGGCGAGGCCGCCTCCTCCCACCCCACCCCCACATAAACGGTTGCCATCTATAGCACTGGACTGCCGTCTCTCCCGGCCTCAGCTAGTTCCCAGGATGGCTGCTGTGCTCCTTGGCTGTAGAGAGATGGCTGCCTGTGGCTGTGGAGACTGCATGCTTGCCTGTGGTTATCTGGCTAAAGGGAGCCAGTGAAGATTACTTTCCTGGCCTGGGTTGGAATTCCTTTTCTTTACTCTGAATGGGACAACTTGGGTCCTGTTTCCATCTAATTACAGTCTCTCCAGGAATGCCCTGTGCGGACCGGCTTGAAGCAGATGGGAATCTAGTCTGAGTGCTGGGAGTGGGGAGAACATCCAAACAGAATTGGGGTTCTCTGAGGTAGTAATGATGTGCCTGTGGGCCCCCTGAGTCTCAGCACTGACTGAATCAGGCAGGGCATCCAAGTCACCAGGGCACAGAGGGGAAGAATGAGTGGCTTGGGCCACCCAGAGGGTAGGTGGCAGAGGCCGAATTGTGAAGAGTAAGTACACAGCCAATCCAGCGGGCTGCAAGCTGCCCATCAGGCCCCGTGTGGTTTCTCCAGGTTTCTCCCAGTAGGGCCGGTTCTGTTCCAGCCTGAGGGTCCACTACTTATCCATCATCAAAGCTGCCTCAGAGCTGACGGATCTTGGCTGGGATCCAAGACTGGGGATGTAGGTTTGAACCCTGACTCTGAGCTTCTGTGTCCTCTGGCAGATGGGATTAGGGGTCCCACGCTCAGTAGCTCTTGGCTTCATTGCTGGAGGACTGGCTGAAATGAAGTGGCGCCTTTGCTAACTGTGAAGTGCTGTGGAACTGCCAGGCTTCCCTTCTGCCGGATACACTAAGCACCAGAAAGCTGTGGGGAGCAGGCAGGCTTTGAATTTACTCGGCAACAGAAGAAGAGATGAGTTCAGAGAGGGTTGGTGACCTGCCCAAGGTCACACAGGACTAGAACATAGGCCTGGGTTCCCAGCCTTGTCTCTTGCCCTAGGCCCCCGGGGTTAAAACAGGTCCACCTCTAGCCTGGGGTACAGGGGAGGCACAGCTGCAGGTTGCCAGTGCCGGCTTGCACGTCCTCCAGATATTCGGGGGCCATTCTTAAGGGGTTCACTGAGGCGAGGCCACACTTCCCCTCAGGCGGCTTCCTGTTTTTGCCAAACAATGACCTTTTCAGGACCTGGTGCCAGCAGGCTGCAGCTGTTGCCAAGGCCTTGACTTCTTGCAAGAGAGGAAGAAAAGGTCCTGGTCCCCAGGGATGCAGCTGGCCCATACTCAGACATGGCTCTGAATTCAGTCATCCTTTCTGTCCTGGTCATGCACGTGAGTATTGGGCTGTCTTGGTACCCAGAAGGCCCAGCTAGATAAGGTGTGTTCAACAGTTCCACCGACATCTATCCTGCACCCACGAGGAGCAGGGTGTGGTGTGGCTGTGGGTCAGGGACATGAGGGACAGCTCCTTAGACTGACTGGCTAAGTCCGTTTTTTTTCCTCAGAGCATGGCCTGAAAGCTCAAAGGTAGTCGCCACCCTTTAGTGCGGGCAGCTTTGTTCTGAAGTCTCGGGATACATGGGAAAGCAATTTTGATTGTGTGGAGAACAGTAGACACGGCTTCTCAGTAGGTGAGAGGGGAATCAAGGTTGGGCTATGAAAAGCCAGGAACCGGGACCTGACTTTGGACTTCACAGTTCCTCAATGATGCTTTCTGAAAAAATATAAACAAGGCCTGGTGTGGTTGCACATGTCTTGAGAGGCAGAGGCAGGCATATCTCTGAGTCGGAGGCTAGCCTGATCTGCATAATGAGTTCCAGGCCACCAGAGCTACAGAGTGAGACCCTGTCTCATGAAAACAAACAAAACACATTTTAAATATTTATTTATTTATTTTATGGGGGGGGCTCGGTGGCATGGGTGTGTAGTTCAGGGGACCCCTTCCTTCTACTGCCTGTGTTCTAGGCATCAAACACAAGTCACCAGACTTGGGGGCAAGGGCCTTTACCTTCTTAGCCCTCTCTTCCAGCCCTCCTCAGCACGCTTTCAAAAGCCTCCTGGGATGGGAGCTGCTGGGAGGGCTGTCTATGAATCTATGCGGTGGGGGTTCTGCTGTGAATGAAATACATGGGAGAATGGATGAAGGGGATGATGGGAGGGATAGATGAGGTCCACTGTGTGCTAGGCATATAGGCATCCTCATTTCTACTCCACAGGCCAGTGAGTGCTGCCCACAGAAGAGTCCTCGAAGCTGGGCGGTGGTGGCACACACCTTTAATCTCAGCACTCGAGAGGCAGAGCCAGGTGGATCTCTGTGAGTTCGAGGCCAGCCCGGTCTACAGAGCGAGATCCAGGACAGGCACCAAAAGTACACAGAGAAACCCTGTCTCGAAAAACCAAAAAAAAGGATCCTCAGAGCTTCAGCTGAGAGGGCATAGCCAGTGGGACCTTCATCCAGGCTCCACACTACAGATGCTGTGCAAGGCTCCTTTGCTCCAGGCCGCCCCACCAGAAGGGCCTGTCCAGCCGTGTCCAGCCTAAGCACTAACCAGGACTCATGCTCAGAGTCAGAACTGCCCCATCACCCTGCCTGGTTTGCCATCCCCAGCATCACCTGGCCACATGCCTGAGGCAGGGGAATGGACTTGGCAAGACTTGCTTCCCCTAGAACCCCTGGGATTGTTTTGGGGCCTGTGCTGCTGTAGAGACAATGAGGAGGCTTCCAGAGGCTGGCACAGGTCCTGTCACACCCTCTTCTCCAAGGACAGACTGTTCCTCTGGGCCGGGGGCCTGGGAGAAGCCTAGCATTCCTGCTGAGGGTCTTGGGGAGCAGCGGCCTGGTCTCAGGTTTGTCTGCCCACCCCCAGCTGGGCCTAGAAAAGTGCTGGAGACCACGGAGGACAAGATGCAAGAGCAGAGGCTGCCCTGCTGGGCTTCTGACAGTCCCTGGGGAGGCCCTCTTGATTCAGTAGCAGGAACAGGCCAGGACACTAGTCCAACACGGTTAAAGTTTGCCTTCCTGCAAAAGCGGAATGTGGGTCTAATACGGCTCACTTGGTAGACTGCTTGTCTAAATGCAGGAAGACCTGGGTTCTCTCTCCAGCACCTCATAAACTGGATGCGGTGGGTCATGCCTGTAATCCTAGTATTGAGAAGGTGGAGAGAGAAGGATCAGTAGTTCAAGGTCAGCCTTGGCTACATAGCAAAGTCAAAGACAGCCTGGGCTGTATTTGATCCCGTCTCAACATACAAACAAACAATGCCCCATCCACCTCCAGAAGAAGCAGGGTATGAAACAAGCTTGGTGCAACTAGCTGCCCATGAGGCAGGAGTAAGAGGGTCAGAAGAGGAGACAGGGAAGGAAGAAGCCAAATTCAGGGTGTATTTTGCCAGTCCCTACTGTGGACAAGGGGTGTTTATTCCTCCATCACCTTGAGAAAGCCACAGAGTACATTCCAGAATCACCAATACACAATGGAAGCTGGGAATGGACTTGCTGACTCCACTCCCCTCTGGAGGAGGGCCTATAGACATCTGGGCTGTGTTGTCTACCCAGCCTCATTCCCATGATACCACAGAGCCCAAAGCAGCTCTGGAAACCTTCAGCACAGGGTAAGGACAGAACGCTGGCTTTGTGTGCTGAGCCTGGACTGGTAAGGAATTGTTCACCCCGCTGTATCTTACATCCAATGCAGGCTGAGGTAGCTGTGCAGAAGCATCCTTAGTGAGTCAGTCTGAGAGGATCGCCGAGCTCAGCTGAGCATGAAACAGGGTGCTGAAGAAGCGGCTGTGCCCTGAGTGGGACCAGCAGGCTGTCAGATTTCCCAAGTTCAAACCTTCCTCCACATGAAGCCCACACCACCCTGGAGCCACGGTGTCCTCATGTAGAATTCCTTCACCCACTGCCCTGTCCTTTGGGTCTGGGACTGTCTGTTAGAGGGTGAGTCTCTACTCATTCCCTCAATTCATTTGTTGCAGTCCTAACCCCCGGAGCCCTGTGGAAACAGGGTCATTACAAACAGGGACTGGTTAAGGTGAAGCCACGCTGAAGTATCAGCGTAGGCGTGTAATACAGTGTCTGGTGCATTTTTAAAAATGTAAGGAGAAAACATACATATCAGAAAGCCATGTGTGGAGTGGGGTTACTTCACCACAGGTTAGGCAATCAGAAACTAGAAGACAGGCCTGGAATAGATCCTTCCTAATGCTTAGGGGGCGCAAAGCCGGGCTAATGCCTTGATCTTGAACTTTTCAGTCTTCAGAACTATGAGCCAAGCAGTTTCTACTGTTTTGTTACAGTTTCTTTTTCTGTTGCAAACACATGCTTTCTCCTCATTCGCATGCAGCCTTTGCGTCTCTGTTCCTGTATCCATCTCTTTGATGTAGTGGAGAGCCTGGAGGTGGAGCCTGGGCTACTGCTGAGGATGTGTCTTTGGCCCCAGAGCAGAGCCAGCCCGCAGTAGGCCCTCAAGAAAGGGACGCTGAAGCCCTCCAGACACAGGCAGTGTTGATGCTGGCCATAGACGGCAGTCCAGGCTGAGGCAGGCAGCACTAAAAAGAGAGGCATGGGAAAGACTGGAGCTAGTATGAGCAGCCCACAGGCAGCCAGGGTATGGATTCTACAGAGGCAGGAAATGTTGAGGCACACTGTTGGGGTGCTTGAGGGTACATTCAGTTGGGTAATTACATGGCAGTGGGAGCTGTGGGTTTGGGGAACCATGGCAAGGTTGTGGGAAAATTATTCTACTACATAGAATGACCTGAGGGCAGTTCCAGTGAGGGAGGGCACAGGTTAGACCCCTTGTGAGCATGAGTTAGGAGACAAGGTGACAGAGGTTGATAGAGCCTCGTATGCACAAAGCCCTGGGTTTGATCCCCAGCGCCCCATAAATCTGGGGTAGTGGTGCACATGGTCATCCCAGTACCTTAGAGACACTGGAAGGAGAATCAGACATTCCGTGTCATCTTCAGACACATAGCAAGTTCAAGGCCAACTTGGGTTACTCTAGACCCTGCCTCCAAAAGAGAAAAAAAATGGCAGTTTGATTACTGGTTGTTTTGTAGTCATTTTCCTTTTAATTAAAATTTTTATTACATTTATTTATTCATTATTTGTTTACCGTGTGTATGTGGGTCTGTGTGCCTCAGCACACATATGGAGGTCAGAGGACTACTTGCAGGAGTCAGTTCTCTCCTTCCAAATGTGGAACCCTGGGATCGAACCTAGGTTGCCAGGCTTGGTGGCAAGCACCTTTACCCACTGAGCCATCCCGCTAGCCCAGGGCATGGGATCTTATGGGTATGAGGTAAAATGTACATACAGTAAAATATGGCTGTGGGTAAAATCGTAATAGAATAAGCCAGAATATCAGAAATTAAAAAAGAAAAGATGACCATTTTTCATGTTTGGCTCCTTCTCCCTGGAGCATCACAGGCCAATATCTAGTTCAACATAGAGAGAGGGGCTTGGCTGGGAAGAGCCGAGCGGCCAAATTAAATGATTTTGAGTGTAAATCCACCATGAGAGAAGAAAGTAAAAATCAACTAGGATCTTCCACCCACTCTTATTTTCATCCAATATCATCATTCTAGCCTGCTCCCTCCCCAAACATATGTGATGAGCCAGTGGGACTAGAGTGACAGCATAGCTTTTTCTGACAACAGCATCTTCCTCCTCCTCCTCCTCCTGGATGAGTAGCTCTTACAGCCGTGTGTGTGTGTGTGTGTGTGTGTGTGTGTGTGTGTGTGTGTGTGTGTGTGGTGTGTTCATTCACATGTATATGGCATATAATATGTGTGCATGTATGCTTGTCTGGATGCATGGAGGCCACAGGTTGACGTTGAGTGCCCTCCTCTCTCACTCTCTGCCTTATTTTCTGAGACAGGTTTTCTCCCTGAACCCAGAGCTCATCATTTCAGCTAGACTGGCTGGCCATTTAGCCCAGGGGATCTGCCTGGATCTTCCCGGCTCCCCCACACCACCATGCTTGTCTTTTAGATGAGTGTGGAGGATCTGAACTCAGGACCTCATGCTCACATAGCAGGCGCTGTATCCATGGATACGTCTTCCCAGCTCCAGTTGGTTCATTATTATTGTTTTTTCTAGACCTGGAACTCCCTGTGTAGCCAATGATAACCTTGAATTTCGGATCTTCCTGCCACACTGCCCAAGCGCTGGAATCACCAGCGTATGCATCATGCCTGGCATAAACTCACAGCTTTTGTTGTTAGAAGTCAATCAACAGTCTCATTTTGGTTTATAAGGGGGGAAAGCCTGCCAGATACCAAAGGGACTGGCAGGAAGGGCCTCCGTGCAGGAGGAGAACGTGCGTTACTTGGTGGCATGTTGAGATAAAGTAAGAATTATGTAGAAAAAGAATTTGATCTCTGTCCTCAGTTCCTTGGTATAATAATAGTGTCCTTTTGGGTGTCAAAAATACGGTGGTTGAGGCCCCTAGTAGCTGCCACTGAGAGCCAATCACTGGGAAGTCACTGTACTTTCAGCCCCACCCCTTGCCATCCAGGATGGGGACAGGCACTGAAGGTTGAATTGATCTCCAACAACCAACGGTATGATCAAACACCCAAGATTCCATAAAGTCCAGAAAGGACTGGGCTCAGAGAGCTTCTGGACAACCGATTGGTGGGAATTCTAGAAGGATGGTGTGACCGGAGAGAGTAAGAGGACTCCGTGTCCTCCTGACTGACCAGAGAGGGTAAGGGGGTTCCATGTCCTCCTGACATGTCTTCTCCATCTAATCTTCGTAACAGCTTTTACAAGAAACTAGCAAGTGTAGATGAGTGTTTTCAGGAAGCTTCTCTGGGAAGTGAACCAACCCGAGTAGAAGCTGTCAGAAGCACAGGTGATAGAGGACACTCGTGGGCACCGAGCACTCCACCTGTGAGATCTGGTGCTCTTTCTGGGCATGCATCAGAAAGGCATTGAATCCGACAGCTGGCGTCTAGGAAGGACTGGCTGTTGGAAGGGGAATTCCCACGAGTTCTGGATCTCAGGGTATTCTGTAGGATCTTTGGAGTACGAAAAACAATTTGGTTTTTCTTTTACAAAGTGGTTTTCCAAAAAAAAAAGGCAGAATGCACAAAGAAGATCCAGACAAGTCCAAATTAAAGACTTGCCCAACGGCCATTGAAGATGTGATAAACGCCATTGAAAGAGTGGAAGACTGTTCTGTGTTGAAGGCTGGGGAAGGGTGTGACAAAGGAGGGTATTGGGGGCATGTAGTGACATTTGGCTCTTGCCTGAGGCTTAGCATCTTGTCTTAGTTATTGTTCTGCTGTGTGAAGAGACACCATGACCAAAGTGTCTCTTCTAAGAGAAACATTTAATTGAGGGTTTGCTTACAGTTTCAGATTGTTAGTCTATGATCATCATGGCAGGAAGCAGACAGGCATGGTGCTTGAGCAGTAGCTGAGAGCTTTACATCCTGATCCACAGGCAGCAGGCAGAAAGAGAGAGAGACACTGGGCCTCGTGTGGGGTTTTGAAACCATAGAGCCCACCCTTAGCCAAACACTTCCTCCAACAAAGCCACACCTCCTAATCCTTTCCAAACAGTTCCACTAGTAGGAGACTAAGCGTTCAAACATATGAGCCTGTGGGGGCCAGTCTCATCTAAACTACCACATTTGGATAATTGTGTTACATCAATGTTAAACTTACCAATTATATAAAAGATCATCTTTCTTTTTCTTAAGAAATACACACTAAAGTGTTTAGAGACATTATGTGTACCACTTACTTTCAAATGGTTCAGGGAGAAAATGTATATATAGAAAGACAGCCATTGACAAAATGTTAACAATTGCTAAGACTTGGCGACTACAGAGGAGGCTGCACAGGGTGTATGTTGCATTATTCTTGCATTTCCTCCACAAGTTTGAAATTCTTTCAAAAGTCAAGGGAGAAGTATGCTTGATGATTGAGGTTTATTAAAATTCCTAAGGCAATACTGATTTACTTGGGATAACATTTAAAAAAACTGACTTACAAAAACAAAATATATGTCTAATCAAGATAATCACTTATGTCTTACAACTAAAAATAAATTAAAAGTGTTAAAAAAATTTCCAGGACAACCCAAAGCCAAATCTCTGGGAGAAAATGTTTACAAGAGCCGTATCTAACAAAGGGCTATGATCCAAAAACACATAAACAGCTCTTAACCATTTATAAGCTAACAACTCACCAGGTGTGGTGGTGCATGCCGGTAACCCTACTCCCAGGAGTCCAGGTCACAGACAAAGGAGCAAACAGATGTGCCAGAACTGACGTAATATTAAGGGTAAAGTTTACCATCTGCAAACCATTCCTCAGCGAACAAACGAGCTGGTGTCTATCACTCCCAGGTTTTTGTCTCACCGTGGCTCTCACTGAGGTGTCTGGAGAGGATGGGACTCATTCTGCTTGTCTCTTCCTTATCTGCCCCGAATTTTTGCACAGGTCTCAGGGCTGGGTAGGGATCTGGGGAGGTAAGGACAAGAACAGCCCACTCAAAGTGAGGTCCCTGTGAACTGCAGTGAGATCCCTTTGATGGTGCACACCCCCAACTCTGATCTGCTCTCAAGAGACAGACGTTTTCCTTTTTGGATCTGCTTTAGTTGGTCCCCCAGCTTGTGTCATGTAGTGTAGAGCCCGGCTGACTGACCCTTGTACCTGCCCTCCACGCCTGCTGAGGGGCCCTCAGTGGGAGGTCCCCCTCCCAAAGGGCAACGATATTTCAGCTGGGCTCGTGCCCTGTATGCTCACACACAGGAAACACTCCAGCTGTCAAGGTCTAAAGATGAACAGGTCACACCCACGGCAGCCTCCACTGTGCAAGCTGTCACCAATGGATGCTCCCACCCGCCTTGCCGCCGTAGACTTTCCCAGGGAGGAGGTAAATTGAGCTCTGTATCCTCTGAGTTCTGACAGCCTCGGTTTCTTTTCCACTTCGTTCTTTTTTTTGTTATTTTTTTTGTTTTTGTTTTCTGAGACAGGATTTCTCTGTGTAGCTCTGGCTGTCCTGGAACTCACTCTGTAGATCAGGCTGCCCTCATACTCAGAGATCCTCCTGCCTCTGTCTCCCGAGTGCTGGGATTAAAGGTGTGCGCCGCCGCCGCCGCCGCCGCCGCCGCCGCCGCCACCACCACCACCACCACCACCACCACCACCACCACCACCACCCAGCAGCCGAAGTTTCTTAACCTGAGCTTGTGGGGATGAACTGTGACCCAGCTATGACTCTCCTCCAGAAAGTCTGAACTTGTTTGGCTTCCTCTGTGGCCAGGGCCGGCTTGAGGCTGGCAGTGGGTGATGGAATGATGGTGTCACTGGCTGCTGTGTCCTGTGGAGTTGCTTTTGCGGCTCTGCATAGCTATGACTCTAAGAATCATCTGTGTTCCCTTTGCAAAACTGTGACAAAATGCCTGATGGAACAGTTTATGGGAGGAAGGACTTAGTTTGGTCCTGGTTTCAGCCCCACGTGGCAGGGAAAGGAGGGCAATCAGTTCACGGTGGTGAGTGTGTGGCGGAGCCTGCTCCCATCAGAGCGCAAAGCAGAGCTGGAAGCTAGAAGGGGGCCTAGATCTTATATTCCCAAGGACCAACCCCAGATGCTCTTCTCCCGGCAGGGCCCTACCGCCCAACGCTGCCAGAGAGTCTCAACACAGTGTCACCAATCAGAGACCCAGCATTCAAAACGTGGGCCAGTGGAGGACACTTCCAATTCAAACCATAACATATGCAAAAAGCCCCATTGTGTATTCTGCAACTCGGAACTAAGAAGTGATTTGACCAAAACTGGGATTTTTGTTCACAACGTGTCTTAGTCACTTTTCTAATGCTGTGATAAAACACCACAACTAAAGCAGCTTATAAAAGAAAGTGTTTAATTTAGGACTGACCGTTTCAGAGGGTCAGAGTCATGACCATCATGGCGGGGAGCGAAACAGCAGGCAGGCAGGCAGGCATGGTGCTGGAGCAGTAGCTGAGAACTTACATGTAGAGACATAACTAGGAGGCAAAGAGAGAGAGATACCCCGATAGACTGTGCCTTCAAACTGTGAGCAGAAACAAGTCCTCCCTTCCTTGAGTAGATACGCTGTCCCAGCCACGAGGAAAATAAAAAGGTTTTGATGATCTTCCCGTGTCAACAAATAGACTCTGTAGTCATATCATGTTAGACAACTGGCAGATTTTCTCCCACATACACGGACGTTCCTTCGCTTATTATGTCAATTCCCAGCTGTCAACTCTTTACGGCTCTTCCACTTCTGAGTGATTACCAATGGGGTCGTGTTTGCTCTGAACTTAGGTGAGGCTGATCAAAGTCCTCACATTTGCACAGGGCCTTTCCAGAGGCCTGAGAAGGACCTAGCAGTTTTCTACTCTTATTTTGCGTCCCCTCCTAAATTATATAAACACCAGGCTCCACAAAACCTGGATCTGTTCATTGGCTATGATAAACATTCTCACACTCATTTTTTTTTTTTTTTTTTGGCTGCTTTTTTATTTCCTTAGGACCAATTCCTAGAGACGGAATTGCTGGGTCATCAAAGCAGACATACATTTTTAAGATTCTTGAACGTATTACCGAAGGGGCCTCCAGACAGGATGACCCACTATACATCCCAGCCCAAATGAGGACTGTGTGGTTCCGATAGACTGGTGTTCCCCTGTGACTGTGGGTTCAAGTGTTGTCCTTGTTGTTATTCACACAACTGAGAGGTCCACTGTTGTCAAAGGTAGAGGTTTTAGCATGTGTGAACTTGGCTGAGAAGAAAACAAAACCCCAAACCAAATGCTACAGCTCTCCCCGCTCCATGAGCCTCTGCTTGACTGTAGCTGTTCTCTCTCCTTGGATCTGGGGCCCAGTTCCTCACAGTCACTGGCTCCTGCCACAGGCAGACACCAGGCTTTTCTGAGTCTTGTCAGAGCTGCTCTTGGTCTCTCAAAACACCTTTCTTTCGTCAGGGCCTCCAAAGCACATGTTAGCACTCCTGCCGTGTTTTGTAATATGCTAATGAGAACTTGTGAAATCACAGTGTGGTTTAAATTTTTTTTTTTTTTTTTGACAACTGCATTCATCAGAACTAGTTTCTTGAGATCCAGGAAAGGCACAAAGCTACACAGAACTAGTTTCTTATAGAATATCGTGTCACTTTTACGAGTCAAAATCTTATTGTGAAAAGTGGTCTGTCCAAAGACTGCCATGGGGACAGGGCCCAATCATGTCAGAACGCTTGCTGACTGGCGGGCTCACATTTCTTTAATACTTGTGCGAGACATGGAAGGGAAGGAAGGGATCCTGCTGAAGCCCACACCAGATCCATGTTCTGTGTCAGGTGCTGGGGACTGGAGGACAGAGTGACCCTTGCCCTTGAGGAACTCACAGCCTAGGTGGGCGGTGCAATTTCATAGCTCCTGCCACACATCCTTCTATGAGCCCAGATTACACAGTGTCTTGAGAAAAATCAGAACCGGGAAGTGGCTCAGCCAGTACAGTGCTTAATAACAAGCATGGAGATCCAAGTTTATGTCCCCCAATCAGATTTTTTTTTAAAAAAAGGCCAGGTGTGGTAGTGTGTGCCTGTAACCTCAATGCTGGGGGGACAGACAGGAGGACTCCAGACCTCCTCACTGCCAGACAGCATAGCAGAATCAGCAAGCTCCAGGTTCAGTGAGAGACCCTGTCTCAAAAAACATGGTGGAGGGCTGGTGAGACGGCTCAGAGGGAAAAGGCACATGCGCAACCCTGGTGACCTGAGTTTGAAGTTGAGAGGAGAGAAATAATTCTACAAAGTTGTCTTCTGACCTCTGTGTGTGCCATGCATGTGCACCCACACACATACACGTCACACACACACAATACTAAATATATCAACCAATAAATTAAAACAACAGCAAAAGATAACGTATTTTCTTTTTTATTCTTTAATAAATGAAATGCAAAACAAAATAAAAAATAAACATGGTAGAGAAGAACACTGAGAGAGAGACACTTTTATCAGCCTTTGGTTTTTACACACCTGTGTGAGTACACATGCGTGTACACAGAGACAAAACCAGACTTTCATATATTCCCACATGAAACAACTATTCCAGTTTTTTAAGCTTTTAAATATTGCAAACTAATCAAAATTGTGTGAATGCGTGTGTGGGTCAAATCAAGCATAAATGAAGGTTAAGTATGACGCAAACACCATCAGCATTCAACCTTTGGCCTAGGAAGTGAACTCCAGTTCCTGTTTCTGCTAACCGGGGAGACTGGGCCTTGGGATTGGAAGGAGGAGCTGGAGAAGGAGGTCCATGGTGCTGGCTGGGAGAGGAGGGAGCTAGTGGAAGTGGGTGCCACCTGGGGAGGGCGTCAGATGGTCAAACAGGCCGTTAATTGGCTGCACACAAGGAAGGTCAGGGGCTTCTAGCAAAGAAACAACTGACAAAAATAAAAACAAACTTTTTTAAATTTAATGACAAAATTCTAGAATATAAGTATAAAAATCAAGAGTTTTGTGATTTTAACAATAAACATAGAAATGGACATTTATAATGTTTTAAACTTTATAAATATTTATAAATTCACTGATAACATTGAAAAAAAATTAAGTACTAAAGAGTAAACTGAACAAGGGAGAGCCTACTCAAAGAAGGTTGTGTGTGATCCAGGTTGTAGCAGCAATGTCTGAATTCTACAGCATCAGAAGTTGGAGGTAGATGGATTAGGGGTTTAATGTCATTCCCAGCTATCAAGAGAATTCAAGGCTAGCCTGGGCTACAGGAGACCCTGCTTCAAACAAGCAAACAAAACAATAAACCAACAATAAAAGAAAGGTAAGTGGATGAACAGAACTCAAGACATTTCCACTCCAAAGGTCATTCCTAAGAGAGAGCAACAACCCTGAGGCGTCTGCGGAGAAGGAGATGCCCACGGACATGCCAGAGTTAGTGGAGATAATATTGGTGAGAGGGCTTGCCTTGCAGGAATCAAAACAAACTGAAACCAATCATCAGGAGCCAGTATAGGAACGCAGATCAGTGGGACGGACCAGGAACTCAGACAGATCCCAAATATATACCAGAATGTAATTATCAGATGGAGTGACTTACCAGTTTTAATACATGAGTATAGCATAATTGTTATTTAACTGAAAGCAAATAGAATTGGATATCTGTCCAGCTCATAGGTAGAGCTCAACTTCAGGTTACTTAAAAACTGACCTGTGGGCCAATGAGACAGCTCATTGGGTAAAATGATAGCCTGGTGACCACCTTAATGACCATAGTATCTCCTCTGCTTGGCCAGCACACCCAGGACATCTTAACAATATGGTCACCTAAACAAGACCTGCGCAGTGACAGCACCAGCTGGCCTTCCAATGTGGATGTGGGAAACCTTTCAAGGTCCTACCTCTAAATGAGGAGCTACAATCAATTAACTAAGGCTGCTAAGACAGGGAGAATTAGTCTTTTCCAGGGATGAGGCCCCCGAGAGGTTACCCAGTTCCAAGTGGTCAGTCATCCGTGAGTACACATATGAGCAACACTAAATGGACTCAGCAGGTCATGCTTATGTATATATATTCATGTGTAGCAATACTGATCACAGAAGAGGTCAGGAATTTGAGACGGAGTTGGGGGAGATGGGGAGAAGTGGGAGGCAGGAAGAGAGGGGAGAAATCATGTAGACACAGTACCAGTGTATGAAATTCTCAAAAAAAAAAAAAGAGAAACTGTCCATCAATAATGAATGGCTAAATAAAAACATTAATACTGGGATATCATGAACTCTAAAAAACTGAATAGAATTACATCAGTTTACTAGAGGTGATTTCTTTGAAATATGGTTGAATTTTTTAAATTACAGGAGACTATGCAGACTACCATCTCATTTTTGATAAAGCGACAATAAAAATCCCTCTAATATTTGCATATTTGTATTTGCACACAGTTTATTTTTGTTAACCACGATTTGATCCTGGGGAAACCCATGATTTGTTCCCGGGGAAACATGCAAAGGGCTTGACAGAAGAATGTTAATGTGGTTGGAGAAGCTGGTGGGACAGGTGGACATGTGTATAATATGGAGAGACCAGAAACCAAACCCAGTCTCTGACAAAATAGTAAGAATAGTAATGCTTATGAAAAGTGGGGGCCTTTGGGATTGGGCCTTCTCACCCTGCCTGCACAATGCTTGGATCCCAGAACACACACACCCCACCCCCTCCTCATCACAACTGGTTTTCTTCTTGGCTCCAGAAATGGAATCAAAGAACTCTGGGCAGGACGGGGACAGTCTCAGAGGCCACTGCCTTCAGTGGGGAGCCCCGGCCTCGGGTCGGAAGCTCAGCTTCTGCTCTCTGAAGGTGTTTAGTAAGTGTGAGGGGGTATCATTGAGGGTCTCTCAGTTTATAACCTCCATCTCAGCCACCTCAGGTCCTCAGAGAGGATTCCCCTGGGTCCCACCCTGTCCCAGCTATCTCCCTGGCTCTCCTCAAAGCTCTCATCACTATTTGTCATTGTTTTTAATGTGTATATGGGCGGGTGGGGGGGGGGGGGGGGAGGGAGGGAGGGGAGAGAAAGAGAGAGAGAGAGAGAGAGAGAGAGAGAGAGAGAGAGAGAGAGAGAGAGAGATTTTTTTTCCTTAATGGGAAGGGCCTAGGACATGTTGGTGCTTTCGGTGATTTATCGCTCACTTGGTCTCCTTTTCTTTGATTCACACTTTTATTTAATCCTTCGTTTGTTCTCGAATTCCTTCTGAAAGCACACACTGCTGGGGGTCAGCAGGTTTTCACTATCTGCGTCTTCTACTTTGTGTGGTGTCTTGGGGGAGAAGGGATGGACTTGGGACAAAAATCCTGGAAAGGAATCCCCAACTTGGAAACGTGGAGCTGGGCAAATGGGAAGCTCTCCAGCTGAGAAGAGAAGGTTCCAGAATGCTGGGCGATGCTGAAGGACCCGAGAGCTCAAGGGGGAAATCCCGAAGCGCTCTGGCTCTCCTGCAGCCAGGTTGAGCTGGAGCTTGGCTCTCCCTTTGACCTCTCCACTTCACGCTGAAATCCTGCTGTCCCTGTAGGCAGCTCAGATGCCTTCCAAGCCCACTCACTCCTCCAGCTGTGAGGCCTGTGACCAGCTGCAAACAAACTCCCAGAGCACAAAACCTCCCTCACCACTGACAGCTTCCTGGCTTGAGCTACAGCCTGAGTCTCCCCCTCCTCCCATAGCAGAGGTTTTATCTAACTGTCCCCAGGTTTCCCACAGACCTAGGACCCAGAACCTTGGGGATGCTCAAGCACTCCGGCATTAAGCATGTTTATGAGCCCATTATACAGATGGAGAAATGGAGACACAGCAGTGCAATTTGCCCTCACTTCTGGAGCAAAGGTGGCCCTAAGAGCAAGGGTGGCCCCAGACATGAGTTTGATTTCACAGACAGAGCTCTCTCCAGGCCAGCCTGCTGGGAGGTTGGAGGTGGGAGTGGAGTGGAGTCGGGTGGGAGCTGGGTCCTGAGAACCAGCTGGCTGGGGAGACTTGAAGTTGGGAGGGTCAAGTTCAGGGAAAGCTCAGATGAGGAGGAGCCAATCTGTTTATTATGCTTGGTCTGTACTCCAAACAGAGCTGATGGATGGAGCCACTCCAGCTCCTATAAACAGCTCGCCTCCCCCTTCCCTCTTGCCCTCCTGTTCTCAGCATGACTGTTTCTAGGGAGACAGAAGTGGTGGTGGTGGGGGGGAGACAGGATGAGAAGATGGGGAGGACCGAGATAAGACAGAATCCTCAGGGCGAGGGGGGACCGAGGAGAGCAGGAAGCAGCCAGAGAGCATGCTTATGTGCTCTTGCTGCCCCTGGACAGCCACGCCCTCTGCCCTCTGCCCTCTCTGGATCCCCTGGGTCTGTCTGAAGGCTGGGTTTTGAGCCCAAGAGTTCATAAGTCCTGGAGGGCAGGGTTCATTAATTCGGGAAATCTTTTCTGAGCTCACAGTCCCGGGGGACAAACAGGGGACTCTGGGTAGGAATTTTTTTTCCCCCAGGGCTCTTGATCTGATGGTGGACCAGATAGATATCCAATGCTAGAGTCTTAGGGTTCCATGGGGATACAGGCAGCAGGAGGAAGTGATCCAGGCCATCTCCACAGAGGAGGTGGTCCAGTCAGACACCGGTAGCAGGAGTGTGTGGGTGTGTTGGGGTGGGTGGGACATGCCCAGTAGGGAAGGAGAGAGCTTGGGGCTGTGAGGGTCAAATGCTGGAGCTGCCAGTAGTTGAGGTCATCGGCTCATTGCTGGGCGTGGTAACACACACCTGTCACCCCAGTTCGTGAGAGGAGAAGTCAGGATGACGAGGAGCTCAAGGCCATTCTCAGCTACATCGTGGCCAACCTGGACCACAGGATGCCATGACTCAAAAACAAAGAACAAGAATCAGGTGAGAGGGCTCGCCGGGCAGAAGCATCTGCTGCCAAGCCTGACCGTCTGGGTTCGAGCCTCGATATTTACAGTGGTAGAAGGAGAGAACCGGTCCCCACAAGTCGTACTCTGATCTCCGTGCACGTGGGCACGGATGCAAATAAATAAAACATAGCAAAAAGAAAGCAAAACAACAACAAAAAACGATAAGAAAAAACTCACTGGCTTCGGAGAGGGATGAACCTGGGTTTAGGTCTCAGCCCTAGACTATCAAGATGCAACAGAAATCTCTCCAAACGCTGTAGGAATAATGTCCGTCAACTTCTCAGCTTGGACTTAGGTGGATGTCCTTAGGAATGGTCAACAAATGGTGGGTGACAGCAGAGAGGGGTGCCAGAGCGGCAGACGGCTACCCGCCAGGGTTGGCGTGCAGGCTGTCTGGAGGACAGGGTGTTTGCAGTGGGCAGCTGGCCAGGCCCCTGGGTCTGGTGGCCTGAGATGCTGAGGCAGCTGGGGGTGGGGGCACAGGGTCCCTTAAGGAGTGGGACACCGACAGAGCCTACTGAACTAGATGAGTCGAGCATGACACTCCAGGTGGCCTGTGACACAGAACAGGAGGGGCCCCCTCTCCTAGAACTGGCTGAAAGCTCAGTAAACCGGATGTTCTGATGACCTAGTTGGCAGCTGTCCACGTTGCACTGAAAACAGGAATTTCTGCCCTACTGGGGGTCTTGGCCAGGTGAACAGGCTCCCCTGTTTGCCAGGAAAGGGGGTCAGGGGCCTGGTGGGATCCTGTTGGAGGGGAAGCCCACAGGTCCCAGGCTGAGCCCAGCCGATGCAATGGCCTGGTCCAACTCTGCTTTCACTGAGCCTCTACTGTGTGCCTTCCCAAGCCCAGCACTGCCCCCTTGAAACAGCAAGTTCAATGCTCCCCCAGGAGTGGGAGAGTGGGGAGCAGGAATTCGGGTGAGAGGCTGGAGGCAGAGAAGTTATTTGAAGGAATCTTTGGGAGAAGGCAAAGCTGTCCATCCAGGGAGGGCCCAGGGCCACTTCAGCTGTGGAGATGCTTCCAGAGTGCTGAGAGGGCGGGGAAAGGCTGGGCTGGAAGAGAGGCAGGTTGGAGAGGGAGGCTGCTACCCGCAGAGGCCAGCACCCCGTGGTGGTGTACTGAGCTGGGCCACGAGAGACCAGCTAAAGGGCTGCTGTGAGCCTAGCAGGAAGACCAAGACAGGCATCGCTGTCCACCTCCAGAGTCTGTCCCTGCTTCTCACTTCAGTCTCTCTCAGTTAGGCAGCTCCTTCTTCCATCAATCCTCTCTCTCTCTCTCTCTCTCTCTCTCTCTCTCTCTCTCTCTCTCTCTCTCTCTCTCAAGTTCAATCTGAATCTTGACTTCTTACTGACTAAATTCTCCCTGGGTTCTCTAGCCCCTAGGAGACACGTGACTCTCTGACTGGGGATGCCTCCGGATGCCTCCATAGGAGCAGTTGGGAGGAGGAGAGGCGGAGAGGAGGGAAGGAGGGGAGGAAGGGATGGGATCTGCCATGGAGAGCCGGAGAAGGGAGGATGGGACAGCAGTACAAGGAGCTTTCACTGGTTTTAAGATGGGAAGGGCGAGCCTTTCTCTGTGTCCACCATTCCCCATCTTAAAACAAAAGCAGGGGGGGACCGACACATCACTGCAGACAGGTGGGAAGGGGCCACAGGCACTAGTTTCTGAGGGTTGGGGTGGGGCATAGGTGATGTGGGATGTGACGAGGCTACGAAAGAGGCTGAGGCCCAAAGCCCAGGTGGGGCCGGCCAACGGCTTCGGTGTCCCCTGGGTGCCTCATGAGGAATGAAAGCCCTGGACGGGAGAAGAAAGGGTCAGGATTCCAGTGCATGCAACCGTATGTATGTAGCCCAAAGTAAGCAGGCTGGCAGGCCACAGCTTCTCCAAAATTATACTTTAATACATTCAGTGAGTTATACAAAGAGCTGGTCCCAGGGCCTGGCAGTGGCCAGCTGGGAGGGAAGAGCAGCATGATATAGTGTTTTCAGAGCTCAGGCACAGCGGCCACGGTCTGGCCTCCAGGCCGAGACAGAGTGCTGTGTGCAGTAGCACCTAGACCCCACTCGCTGACCCGGCGAGGGTCCTGGCCCCGGATCTGCCCATTGGTTCTCTGACCCTTTAACCTTCCTCATTTGCAAAACTGGGCAGAGAGAATGGTGTTTTCATCTTGTATGTGACCGAGTGTCCTGGCAGACTGGGGGCCAGGCACAGGGGCGCTGATGAAGCAGGTTCTGTGACTGGGCCCAGGGCTCCCCTTTCTCCCCGTAGCCCATGGGTCTGGAGAACGCGTGGAGAGACTGGGGGGGGGTCTTCCTTCTTGTTTTCCTGGTGAGGTCAGGCGTGAGAGCTGGCACTGTCTTGCCCTGAGACTGCCCAGAGCGTGAAGCCGCACAGGCGACGCCGCTGGGCACCCAGCTCGGGGGGCTTGAGCACGAAACGCAAGCACTCTGCCACGGTGCAACAAGCCCAGCTGGTGTTCTCTCCTTTCCCCCACAGTCTCTGCCATTGGCTGGTGTGACCCTGAGCAAGCCCCTCAACCTTGCTTTCCTTATCTGCGCAATGGGGAAATGACACTCAGTCGCGTCAAACTCCCAGCTCCGCTTCGTGGAGGAAGGATGAGACTGTGGGAGCAAGATGAGAGGGAGAATTCATACCGGTCCGCAAATGAACGAGGGACACTGAGGCAGACGCAGAGGGTCGGTGGGTGCCGGTCTGGGAGGAGGGAGGGAGTGTGTGCAGCAAGGATGCTTGGAGCCTGCTTAGGGTAAGGCCACTTCCTGTCCACTTGACAGCCGGCCCTGCACCGGCAAGGCTTAGGTCCTGGAGACCGGAGGACATGGGTTTGACTCGTTTTTGGCTTTGGCATCTCTCTCAGCCCTGAGGCTCTCAAAGGAGATGTCAGGAACCTTCTTTTCTCCTTGTGTACAACACAGATAACATAGAAACCTCCAAGAGTTGGCTTGGATTCACCTCTGCAGCTGCTAAGCTGAGTGCAAAACAGAACCAGATAGCCGAGGCTCTCCCTCTTGGCTCAAAAGCTAGGGTGGGGCTGGGAGGGAAGGAGGCCCGAGCAGGGGGCTGGCAATCCAGGCAGCACTGGGGTCAGTGTGTGTGTAACAGGAGAGTCCACTGAGGGGGAAGGGCCTGTCCAGGGCAGGACACAGACTGTCCTGGGCCTGGCTGGAAGTCCAAGTGACCATACTTTACGCTGGCTCAGCCGGAACTTCAGAATCTGGCCTAGGAGACCAGATTCAAGACCTTTGGAGGAAATCCTGGCTCTCTCTTCTGGTCACAAGTTCTTCGTTTCCAGAGAGGCTGAAAGTCATTATCAGCAGATGCGACAGAGCTCTGTGTGGGAACGGCTCAGACAAATCATCTCTCAGGCTTGGCCCTCCCTTGCCCAAACACAGCCAGCCAGGGTAGACACTCCATGACCAGCTGGGGACTGCAGGTCTGGGGCCCAGGGCCTCCCCACCTCAAGCCTATCACACTCCATGGTCACTGGTTCTGTGACAGCCTCTCTTGCCAGAGGGCAGGCACGTGTTTCATTTACTAGTGCCCAGAGAAGGGTCTGGCCTGAAACAGATGCTCAGTGGAGATTTGTTGGTATCCTCTGTTCAGTAAACTGACCCACTTTGGGCTCCACAGCTGGATCACATATGCAGCTCAGGAAGCAACTACCTGTCCATGTGGCAGGATGCAGAATGCTGAATCCCTGGTCACTGTGTAACCTGAGCTAGACCCCTCTTCTCTGCCTCTCGGGCTTCCACACTGAGTGGGAAGAGGATCCCCTAGGCTTTGTATTGTTGGCTGAACTTCTGCCTACGGAGGAAGCAGCAGGTGGCCAGCGTGGTGAGGATGATGGCAGAGGCCAGTGTGAAGGTGAGGATGATGATGAGGTTGATGTTCTTGAGCCCTCCCTTCTCACAATCCTCTGGACGCACATGGCTCAGGGACACCTCCTCCTGAGAGCCAAAGCGACAGATCAGGTCCTGAGTAGCATCCACAGCCACTCGGCCCTGGTGTAACTGGGCCGCCAGCCAGCCATTGCCGCAGCAGCTGAGTGGATTTCCTTGCAAGTACAGGCGCCGGAGGCTAGTCTCCAGGCCACCCATGGCATTGCCTGGCAAGAGGCTGAAACTGTTGTTCCGCAGATCCAGCACCTCCAGGGACACAGCCTGTGTCCAGGCAGGCAGGTGGCTGAGGCGGTTCTCGGAAAGGTTAAGGAGCTTGAGACGGCGGAAGCATGGCAAGTCCACGTTCAAGACCATCAGCCCATTGCCTTGAAGTTTCAGTACCTCCAAGGATACCTCCAGGCCTACCAAGGCTCCTGTGGCCACATCCAGACCAGGATTGTCAGAGAGGTCCAGTTCAGTAAGTGGGGTGTGGAGGAAGCTGCCTGCCCTGAGCATCTCCATCGAGTTCCCTGCCATGTTCAGAACATGGAGGGTGGGGATCCCAGAGAAGTCCACACAGCCTGGGGGACCTGGCTCTGCTGGTCCCCCACAGGGACTGACCTGGTTTCCCCATAGGTTGAGCCTCTGCAGGCTAGCCAAGCTGGCAAAGGTATAGGGTGGTAGTTCTTGCAGGGCATTGTCCTGCAGAAGCAATGTCTTCAGGGACCCCAGGACTTTGCCGCCCAGTTCCAATGCTTCCAGCGCATTGTGGCTCAAGTCCAAAAGCACCAGGCAGGGAAGGGAGCCCACACGCCGGGCTTCAAAGGATTGCAGGCAGTTTCGGCTGAGGTTGAGGAAGCGCAGGGAGGTCAGATGTTCAAGAAAGCTGGCAGGGACCTGCTTAATCTCATTGTAACTCAAATCCAGGCTCAGGAGCTGGGAGAGGGGATTGGTGCTGGCATTCCGGCTGGGGTTGGACAGTAGAGAGGCTGACCAGCCCTCAGAGGGTGCATGGAGGTCCTCACTGTCCTGGGGCAACCCCGCAGGGAGCCGGATGAGGTTGTTGGATACGTTCAGGTAGATGAGTCTTGGGAATGCAGCCAGGTCAGGGAAGTGGAGCAGCTTGTTCTCCCGTAGGTCGAGCCAGGCCAGCTGGAACTGGACCTGGGGTTCTGGGGCCGTCTGGAATGCCTCAATGCTGTTGCAGCTCAGGTCGAGTACCTGCAGCTGCTGGAGGCTGAAGTCCGAGATGCAGGTGAGGGAGTTCCTGGAGAGGTTGAGGTGGGTCAGGTGGGGCAGGGTCTCGAAGGCACCGTCCTCAATGTCCATCAGTATGTTGCTGTGGAGGTCCAGCTGCTCCAGCGCCGGCATGCCCCAGAAGGTGTGGCGTGCCAGGCGAGTGAGGCTGTTCTCTGCCAGTGAGAGGGTATGCAGGCTCGGGGCCTCACCCAACAGCCGCTCCACCAGGCTACCATACAGGCTGTTCCCAGACAGGTCCAGGGAGGCCACAAGGGGCAGGCGGCCCAGACCACCACTGTTCAGTGCCATGCCCATGGCGAGCCGGTTGTGGGCTAGGTTGAGATGTTCCAAGTGGGGCAGGGCCTGGAAGACTCCTGGCTGGAGGAAGCTGATCTCGTTGACACTTAAGTCCAGGTGACGAAGTGCTGTGTAGGAGCCCAATGGGGAGGTCAGGATGCTCTGCAGCTTGTTCCCAGACAAGTAGAGAGCTCGGATGTCCAACGAGAGCACTGAGGGGACCTGAAGAAGGCCAAGGCCTTGGCACAAGGCCTCCTTGTTCACCTAGAGAGAGTAAGGGTGGCAGAGAAGCTGGCATTAATAGGGACAAGACAGGAGAACAGGACAGGGTTCTCTAGGAAAGATGACTAACTCTCCCCAAGCTTGGGGAGGCGTGGTAGTTTGAATGTAATTGGCCCCCATAAGCGTATAGGGAGTGGCACTATTAGAGGGTGTAGCTTTGTTAGAGGAAGTGTGTCACTGAGGAGGTGGGCTTTGAGGTCTCATATGTTCAAGCCATGCCCAGTGTCTCAGACCACTTCCTGTTGTCTTTGAGTCAAGATGTAAGAACTTCTCAGCTTCTTCTTCAGCACCATGTCTGCTTGTACACTGCCTTGCTGTCCACCATGACGATAATGGACTAAACCTCTGAACTGTAAGCCAGCCACCCCAATTAAATGGTTTCCTTTATAAGAGTTGCCATGGCCATGGTGTCTCTCCACAGCAATGGAAACCCTAACTAAGACGGGGGCTTCCCCACAGACTCCCAGGATGCTAGAGCCTTTCCTTCACCCAGCTGATGACCTCATGCTTCTCTCTGGCCCTGCCTCTGGCAGTCTGGTGGGTGCTGGGCAGGAGGGAGGCAATAGACAGAGAAATAGCAGACAGATCTAAGAATAAATGTGTGCTGATTATTGTCCCGTTACAAGGGAAACTAAGCTGTGCTTCACTCAGAGTGATCCAGAGCCAAGGAGCAACATGGCCACAGCTTCCAGGTCCACATCTAGGTCCTTGCCACATCCCAGATAAAGTCCCAGCATTAGGCTGGGAGCTTCATCTGGAAAAGATGTTTGCAACAGGGGAAGCAGCAGTGTGTCCTGCCAGCCACTTTGACTTGGTCTGCCCAGCCTCAGATCTCATTTCTTTTGTGACGTGGGGTAGGTTCTGGACACAATCCTTTCTGCAGCTGCTATCTACCCCCATATTGGTGGCCCACTCCTGGTGGCCTGGTCCAGTATGGGGCCCTAAAGGTAGTAGGAGTGAGGAGATTGAGCAAGGGAAGGGATGACAGTTTAACTGAATGGCCACTAGCAAGTCACATCAACACTCCAGTTCCTTACCCAAAAATTAACTTGTCCTTCCCTGCACCTACTTTATATATCAGGACTTTCAGACTGGTGACCCTGTCAGATCAACAACAGCCCCAGTATAGGGGTGATCTGATGTAATTACATGTTTTTATCAAAGTCCAGGTCAGAGAGGGTAAGGGAGACTTCAGGATCACCCAGATGGTATAGAGGGAGCTGGGATTTGAACATGGGTCTTTCAGCAACTCTTGTCCTTCCATAAAACGTGTTTTTAAGGGTCATATGCAAATGCACATCTCCATTTGGTCATCCTCAGATTGCCACCCCAGGTCTCCCAGTCCGCCCCAGCAAATAGTGTCACATCTACAACCAGCCAGCTTAGTTTTGCCCCTGCCCCCAGCCTGTCTCCAACGGCCCCCCCATCACTACTGAACCACCCACCTGCTAAATGCCCAGAGACTACTCAAAACCCACTTTGCCTATGGTGCCCTTGGCCTTAACATGCAGCAGAATCCATCAAGACTGTCTGTGGCTCTGCCCAACCTGTCCACTCACCTCAATCCAGTTTGCATGCAGTGATCATGCCTGGCTACCACTCCCACGCTCTTCCATGCCCATCTCTGGACATGTGTGTATCAGACCTGCATGAGACTTCCTCACCAAGAACCCAACACCTCTTCCACCAAGGCCCTCCCTAACTTTCCTTCCTACTATGGCCTGGCGCCCCCGAACAAAGACCGAGTGGGGACCTGCAGTCAGTGAGCTTGGAGCATGATTGACATGGATGTCTTGGGCCTGGCCCACAGAAAGTGCTCTGGGAGTGTCTTTTATGAATGAGTTGCAGACATCTGTGCTTAAGGAAAAGGCTGAGGCCTTGATCCAATCAATGCCGGAAAGAAAAGAGCTAATCTGGATATTCAGATTAAAGCCAGAGGCCAGCCCACCTGCTGTCCGCATGCTGAAGTCAAGGCCTGCCCTGGCAGTGGCTTGCCTGGGCCACAGGGATCCAGTAGCTGAAGTAGTGAGGAAGAAGCACAAGCCTGCCATCCCTGCCTGGCCTCGCTCTGAGGCTCCTCCTGAGGACCCCAAGGTGAGGGGCAAGGCAGGGCACTGTCTGGCCATGGGCACTGGTGTGGATGCCTTCTGCAAACGTACCTTGAATAGCCCTATACCTCCAGGAAAAGCTGCCAACTGAGGCTCTAGGAGACCCAACAACACCCCCCACTGCCACCCACAGAAATTAGATACCTACTTGCCACCTAGTGCTCAGGACCACCCTGCTGTAAGCAGCAACAAGATGAACCAAGATGCTAGCATGATTTCCTTTTTGTGTAAGCTGAGCCTTCAGCACCCAGGGACCCAGGCTGGCTGGCCCTATTTACCCTTCATTTGCAATGCACAAGCCACACTCCCCCATGCAAACCCACGCCCATGTCCCCTCCCCTCTGGATGAGCAAAAGCTCTCCAGGACACCAGCTCCAGAGGAACCATGACAGGAGCCCAGGGGTGGAGCCTGAGACTGTCTATCAGATACTGCAGGGGTCCAGGGAAGCACCTGGTACCCACATCTCCAATCCAGCCCAGACTTCAGAAGGAGCGTGAGGGCAGGAGGTTCCCTCAACTCCATCTCTGCACCCTCTCTCCCCTGAACTCCAAGCTCCGACTGACTGCCAGGTGTCTCTGGTGCAGAGATGATAGAGGTTGGGCCTTGGCTATGGTTTAGCATCCCTACTCACTCTGTGGTGTCAGCCACTGCTCTGTTTTCTTCCTGATGGGGGAAAGGACATGCCATCCAACTCCATCCACACACAGGAGAAACCTGCGTAAGGATGGCACTGGCAGGGAGCAGCACAGGGGAGCTGGCTGGGTTTGGTTCTGACTCTGTCACTTCTATCCTTGGGGCCCTCGGGGTCACGTGTCTTTTCCTGATGGTTCAGAAAGTCCTTTCCTGTCTATCATATTCGGCTTCTCAGGGCGCCCTTGCCCCATGCCCTCTGTTTGCTGGGGCCAAAGCCCTTCACCTTGTAGGGCCTCAGTCCTCCCAGTCTCTGGGCATGTGGTGATGTCCGAAGCCTTTCCTCCCGTTATTCTGGGTTATGAGACGCTCAGGAGGCCTCCAAGTAAGAAGTGGGGTCCACAGCAGAGCACACAGACCCCAGGACAGGGCTGCTGGCAGGTGGCTGCTGGTGTTCCTGTCCTCTTTAAGCAGCTCTCCCTTCGTTGGGGGCGGGGGCTGTCCTGTCCCTAACCCTGCTTCACAAGTGTCCTAGAGGAGTGGATCTCAACCTTCCTAATGCCGTGACCCTTTAATTCAGTTCCTCATGCTGTGGTGACCCCCAACCATAACATTATTTTTGTTGCTACTTCATAACTGTAATTTTGTGACCACTATGAATCATAATTAAATAACTAATATGTGACCCCTGTGGGGGTCATGACCCACAGGTTGAGAAGCACTGACCCACAGGGTCACAACGTTTAGTATCTGCCTGCCTTGGAATAGGAAAAGAACAGAAGTCAAGCCTGTTCTCTGTCCCCAAGGAGCTCTTGGTCTGCCAGATAAGATAGCCTTGGGCTGAAGGAGTCAGTCAGCAATGTCAGGGGGAGGCTTCCTGGACAAGGTGGCACTTGACCTGGCTGTAATGAGTGAGGGGCATTCTAGCAGGCAGGCCAGGAGCCCAGCCGGGAGGGGATCAGTGCCCAGGAGGATCAGTGCAGAGGAGCCTTTCCCAGCTCCTTTCCTGCAGAAGCTCCCACAAGACCAATTGCCTATAACAGGGGCAGCTTGGGGAATAGAGAGCCGGTGGGTCCCACTGTCCCTAGCTGAATGATCTTGGTTAGGTCACCTAACCTCCCCAAACCTCAGTTTTCCTTGTATAAAAAGAGAACAAGACTGTTGGGTAAGCACGTTTCTGAACAGTCTAGTGTATGCTCAACAAATACCAAGGTACGACTCTAACCTTCTCTGGGTCCCCTAATCTTTGCTCTGGTGCTGGGATGTGGGACACCCCCTCCCAGCAAGGATGGGATAGGCACCCCTTACTCTGCCTGCGCGGCGTCTTACCGTCCTACAGGGCACTTGTTCTCGGTGCTGAGAGATAGCCAGGCCCGGGGTCAGCATGGCCAGGAGGAGCAGGATCTGGTGGCTCATGGCTCTGCCTAGGGTGGAGAGGAAAGAGGAATTGTGAGGCCGCCGCCATCCCCTCCGCTGCCTGCCGGCAGCACCCCGCTGGCCCTCCCCCAGGACTCTGGGCCAGAACTGAAAGCAGGAGGCATGTGGGCTCCACGACTCAGGGAAGCTGAAAGGAGTGGTGTCTTAGGACTTCAGAGGCCGAGGTAGGAGGCCAGGGATTGCGACTCTGAGGCCAAGCTTAGTCATTACTCAGGGGAAGCAAGACTTTTAAAGCAAAGCATGACCTGTCTGCTTTGGGTTTACCTAAGGCCCGCCCAAGGCCATTGCGATAGCTCTGGGGTAAAGACCCTTGCCATCAAGCCTGATGGCTTGAGCTTGATCTTGGGACCCACATGGTGGAAGGAGAGAACTGACTCCTGGACTTCACTACCCTCTGTACACACACCCCTCTCCCTTCAAATCAATAAAATGTAATTTTTAAAAAATTATAAAGGTCAACCTGGTAGAGGAAAATTAGGAGTGCTAAAATTAGGGGTACTCAGGAGGCAAAGGGACCCTAGGGCAAGGTTGGCTGGAGGGAGACAGGCCTCAAACCCCATTCCCCTCAGGCCCCAGGCAGCCCCCATCCCAGGTCCACAGGCCCCAAATGGAATGTCTCACTCTCCTTCATCTTGACATTTTTCTTTTGGTTGGAATTCTCTTGTCATTGTTCAGGGGCTGGCCAGGGCACTGACAGGAAGCCCCACCCCAGCAGGCTGCCAGTCCTCTACTTTCACTGAAGGCGATGGCTGCCCAAGGCCACGGGTCCATTGCAGTGAAAGCAGCCAGGGTGGGGGGCCCGTGAAGGACCCCAGAGGCCTTTAGCAGGGGTGAATCCCCGTGGACTTGAGCCGTGTGCCGAGGAGACAGATCAGCCTATTCTTTTGATTAATTAACAAATGAATGAATCCAGTTACTCCAGTACTGAATGTCATCTCACATCTAGCTCTGTGCTGGGAAATAGCATTGAGATAGTGGGCCGAAGAGATCCCAGCCTGGACACCGAGTGCTCACAAGGAGGACCACAGGACTCAGAGCCGAAACACCCGGCAGCTCCCTCCTCTCCACTAGGCGCCTTCGGTGTGATCTCACACTGACCACACTATCTCTCTGACCTTGTTTCCGGAGGTAAATGACCACCATGCCAAGTTTGGTTGAGGATGATGAGACATATTCTATGAAAATGTCACAGCATATCACCCCTCCATGATCATGCCTGACAATTACTAACTCTTTGAATCCTCACGAGGACTCAGTTCCACTTTCTTACACTTCTCATTTTATAGAAGAGAAAAAAACAAACAAATGCAAAACCCAAACCAAACCAAAACCAAGGCTCAGAGAGGTTAAGCAACACACACACACACACACACACACACACACACACACACACACACCCCTAGGACGACACAGCAAGGTGGCAGGCTGAGACTCGTGGGTCTGGGCCCTTCTGCACTTGAAGGTCTCCCACAGCCGGTGCTCAGTAAAGACTAAGAGCTGCCACTCTGAAGGTGGCCTTGGGACAGGTCTGCACCTTTGTCGGCTCTTTTGACTGTCAGAGCCCACTGGCAATGAATCTCAATGCGGTGGCTGCTCTGCCCTTATCTTGCTGAGACACGCAGCAGTGGCAGCGGCAGCAGCAGCAGCAGCGGCAGCAGCGGCAGCAGCAGCGGCCAGTGTGGCCCTTTCAGCTCTCCTTCCTGGCTCCCCCAGAGCCCAGCCCTGCCCCACAGCACTCTCCTCTCACTGCAGGCTGTGAGTTCACAGGAAATTTTGTTCTTTTGGTTCAAAAGCGGTCCCCACCTGCTTGACATTAGCATACTCAGAGCTCAACGAAAACCCCTGGCCTTCATCTCCGGGGCCCTGGGGGAGCCGGCTCTCTCTGGGCCAGTGCTTGTCTCCCACCTGGCTTCTCATCATCCCCCCACTCTGGGTCCTGAACACATGTATTTCCTTTGGCCCTCTGGGTACCTTTCGTTGCTTGAGCCTTCCCTTCCTTTGCTACCCCTGCGGCTGAATACCTCCCCACCTCGTGGAGCTTGGCTTAGATGCCATGTCCTCCAGGAAACCTCTTCTGGTTCCCCATGGCTGGTCTGTGTTCTTCAGATTCTCACAGTTGCTGAGCTTTGCGTGGCCCAGTGTGGAACACAGAGCCCACCTCACTATACTTCCCCACCCCTTGAAAGGAAAGTACCCCTGGGGACGACCTCATGACACAGGGCAGCCAGATGGCACACCTGCATTTGAGTCTCCAATGCGGAGTGCAGGTGAGGGGAGGTCCCCCACCTCCCTCTGTCTCCTTGCCCCTTTACTTCCCTGTCCCTCCAGGTTCAAAGCTTCACTGCAACAGCCGACTCCACTCCCTGCGTCCTCGCTTCCCTCCAGGACTGGACAGTCAGTCCCATACATGGCAGTCAGTGACGTTTCAAAATCACATGCCAGATCTTACGAGTCACTCTGAAATCTCCAGTAGCGTCCAGGCTTCACACTCTATCCCATCAGCATCATCTACCACCGTCTTCTCCTCAGCAAACTCCTCGGTCACACCCCAGTAACTTTCGGCCTGCCTGGGGCTCTGCCTTGCTGCTCCCTCTACCCAGAATGCCCTTACTCAGGCTCCAATGTGTTGCATTTCCCCCACACCCATTTGCAGACCCATGTATTGTTCATTTCATTCCTTAGGTAGATGCTCACTAAAGTTCTCTCAAGGAACAAGTGCCTGAGTGAGGGCAGAAGTTCAGGAGCAGTAAGGATGTTAGGACCCGGGGTTAGTTAAGGTGGAGATGCCCAAGGGCTCTATCACTCCTGTGTCCTGTTCTACCCCAGCATGAGGCTTCTGCATATCCAGAAGGGACAGTCCCTACTGCACCACAGAATTATGGTAGAAAGAAGCCCCCTGTCATGCCTTCTCCCCAGCATCCGAGGACTTCAGTCTCTCACAGGGAGGACCACGGGTATTAGAATCCAGGCTTACAGTCAAGCCCCACCACTAGCTACTCTGGGTCCCCAGAGCAAGCTCCTTTACCTCTTCCATCTGGGTGACCCATCTGCCATCTGCGGCACACGCCACCTCCCATTCCACCACTGTCCCCCCTTAGCCGTGGGGATGATCAGGTGGAGCACGGCCAGGAAGGTACTGGGACACTACAGGGCCCTTCCCAGCTGGTACAGGAACCAATAACGCTGAGCATCCCTGGTGAGGTGTGCTAGGACAGAGGTCCTGGGTCTGCAGAAGTGGCTGGATTCTGACATGGAGAAATGTCAAAGAATATCTGTGTGTGTGCTTGTGTGTGTGTCTGTGTGTGACAGAGAGAGGACAGACAGAGATAAGAGGGGCAATCCATAATCAAAAGTAGACTGGCCCCACTATGCAAGGAGGTTACACATTTTTCTAAGGACGTGACTGATCTCAGGTCTTTTGAATTCTCACAGCCACCAAGTGAGGATAATTACTGTAATTCCTATTTAGAAACCAGAAGACTGAGACTCAGGAAGGTGAAGTGCCTGCCCCCAGCCCCTAGATGTGCTGGTCCCGGGGCTCATGCAGATCCTCAGACCCTTAGTGCTGCACAGTCTCTGGCTGTGCAGACCCCCCGGCCCCCTGTAGAACTCTCTCCCAGGACATGGGATTCAGAGAAATGACTTACCCAAAGTCACCTGTACAGTAAATGGAAGAGTCAGGATCAGAATCCAGCCCCTCTGTCTCCAAAGCAACGGCCAAGACTTCCCTCCTAAGTTGCCCCAGGAGCACACTGGGCGGTAGTGCTCTCAGTGTGCTCTGACGTACTGGCAAGGGGGGCCTGGGAGAGCAGCTTCAAGACTCACAGGGCAGTGAATCACTAAGGCAGCCCGTTCTGGAGACATCCCACATCTCGGGGGAATCAGACCTTAACCCAAAGGAATGTGGTTTTGATGCAGAATGTCAGGGTGGAGGTGGAGCAGGGGTCCCTCCCATCTATCACCCATAAAGAAGGTCGGCTTCAAGTCTCTCCAAAGAGAGCTGGGGTATCCCCTCCAAAGACAACAGCAGCGCTGTGGAAAGTCCATGTCTGCCTCGGGGAGACCTGAATTCAAACCCTGGTCTGCTTGCTTGGCTGTGTGCTCTTAGGCACGTCCGGGACTTCCTGCCTCTATTTTCCCAGCTGTCAAATGGGAACACCCATCTCAGCCCTTCCTGGGGGGGAGACTGATTTAAGACCTGGCGACCGAGGGAGGATCCAACCCCAGCTTCCGAGGCACTGCTGCTATCTGCCGCCCCTACCTGGCTCAGCGCCGCCGCCGCCGCCGCAGCCGGGCTCCTCCGCAGCACATCGTTCGCGCAGCCCGCGGGGTCCAGCCCGCCGAGGCCCGGCCGCTGCAGCGCCGCTCCTGCCGGCCGCGAGGGGGCGGCGCCCGCCCTTTAAATAGCACTCTCCGCCCGGCCACGCCCCTTGGGGGCACTACGAGCCGCGGGGTCCTACCGCCGCCCTTCCAGCTGTGAAACATCTGGGAAAGGAGCATCCATCCCCTCTGCCCAAGAATCGCTGGGCCAAAAATCTCCGAGAGAGAGAGAGAGAGAGGGAAGGATCACGAAAGAAGCTAGGCCCGGGCCGCCGCACGTGCAGCCGGGAGCCTGCGAGGTCTGGGGTGCAGGGAATCACAGGTCCGCGGAGGAAATCCTGGCGCCGCCGCCGCACTCGGGCAGAGGCCACCCAGAGGTGACTGACAACCGACAGCTCGGAAGGAAGTGACCCTTCTTTGGCCCTGGGACGGCCCTGAGGGGGTTCCCCCCGTACCTTGGTTATCCTGTCTTCAAGTCAACTCCAAGTCTGTCAAAGTTCCCAGCTAACCGATGGAGAAACTGAGGCCAGGGGTTGGGTGCGGGGGAGTGTGACTGAAAATACATGGAAAAACCAACTAGCTGAGACTGGGTCAGGTCCCCGTGTACAGCTTGGGGACCTGAGGCTTGGGGAAGTTAAATTGCATATTGAGAGTCTTACGACTTACCCAAAGCTGCTCCTTTTTCAGGCTCCTTGGCCCTTCTCAGTCATTGGCACCGTGTGACTGGAAAGACAGGCATTCCCGGAGTAGAGTGTTGCCACTGTTCTCCAGGCCTGGCTCCTCAGTCACGATGTTCTCCCTGATGGTCACAGCTCTGGGAGCAGGGCCATCCACCCCATCCTAACCAAGCTTTGTGGTGAGCAGGAGTGGAGATGGGCTGGAAGCTGGGCCTTCTTCTCCCATCTAGTCCACCATGGAATGGTTCTGGGCAGTGAGGACAACCCAGAAAGGACAGTCTCTGGGCCAGTGTCCAGGGCCCTGACCTAGCCCGAGGTCAGGCTCATAAGGAGGCAGCCCCTGTTGCTATGAGGAGGGGAGTCAGTTCCGGTTGCAGGTGAGGGATGCAGCAAGGTCTGGAGTAGGCAAGCTTCCTGCTTGCCCCCAGCCACCTCAGGAGCGCCCAGAGTCCCGGTTCATCCCTCAACACTTCTCTGTACCATCTGTTCAGACTGCACTTCAGCTCCCCTCTGCAAAGCGGGAGTGACAAGAGCTGCTTTTTGGACGTGGTGGCGGGACAGGATGAACCGATGTAGACTGGGGCGGGCACCCAGGGGGCTTTAGCGAATGCGCCTCGTCTGCAGCATTAATTAGGTGGAAACCTTTTTCAGGTTCATGTCGAGGGGGTCGTGAAGGGGCTTCATGGCTACTCTGCAGCACGAGCAGAACATGAACACAGAGGTCCAGGCAGGCTGGGGCTCTCCCTGTCTGCTCTCCCATTAGGGCCTGATGCTGTCTTTACTCTATCAGAGTTGCCCTAGAGCTTGGCTTAAGGTGGGGGCAGGGCGAAGCTGGTCAGCCTGCTTCCCTTGTGCGCCAGAGGCTGCGGTTGTAGTTCGGAAGCACATGGGGTTCTGTCTTATCTTGTTCAGTGCCCGGATGGGGCTCCCCAAGAGGTAGGAGATACAGGGGCAGCCAAGCATGCCCACCACTATAGTGGTCCCTTGGGCCCGAGGACCAAGCTAGAACTCTTCAGCCCCCACCTCCTGCATCTCTGTCCCCAAGCTGTCATACTGTGTGACTTGGGGAAGGTGACTTGATTATTCTGGCCTCCGCTTGTTTCTGTAGAGCGAGACAAATGGTAAACCTATGGTTCGGCTGGCAGGGAGACGGCATAAAACAGCCTTGGTTAAGAACCTGGTGAGGAGACACACACACACACACACACACACACACACACACACACACCACTTCCCAACCCCCCCCCATCCCTGGTGGGCCCTGGGAGGCTGGGAAATAAAATTGTTCAGCATCTTCTCTTGTGGGTAGATATGAGGCTGAGGAGGGAGACCAAGGAGAGTGACTGGTCCAGAGGGGGTAAACGGCCTCATCCAGGAGGCCGAGCTCCAGCCTGCAGGGGAGAGAGGCCAGAATCTAAGCAGGGTCTGGTTTACAAAGCAGCCATGGGGGGGTGCTTTATTCTAAGGCTGTGGAGGGCAGCTTTCCATCCGTTTCCTTCTGGTACTGCTTGCATCCCCCAGAAACTGGGTGTTTTCTGTGTGGTTCTCAGGTGGCAGGTCAGACACCAGCTTCGGTGATGCTATGGAAATGCTTCCATCTAGACAGAGGGCCCATCTCATCCTGGGCCCTTATTGCTCACCCTCTGAGAGTGTGGTTCTCAGACACTAAGTCTTGCTCAAGGCTCCTTGGGAGGATTTTGCTCAGGCAGGCTGACACTTGAGGACACATGTAGGAGCTAGTGACCCAGAAAGCCAATGCTGTACATATCCCGTGTGACTCTGAGCAAGCTGCTAAACCTCCCCAACTTCCTGTCCTTCTTTAGCTACAGAACAGATTGAGAAGGATCATGACAACATGGATCCCTAATTTTTCCATTGCTCTTTGCAGAGCACCTACTCTGGGCCAGTCCTCCTTATTTGGTATACCAGAGTAAAGATGGCCGCAAACAGCTCTCCAGTTATGTGTCTTTACTCTCATTTACTAGCAAGCGAGGCTCAGAGAGGTTAAGTAAACTGTCTCAAGTCACACAGCTTGGGGGGGTCAGCAACTGATCACCCGTTTCCTTCCTGCACCAGAGGCTAGTGCTCAGCTTTGGCTGTCTTCATTCCGTGCCCCTGCCTAGCACCCATGTGGGCTCCTGGGAGTCAGGGAGTTCCCCATCAGCTGATATTAGGGCCCTGACTGCTGGAGCAGAACGCTGGCTCCCCCAGTTCTTCCCCCGTTTACGTTCCCTTAAACACAGAGGGCACTAACTGTGCCTGCTGAGGGTCACGGCTCTGACCATGTCTCTTGGAGGGACGGTAAGAAAGTGCAATCATTGCAGCCAGGTGTCAGCTGTACCAGAGAAGGGAGTTTGAAGCCAAAGGCCAATGCTGGGGGCCAGGGAAACAAGCCCACAGAGGGACTAGGGTGTCGTTTGCACTGGGAATCTTTAGTGGAGGGAAGAGGGCAGTGGGATGGGGTCGGGGTAGGGGCCTTTCTGGAGCTCCCCTCTTGGCTGGACATCATGGCCCCTTTTAGGGACAGGCTTAGGGATTCTGGCCTTAACCATACAACAGGCAGGGCAGGTCATCTTGAAGCCTGCAGGCCATTGAGCCTGGCTGACCCCAGAGGGAACATGGGGCAGTCAGAGTCATCCATGCAGAGGCCTCCAGGTTCTGAGTCCCTGCAGTGAGCACCTCCTGGCAGCAAGCACCTTGACTGAGCCCCCCCTGAGGCTCCCCAGGCCCCCAGGGAATGGCGAGATGCCAAGTGCAAACTTTTAAGACAAACATGAAACTACACACGTCTTCACAGGGCGTCTGTGCTGAGCCGTGGACCGTGAAACCACAATACTGTGGCCGGGGACTGCTGGGAACTGGGGGGACCGAGCTCACAGGCTTCCCGGTTAACTATTTCAAGGTCAGATCCCATGAGGCCTTGCTCCATCATAAGGGTAGTACAGCATGACTTTATCCATGGGCCATGAGGCAGCATTAGTGTTGGCAGTGATGGGAACTGGGCTCCATAGGGAGGGCAGGGGAATGGGGCATCCTCAGCTCCGCATCCTCATTGGAGACTCAAGATCATCTTCTGTAGAATGGAGCCTAATTTCAAGGATGGTGGGGAGCTGATGGCACTAAGGAAGGAGAATGGCATAGGGTTGGGTCAGTCTGGCTGGTGGTGTCAGCTTCCTGGTGGGAAAGCCTGAGTTCTGTGGATGACAGGAAGAAAGGAGTCCCAGCATGGAGGAAGGACCTGGGAGACCTGATTTGGAGGGAACTATAACTGAGAGGCCTTGCCCCTCAGGCTTCAAGCACCCAGCAGCTGGGAGTGGCTGTGGCCTGGCAAAGTTCTCACGATGAGCACCTTGTCCTGGAAGTTCCCTGAGGCTCCTTCCCGAGATGGAGACCAGATGCCAGGTTCCTGGCTAGGCTGTCTGCAGTCAACTTCAGGCCCCATCCTCCTCAGAGGGCTAGAAGTCCCACACTTGGCAGAGCCTCTGGAATCTGGCTCCCACAAGCCAGGCTGATCACCACAGGTAGGGGGCACCTGCCCACACTTCAGAGAAGGCCACCTGCCTCCTCTCCTTCTAGGTCAGCAAGGTGACCACAGCCTGTGGTCACACGGGGACAGTCCAATTCTCTCAACCCGGTCGGCTTTCTTTGACATGCTTCACACTGGATGTGGGGCCCCCGGGGCTCACACAGCAACCTCTTTAGAGAAGGTGGAGTCCTGCTCCCACATTTCATAAACACGAGAGTTCTTGAGTTAAAGTTAAAGTAGATTGCTGGCCCCCCACCAGGGAGTGTGGTTCAGCAGGCTGGAGTGGGCCCCAGAATCTACATCTCCAGAGAAGGCTGATGGTGTTGAGGCTGCTGGTCCACGGACTTCCCTCTGAGAGGCACTTAGTCTAGGATGGCTCTGGGCATGGAGCTGTGTGATGGGGGACAGTGGGCTGTGGGGCAAAAGGACAATGGGGAGATGCTGCAAGTGTCCCGTCCCTTATTCTTACAATTCTTACAGCCAGGCAGCCTGCACCTGTGAGGCAGAGGGGACTCAGGGAAAGGATGGGAGTGTAAGGGGGGTTGCTTACAGGATCACTAGTCTTCCTTGCCGGGGGCGGTTTCAAGCCGGGAAGGGAAGGCTAGGCCAGGCAGCGTTTGAGTTATAGCTCAGTCAAGCCCAACTACACCTAATGAGGTGGGTTTTTCAATCATCATCATCACCACCACCATCATCATCATCATCTTCATCATCGCATCATCTCCATTTTAAAGGTGACAGTTTGCTGGTGGTAAGTGACCAGCTAAAGATCACAGAACCAGGAGGTAGCAAGCAGATTCAGCTTCCATAGAAACAAAGCCTGCCACCTCACACAAAATGTCACATAGGCACACAGCATCACCAACCTCTCAAGCTCATGGGGATACCCTGAAAAGCCATCTCAGGGCTGGGGAGACAGCTCAGTTGTTAAAGTGCTTGCTGATCAAGGGTGAGGGCATGAGCTCAGGTCCCCAGGACCGAGGTTGGGTGTGGTGCTGGGTGGGGCTGGGGGATGGGAGCTGGGGAATGGAGGAGGTGAAGAGACGAGGTAATCTCTGGAGCTCACTGGCTAGCTAGTCTAGCTGAATCCATGCTCAGTAAGAGACCTTGTCTCAAAAATGAACAAATAAATAAGGTGAGGAGTGACCAGGGAAGCCACCCAACTTTGACCTTTGGCATTCACACACACATGCAAGCATGTGTGTGCACCTGCACAAACATGAACATATATATACATCACACACACACACACAGAAGTCACATAGTCACCACACAGAGATACACACACTGCACAAATCCAATACAAACATGCATGACTTGTGCAGAACACACCACAGACATACACTGAACACACACACTTATTGCACGCTCATACACTAGATACAGGATGCAAACCATGGCTCACATCTTATGTGTACAGAGAGACACAATGTTCCAGCTTCCCAAACCCCTGGTTCACATACCAGAGATGTGGAGAAAAGCCTCTTGTCTGCATGTACAAGCACGCCCATACTCAGACACACAGGCACACTGTACACACAGTGTACACAGTTCATAGGAACTGGGCAGCCATCTTCAGGGCCCATGAGCAGATTTTCTCAGTGTTAGACCACACATAACCAAGTTATCTTCTATGAGGGCTGATTCCTGGGGTACCTAAGGGAATGAGGGGAGAAGACATGTTTGGGCATCAGTCAGACTGCAGCAGCCTTGGGGATCCTGTGATTCATTCAGACAGATACAAGGAGGTTGGACTGCGTCAATGGATGCTTGACCTCCCAAAGCTATTCCTTTCCAGATCTGGAAGCTTGGATGTGGTTATTGGGCCTGGAGGACTTCTGCTCTCTGGCCTCTTCCAGGCTATGTGGCTCCTGCCTGCTGGCTGTCACTCCTGTGTGTGTCAGGCAGGCAGGACACTGGGCTTCGAGGTCTCAATTCCACTCCCCAGAACAAACTTGACCTTGTCCAAGTGGGTCTCACAGGTCTGCCCAGCCTCCCGGTAGTCTGGCTGTGCTGCCTGCTGGCAGACACAGGTCCTGAGGGAGGAACACTCTAGAAAGTTGCTCTCCCTGTGTATTTTTCCATCCGTAGGGACAGAGCCCTCTTTCCCAGCCGGACCTAGAAGAGAGCCCGCTGCTCTCCTGTCTTCCTGCTCCCCACTGCCGCCTCCAGCTCCTCAGTGCCCCCAGGCCAGTGCTACCATGCCTGGACTCGGTCCCTAGTTCCTCAGCCACTGGCCTGCATCCTTCCCTTCTGTCTTCTCTTACTTCCCACCTCCCCCTCTAAACCTGGAACTTTTCCCCAGGACGGCTTTCTAGTCCAAGGTCCCCTTCCTGTTCCTATGTCCCTGTGGCAGCCATGGACCAGGCCACTCTCCTGAGTGAAGACCCATGATAGCACTTGGGGGTAAGGCTCACACCACCCTTCCCATTTTCCTGTCTCTTGGACTGCTCACACCACCTTCCAAATCACACACCCACACATGTCCCCTCCTCTGTCCCCTCTCTCCTTCCTGCTCTCCCTAGCCTGCCCAGTTATCTCCACCAAAAGCCCTTTCCAGTCCCCCTCTCTCTTTCCTCTCTAGCTCCCCCTCTCTGCTTCCCTCCTCCCCACCTCCTCTCTCTCATGGAAAATTCCAGAGGCAAGGGCTGGAGGAACTACCCAGGGGGCTCCATGCTGACCGTGCAAAAGCGGCCCAAAGGGGTGCCTTGTGTCTGTATTTCTTGGGCTCAGGAGTCAGGAAAGGGCACTGTGGGAGAGATGAGAGAGACTGGGGAGGCTGCTGGTGCACACAGGGACAGAAGCCTAAATCGTCCTGGGTCTCTGGCCTTCCCTTTGCTCTCCCACAGCCTGATACTCACACTATTGGCTTGACCTTGACCTCTGCCCCCAGTGCTCTCCTTAGTTCCTTTATCCACCATGCACCATCTGTGTAGGCCTAACTGGTTCCTCCGTTGCCTTCATTCCAGAATGTTCCCATTTCACCTCTGGGTCCCCACTCTATCTCCCTGTTGGGGTGAGGTGGAGCTGTCCATGTCACTTCATTACTCTGTAGCTTGTGAAGTTACCAGGTGGCTTTGGAGTTGAGGTTCAGTCCTGCCATGGGGTGGCTGGGTGACACTGAACCCAGCTTGAATGCCTTCATCTACAAAGATGACCCCTGCTTACCTCATGGGACCATGGGGAAGATGGAGTTCCACCCGCCCCATCCACGTTCTCCTGATTTTGGTGACATGAAAGACGTTCTATGGGCTGTCCATGAGAGTCTCACAGTGTGCCCAGTCCAGGAGAATGCCAGGCCTTTAAGGAGTCCAGGCCTTAGGGCTGGGAGAATGGCTAAGTCAGTAATGTGCTTCCCATGCAAGCACAAAGACCTGAGTTCTGATCCCCAGCACCCCCATACAAGGATGGATGTGGTAGTATGCACCTCTAATCTTAGCAATGGGGAGCCTGAGGCTGGAGCTCATTGGCCAGGCAGTCTAGCCTAATCAGTAAACTCTGGGTACAGTGGGGGACCCTGTCTCAAAAACTAAGATGGAGAGAGGTCAAGGGAGACATCAGCATCAACCTCTGTCTACATACACACACACACACACACACACACACACACACACACACACACACACACACACACCTGTATCCACATGTATACACCTGCACATACACACATACATACATATACCCATACACATACCTGTACGCACATGTACATACCTGCACATACACACTCACACTCACACACACACACACACACACACACACACACACACACACACACACGAGTTGCTGGGCCTCTGTGGCCAGTCCCGCAGTGACCCCTAGTAACCAGGAAGATGCAGGAGGCTGAGGCCAGGCACTGGTCCACAGAGGAGGTGGTGACAAGCTGCTGGTGAGAGGCTGCAGAGGGGAAAAGTACTGCCAAGGAGAAGCTCCGGAGAGCCCGGATGTGGGCAGGAGTCTGCCAGGCTTGGCTGTGTGGTAACTGGTGGTGACTTTCTTCTAGGGCACCCAGAGATCTTCAAACCACTGAGAAACTGGATCCGGTTTCAGAGCAGACACAGAGGAAGACGACGGAGAACATTCTCCGCCTGGTGCCAGCCCCCCTTCACTCCAAGCATGACAACCCCGAGAAGATTTGGGTGGATATGGTGATGTTCTCAAGCTAGAAGCACCCCACACCTGACTCAGCGGGGACTGGGGACAGTCTCCAGAGCCTATTGGCAGGAATTCTTTTTGCAGTTTCAACCTTCTAGTTGGAATTAGCTGACTAAGGGATGCAAGAGCCACAAAGAGGGGAGGGCTGACAGGCAGTGGGGAGGGGGCTGCTGGCAGGAGTGTTTTGGTGAAGATTCGTGGCCACCAGCAGTGGGGCTAACTAGAAAAGCGACATACAAGTGAAGTCTGAATTGCAGGTACACTGGAACAGGATGGAGGCACGTGGGCTGAGGGAGGCCACTGACCTCACAACAACTGGACTCTGGAGGTTAGGACAATGGTGAAATCTAGAAGGGAGGATTGCATGTGCCCAGGCCCGGGTTCCATCCCCACCCCATCCCCCAAAAGCTGAAGGGTGGAGTCCACTGTGGTGGATTGACTGGGTGGGTGATTGGTGTGCGGTGGAGAGAAGGGGGTCACAGGATGAGGACAGGGACACCACCAGTCTGGCTAGACCATGCACAGTCGGGAGACCTGGGACTCCTCAAGGAGGTGTCTGCAGTCTGGGGCCCAGAAGGAAGGCCGAAGCCATCAGTGGTAGGGCCTGCCACTGAGTGCCTCGCTGTCTGTGAATGGGACAATCTGGCTTGCCTCCCAGGAGAGGGTACAATACAGTAAGCCACACGAGCCAGGGAAAGGGCTGAAAACGAGCGGTACCTACTTGTCACTCGGTAGGAAGTATGACTAATGAAGCTCAGTGAACCCTTTGACACGTGCCTCTCAGTGCCCCCAGGCCTTCTGCCCGGGCGACAGGACATTGCCATCTCTCACTGCCCTTCCGTGGTCAGGTGGGGTCCCCAGGCCAGTTGCTGCAGTTGAGTGAGCCAGCAGCCTGCAGCTGAAAAGGCCGTCTGTTTCTGGAATGCCTTGCCTGCCCTCTAGTGGACGTCTTAAGACCCATCCTGCTGAGACTGGAGCCTTGAACGTGTGAGGAGGATCTGGAAAGAGGGACTGGCAGCCTTAGACGCTTCGAAGGGAGCCAGGATTGGCTTGGGGACCTTGGCTTCTCATTAAGGAGCTGCTGGCCCTCTCCCTAGGACCTCGAGGCTGGCCAGGGACTATGGATAGCAGATGACCAACACCTGTGTCCTTGGTCGACAACATTTAACAGCCTCCCCTAGAAGGTAGCCTCTCCCTTTTGAGCTGTGTTCACTCATTAGCACACACATTAGTAACCTTACACGGATGTTCACCTGACCGCGGTAGCCACCTCTATCTCTGCTGCCCCACTAGGTTCCTTCTCCATTGACCAGACACCGGAGTCACAAACGCAAGGTGTAGACCCAGCACTGCTCGGGAAGCCTCGGGTTTGCCGTCGAGGCGTAAGCAGAGAGGTTGGTATAGCCAGAATGGCTGGGGAGGAGGAGTCGGGAAAGGTGCCCCTTGTGTAGCACTCAGGGGAAGGTGAAAAGGCTTCTGGAAAGGCTTCCTGTAGGAAGTGGCAGAGAGCAGAGACCTGGAAGAAGAGGAGGAATCTGTCAGGAGGGGTGGAAGCCAGGGTCTGGGAAGGAACTCCCAGGCTGGCCCAGGGCTGGAGGAGCTGAGGGGTAGTGAGCAGGGGCTGGGCAAGAGATGCTAAGGCCAGCTGATATGCTGCAGAGCCTAAACCACTGGGCCCTGGGTGAGCGTGAGTCCAAGCACCCCCGGGAAGGATTGTCATAAGAAGCCCATGGGCTTCTCAGCTTTGTCACATGTCTGTCCGTTCACCAATTCAGTCCCTCTTGACTGCGTCTACTACGGAGGCATTAGGCTAAAAGAATGAGCTGAGTAAGGCTGCTGCCCCGGTGATGGCAGCCACAGCAACTGCTAAGTCATTCAGAGGAGGGCTGGGGAGGGGACTGTAGCAAGAGGAGGAGAAAGGGGCTTTTCAGGTGGGTTTTGACGGGTGTGTAGGGGTTTACTGCGTGTTGCAAAGGGCAAAGGTCATTTAGGTAGACTGCAGCAGGAGCACGCTGGGTGGGACAGAACGTCTTCATGGTCCTTGTTTAAACAGACCCAAAGTTACACAGGTAGGGATGGCCAGGTGGAGGGACTCTGGACACAGTGACCCTAGACAGGTTTTCCCAGAACCCTCGGGATAAAGCTCTGCAGCTCCCCCTCCCAAGGGATCTTTTGAAGGAGAGTTTGTTTAGTGGCTCCCCTCTAAACGCCTCCCCTCCCCCCCCGCCCCCCCCTCCCGCCCCTGCCCCAGGCTTCTCCCCTCAGTGGGGAAATGAGTTACATGTGTGCCTGATTTCACTGGCTCTGAAATCACCCACAGGGATTTGGGGAGCATTCTTTGATGTGCCGTAGTTTAATGAGTTGGACTTTTTTCTTTCTTCTTCTGAATGATAGAACTCTCCTTTTCCTGACAGCCAAGGAATTTGCAGCCCCTCCCCCACCCCCCCATCCTGAGATTTTGGGAGCACACACTGGACTTTCAGCACAGTGCTCCCAGCTGCTGAAGTTGCGGGCTGGTTCTGATGAGGCAGGGGAATAGGCAGGGCTGGGACCTTCCTGAGGGCCCAAGGACATACTTTAAGCACTCTGAGAATCCTCCCGATGCCCTTAGAGAGGATAACACACAGGTTCTGTGTGCTGTGATGGGGGAGGGGTGTGGCGCCTTCTCGGTCTGAGGAGCCCTCACCTGCCTGGCTTTTACTTTTCCCAGAAGAGCTGTGCCACTTGGAGCACATCCCTCCTTACTCTGCCTTACCACTTAGCCATGTGGTGGGGACAGGGTCCTCCACAGGAGCCAGGGCCTTGCAAACAGTGAGCTCCCTGCATCAAAATGCCTTGTCCAACTCAGAGTAAAGAACTGCGGGGTGGAAGGGAGTATTTCTACTTTTATTGTTTCTCTGGCAGGAGGTAAGGACACCCTGGGGGTCACTAGGGAGACAGCAGCTTGTGTCACTCATGGGTTGTCACTCATGGGTGGCCGATCACCAGGGAGCTGACTAGGCATTCCTCGTGGGGTCGTGGGGGGGCATCTTGGCTGCCTTGGGCCCACCCACTAATTTCCTATCAGGGACCTGGCCCAGCCTCCCCTGACCTCCCGGGCTCAGCCAGACCCTGGCGCGCTTTGGCAAAGCCAGTCCGGATTTCTTGGTTTATGCGGTCCTGCCATGGGTCTCTGAGGAGAAAGGAAAGATGAGGATCAGAAATAAGCGCTGGAACAATAGTGATAGGTGGCGTTTAAAGGTGGCAGACCTGCCTTCCACTCTGTGTCTACCGACACCCAGCAGGCTGCCCTGGGCACACTGGGCACACTGGCACACTGGGCACACTGGCACACTGGGCACACTGGGCACACCGGCTTGATCTTCCCCACCTTTTGCACTGTGGGAGCAATGCTCAAACATGTGATGTCTTCTCCATGGCCACACAGTGACTCCTCATCTGCCTGTGTGGCCGGCCACCCACCCCTCTGTACCTACTTGGGATATGACTCTGGGGGAGGCACTGGGACAAGGGGTTCCCTGGACACCCCTCATACACCACGTTCACTTTCTCATGCTCTGCCCATAGTGCCTGGATCTGGCCAACCCAGCACTGCTTTGATCAAGGGAATGAGACAGGCATCTGAGGGACAGCCAAGACTTCACAGCAATCTACAGGGGACGTCTGCTGACACTGGGGGGTAAAACCCAAGGCTTCACACATATTAGGTAAGCATTCTGCCACTGAACCACACTCCCAGCCCTCAGGGACACTTTTGATGGTGTTCGGGAAGGGCAGAGGGAAGAGAAACGGAGCTGTGTGGGGTGTCTCCCTGAGGTGTGATGGGGCAGGACCCTCTGAGTTCTGCTGCCCTGGTTGGTGGCTATGCCACCGCATGGTCGGGGTAGGGCTTCTGTCCCTGATCTCTGCCTGACTTTTGATGGAAATAGTGTGTGTAAGCAGATGCTTTGTGTGTGCATGAGTGCCTGCGTGTGTGATTGAGTACGTGTGCGTGTGCGTGTGCGTGCGTGCGTGCGTGCGTGCGTGCATGTGTGTGTGTGTGTGTGTGTGTGTATGTGCTCTGAGCACAGACCCTTCCCTACCTGCCTGAGGCTCTGGGTCAATCAATGCTCCTTGCAGCTAATCTCCGGTTTCCTCCCTCCCTGAGCCAGAAGATAAAAATATTTCTGGCACTTTCTAAAGTTTCTGTCTAGGAATGGAAAAGCCATCAGCTGAGGGAGCTCCAGTTGATAAATGGCGGCCACGCCTGCAGGTCCCCAGTCCTGGGACAGGGTAGTCAGGGGCAGACAAGGCTTCCCTGAGTATGGACATGGACAGAGCCTGGCTGGGGACCCAGCAGGAGGTGACTGGGGCTTTATCAGGGTGTGACCAGGTCGGGTGCATAGAGGGATCTCATGAGCTGAGGCCTGAAGTGTAGGAAGGGGCGGGGCTGCTGGGGGTGTGGCTCAATGGAGGAGAGGGGTCCCAGTGCTGAAAACAAACAAACAAACAAATAAAAACCCAAAAAACCAAAATACTTAATGACCCAAATAAATAAATAGATAAATAACCAATTCAAGAGTGGCAGGGAATCTTAAGCCATAGCAACAGCAAGAGCAAAGGCCCTGGAGGGGAGACTTGAGGTATGCTTTGGGAGGCAGCTCAGAAGCCCAAGAGCAGGTGTCCAGCTGCCGGAAACAGCAGAGCAAGTGCTGGGTAGGGCGGACCTGGCAGTGGCTAAGAGCAACCAGTTAGAGCCGTGGTTCTCAACCTTCCTAATGCTGAGACCCTTTAATACAGTTCCTCATGGTGTGCTGACCCCCAACCATAACACTATTTCGTTGCTACTTCATAGCTTTAATTTTGCTACTGTTATGAATCTTAATGTAAATATCTGATATGTGAGCCCCAAACGCGTTGTAACCCACAGATTGAGAACCGCTGAGTTAGAGGCTCTGGTGAAGGGAGAATTTTAACCCAATGTGGGGTCATCTGGGAGGGGCCCAGTGCATTTCCAGCTCAACAGAACCCCTTGGCCATCATGGTCCCAGGACCTTCTGTTCTTTGACAACACCTATGCCTGCTGCCTTTGCCTGCAGAGGCTCTTATGTAGGCAGGGGAGGGACGGAGGGAGGGAGGGAGGGAGAGAGGAAGGGAGGGAGGGAGGGAGGGAGGGGGGGACAGCCTGTTGCAGCAACCTGCTACTGTTGCACATGGCCCCAGTGAAGGACATGGTGTCCCCAAGGATGCAGGGCAGAGTATGGTGTCAGAGGCCCAAGCACTGAGAATCTTCCTCGTGCAGCCTTTTGGTGTCTTTTTTAATGAGTCCCACGACTGTGGAAGACGGTAATAAGGTCAGAGATGGTCAGCTCAGACTGGAAAGACCCTCTGTGTTGGGTATGCACAGCATGCCCCTGTGTGGTGTCCCCACAGATGGTCTGTTTGTGAAGATTTTGTGGGGATACAGGAAGCTCTCGTGCAGGCCAACTGAGCATCGTGGAGCCCCCCAGTTGCACCCCAAACAGCCTGCCTGAGCCAGGCTGTGCAGCAGACACAGCTCCCACCCACCCATGCAGACAGTGCTTAGTGAGCACAGACAGGGCCAATGATGTGGTTTTCAGGTCTTATCAGGTCTCTGCGAATCTGAAATAACGATCATCTCTAATGGGGCATGTTCTGGCTTTGGGGAATCCCTCCCCACTCACCCAGGGCTGATAGACAGAGGTGTAGGGAGGGGCCGACAGAATCCCACCTTCCCTGTCAGCCAGTAGGTCTCCTCCAAGCCCTTCCCCTGGAATAAAGCAAAGAGGTGAGAGGCCCTGGCCCAGAGGAAACTTTCCAGGCAAGAAGTCTGGCTCTGCCTCTTGACAGCTGTGTGACTTCGGCCAACTTACTTCACCTCTTTGTGCTTCCTGTTATCTCCTAAAGCTATGGTGAGGACTGAATAATATAATACCCACCAGTTAAAGAGAGGAAGGCAGGCCCGGAGTGCTAAAACCTGAGGCACGCATCCTGTAGAATTCCTTCCAGCCTTCCCTCGGAAGACTCTGCAGTCTCCCCTGGGATTATGTGGGCAGGAGCTGCAGGACACGGAGGTCCTATGCTATCCCCCCTCTGTGAGTTCCTCTGTGACCCAGTCCTTTGTTCTCAGGACGCACCACACTATGCTCATGTCCCCAAGTCAAACAGTCCTGCCCTGGGCTCATCCCATCCACGCCTTCCCCCTGCCTCAGCCCTGTCAAGTCCAGGGTGACACAGACAGATATTGGCCCTCAGGAGCTTGAGGACCACGTCCTCGGTGGGTGCCTCCTGCTGTGGCACCTCGTGCTGTGGCATCATCCCACAGTGTCATGCATGAGGTGAATCACAGAGAATGCCTGATTCTGAGGTCCAGTCATAGCCCGGGAGGGGCGTGGCCTTTAAACCAGGCAGTCCCTGCCTCCTAGTCAGGCCTGCCCCTAGCAGAGGAACTGGGGGTGGGGGAACAGAAGAGGGTGAGGTCGGAGAAGCCACTGCCTTCATCAAGCATTACATAAAAAAAGAAAGAGAGAAGGAAGGAATGGAGGGAGGGAGGGAGGGAGGAAGGGAGGGAGGAAGGAAAGAAGGGAGGGAGGGAGGAAGGGAGGGAGGAAGGAAAGAAGGGAGGGAGGGAGGAAGGGAGGGAGGAAGGAAAGAAGGGAGGGAGGGAGGGAGGAAGGAAAGAAGGGAGGGAGGGAGGAAGGGAGGGAGGAAAGGAAAAAAGGAAAGAAGGAAGGAAGGAAATGCCAGCGTTCAAGACTTTTCTGTGCCTTGAAGGATCTCATGGGCAAGCTCAGCCCAGGGTCACACCGTGGGGAGCTGTTCATGGGCGCACAGAGAAGTTATGACAGCCATTGGAGAAAGTGCGGATAGTCTTGGGCCAGGGTAGGTATAGTGAAAGGTGATGTCTGAACTGGGTTCTGAGGGATGCCCAGAAGCCCAAGAGTGTTATAGAGATGGCAATGAGCTCAGAGCCTTCACCAGACTGGGTCATGCGCTAGTCTTTGCTTTTCTAATTGAATCTCCTCAACTATGTGATACAAGGGTATTTGTTCATTTCACAACTGCTCTGAGGGCTGTATGTGTTATGTGTGTTATGTATTATGTGTGTTATATGTGTTATGTGTGTTATATGTGTTATATATGTTATGTGTGTTATATGTGCTATATGCATTATGTGTGTTATATGTTATGTGTGTTATATGTGCTATATGTGTTATGTGTGTTATATGTGCTATGTGTGTTATATGTGTTATGTGTGTTAATGTGCTATGTGTGTTATATGTGCTATATGTGTTATGTGTGTTATATGTGATATATGTGCTATGTATGTTATATGTGTTATGTGTGCTATATGTGCTATATGTATTATGTGTGTTATGTGTGTTATATGTTGTGTGTTTTATATATATATGTGTGTGTGTGTGTTAATGTGTGTTATATGTGCTATGTGTGCTATGTGTGTTATGTGTGTTATATGTGTTGGGCACCAGAGCGCTATACGGGTGGATCAGTAGTAGCCACCACTTCTCTGCCCTGCCCCTGAAGAAACCTTTCTTGATTCTAAATTTAGGGAGCAGAGAGGATCACCTCTATGCCCAGCTCACACAAACTGGCCGGCTGAAACGGTCCCCAGGGCAGACCCCCACCTTCAGGTCAGTCTGGCCTCTGACATCGATCATGTAGCCTTCATCGAGGCTGAGCAGGGTCTGGACGGTGCTTCGGCTGACGTGGATTCTGTATGCTGGAAAGAAAGGCAGAAAGCAAGCCACCACTCCCTGGTGGCACCCACTTCTCTAAGAGCCACGACTCTAGCCCCAACCAGTCTCACAACACAACTATGATGCGCATGATTCTTTCTCCCTAATCTCTCGCTCTCGTAGACAGCTGGTCGTCAAAAGAGCCCCCAAGAAAAAACAAATCACGTTGATGACGCGTTGGAAGGGGAGGTCCCTGGAACACAGTGTTTACCTGCGGGGCTACCACACCCAGTAACACAGTGTGCGCACAGAGATACCTTAGGACGATACAGCACTCTCTACACACACAGAGGCCGAGGCCCTAAGACCTGGCAGCTTGGGGTGGCCCTCTCCAACCCATCAGAGCAGGCTCTCCCCAAGTAAGGGCCTAACATGTTGGAGATATCTACACGGTGGTGTTGGAGCTGACCTAGCATTAACAGGGTTGACATGCAGCCAATTAAAATCTCAAACTGGAAGCGGGTCACCTCACTGTAAAAGGAGGACACTGAGGCCTTCCAGGCAGGGCCTGCTAAAGGATACTGGACTAGTCAGTTGCAGAGCTAGGGTGAGGACCCAGGTTTCCTGCCTCTTGAATCATGGTCTTCTCTGCTAATTCTCCCATGAGATCATCATAAAAACTCCAGGGAAAGTTAGAGAACACATATCCTCTCCTACTGTGACCTTGCTGTCACCAAGGGTATGCTGCCACCAGGTGGGGACATGATGACTGAGTACTGCTTCCCACAGCCAGTTTGGGTTTATTGAGAAAGACTTCCCCCAGGGGCAGGATAGACGTTGAAGATACTCACGCAGCCCCGTGGATTCCATCCGGGAGGCAGTGTTGACAGTGTCCCCAAAGAGGCAGTACCTAGGCATGGTGAGACCCACAACACCTGCCACACAGGGCCCTGAAATCCAAATGTGCCCGGGGAGCTCCAGGAGGCCCGACAGAGGTCCCGGCATCAGCCTCCCCAAGCCACCACACCACCTTTTGTGTGTCCTGAGCTGAGGAGCGTGCTGTCTGGAGTCAATGGCAACACCAAAGGGGTGGTGCATGTGTTAGACCCAACCATGTGGGCCACAGGGAGACAGTACCCAGTACTGGGATGAGGGAAGCAACCCAGAGAGGCGATAGGTCAGCCGACCTATGTCTTAAAAGGAAGATGGATGGGCAGGAGACAGCAGGTTCAAAGGCCTGGGAAACTACAGCTGAGTGTGGGTGAAGAGCTGGTGGGGAGCCACAGCGGGGAGGCTGGAGAGGTCAGTGAGGGCTTTGGGGCTACGGAGGGGGGGCACTCTGCACTTGAGCCTGCAGGGGGGAGCCACAGAGGGGAGGGGCCATAGAGGTTTTGAGGCCTCGCCCACACCCAGGTCAGCAGACATTTAGTTGCCCCCATGTCTATAGGAGATTTCTGCCTCTTCTATCAGACTAACAGCTTCTCCATGTGGAATCAGATGCCCTCAACCAGATGCTAAGGGCAGACCATCACGAACCAAGTAAAGTTTGTGAATTGGAGTGCCCAGATCCCTTGGCATAAGGTAGCCAAGGGTCACAAAGCTTTTCTGGCAGTGTCTGGATGCCAGAGGCTCAGATGCAGCACCTGGGGTTCACCCACCACCCTAGGAGTTCTGGGAGGCCTGGCCCTGACCCCCAGCCCTCTGCCTACCTGAGTGCAAGCCGGCCCTGACTCGGATGGGCACATCGGGTGCATGCCTCATCCGGAAGTTGCCCGCACAGCTAAGTATGTCCAGGGCCATGTTGGCGATCTCAGCCGCATGCCGACTTCCATTGCGCCGAGGGAGCCCAGATGCCACCATGTAGGCATCTCCGATGGTCTCTACCTGCAAACGACAATCTCCTGTTGAAACAGCCTGTCCCACACCCAAACCTACATGCCACCAATCAGGAGGCCCCCAGTCCCAGATCTCACACACTCCACAGCCTCTGCTAGACTTCCAGGCCCAGGCACTCAGCCCTGAGCTGTGAGTTTCAGGTGGCCTCTGTCTATAAGGCAGATGGCAGGTCTGTCTGTCTCTAATAGTAGACCCAGGAAGCAGTGTGCTCGAGGACACAGCAGCCAGCCAGGGCTTCGTTTGAAGAGGGCACTTATCAGGGACAGTCTGGTGTCCCGACTCTATTGGCTTCCATGGATACTGAGAAGAAAGTGGGTTCTAGGGCAGCCTGGAGCGGTCTGTGATCCTTGCACTCATGAGGCTGAGGCAGGAGGATTGCGCAAGTTTGAGGCGAGTAATCCTTGGGCTATATAGTAAGACCTGACTCAAAAGAAGAAAGGGTTGGGGGAGGCTTGAAATGACTCAGTGGATAAGGGTGTATGTAGCTGAGCTTGGTGACTTGAGTTTTTTCCTCCAAATCCTCATGGTGGAAGGAGAGAACTGATCCCCACACGTTGTCCTCTGCTTTCCACACACAAGCGCACAAACACATACCCACTATGTGTTTGTTTCTTCCTTCACACACACACACACACACACACACACACACACACACACACACACACACACTAAAAAGGAGGAGGAGGGGGCAAAGGAAAGAAAGTTCTGGAACCAGACAGATCATCAGGTTCCACCCCCAGCTTTGCCGTTGGCACAGGCAGAGGGCTTCCCTTGCAGCTACAGCTTCCTCTTTGTGAGCAGCGAGTAGAATGAGTTGACAAAGCCAGCTGTAACCCTGCCTCACAGAGCCCCTGCCAACCTCAGGACCCGAGGTTGGTGTGATGCCTCTCCACGGCACCCCTCTACGGTCAGAGCTGTTTGTTTTTTGGAACATCCCCCTGCCGCACCCCACATCAGCCATGTACCCTGGCTCTTACCAGCTGGCCCTCCCACAGCCCAGTACTTCCGAGCTCAGCCCAGCCCCACACTGGCCCTCACAGAGGTGATGTGCCCAGAGATGCCTGGTGACGAGCAGCCACCTGCAAGCGAGGCTGTGACTACCTGTAAGGTATGTGCTGCTTCCTTCAGAGGTGGCTGGGGGCGGGGCGGTTACAGCAGAGAGGCAGACTCAGGTCTGAATTCTAGTGAGCGTGCTAGTGGGGTCTAACTGTGCCACTGGCTCACTGTGTAACCTCCGGCGGGGATCTTGCCCTCTCTGAGCCTCACGTGTGTTAAGGGCTAAATCATCCTACCAAGGGCTAAGTGAGGCGTGCTGTGAAGACCTTCAGTCCAAGCTCCCCCTCCTAAGGTACTTGCTCGGCATGCATACTTCTTCCTCCCAGGTTTCCAGTGGAAGCCTGGGAGTCGGGAAGAGCCGGCCTCAGCCAGTGCTGGCATTATGTTGTGACTGGGTGAAAGACAGCACTTTCTCTCCTAGTCATCAGACTAGTCTTGAACCACAGGCACTTCAACCCTGCATTACTAACAGGAGCTTCAGACTTGGAGGGCGGGCAAGTTCATGGAGGACGTGCAAGTTCACGCTGTTTGATAGCTTAGATGGCCAGGGCCTGCGTCACACCTCCACACCACAGGCCAAGCTGGGTAGTCACACCCTTGTCCTCCTATCGTCTGGTCCCACACCTTGTCCGAGGCCCTGAGCCCCAGCACTCAATTCCACGCTACATACGGAAAAGTGCTTACTTAGTGATGGTGATGCTGGGGTGGTCTTTTCACCCCCACCCCACCCCTCCTCCTAACCCTCACCCCTACCCCACTCTCCTACCCTCCCCTTCCCCCCTCCCAACACATGCAGGAAGTGTTTGTTTGAATGGCTGCTTTTCAGACCAGAAAAGATTCAAAGCTGTAACTAGATCCTGCTGCTGATGTGGGGGAAACCAAGGCAGATGGTGGGAGTGATGAGAGATGCATCACACATCACAGGGACTGGGCCTGCTGTTCCCCACATCTGGAGGGCTGTGCAGGCCTTGTTTGATTTCATTTCCCTCTGCCGGGAAGATGCAGGCCTCTTGGCCAGAGTTCAGAGCACAGCCAAGGCGTGATTCAGAGCTGGGAGGGACACATGTGTGAGGAAAGATTAGCAGAGGCAGGAGAGACAGGCCAGGGTGACTCAGGGCAGATCAAAGCTTGGGGGGGGGGCTCGGGGAGACACCTGTGGGACCCACAGGAGGCTGGGGTGTGGGCTGCCAGACACTTGGAGCCGTGGAGTACCGCCCCCTCCCATGGTGGCAGAGGGGGAGGGGGGCCTAAGGACTCCAGTGGCAGTGGCAAAGGCCTCTGTGGGTCACCCACTGTACTGTCTGCAGGGGCTAGTGCCCATGGCAGCCTGTGGATGCTCCGGTTTCTCCTGACTCTGCTTCTGTCTGTCTCTCTGGGCCTCAGGATTAAGTCACCAAGTGCCATCAGGGGGAATTTTGAGGGTGCCAACCAGAGCACCTCACCAGGTCTGGAGGCGAGTGAGCAAATGGGAGACTGGAAGGACGGCTAACTGTGGGACAGGCAGAGAGGAAAGAGGTGGATGAACCAGAAAGAGGAAGGAGCAAGTGAGAAGGTCTGGTGGTGTGAGACTCGAACTCTCAGAGAAATGTGGAGGTCCACGGAGAAGGAGCGGCAGCAAACGCACTCAGAAAAGAGGTGGGTCAACTCCAGAGGGCTTGTGGGGGCCATTGTGACCTGCCACCTTATCCCAGGAGAATCTATGTCATGAAGAGGGTGACGTCCTACAAGGGGCTGAGGACCCAAGTGCAAGTTCAAGCCTCAGGTTCACATAAGCCATCTGTAAGTCAGAGGGGGCAGCACTTCCCTCACAAAGCCTCATGCACACAAAGCCCTTAACACAGCATCCTGTATACAGTAGGTGTTCCATAAGTGCTGGGACAGACACTACAAATGCCTGCTCCATCCCCTAACTCCTTCCAGCTTCTGCCCCTGCCCTGTCCCCCAAGGGCTATGGCTACAAGGAGTTGCTGCACCACACACGGGATAAAAGCCAACAGGGCTTGATTGGGATGACATCTGGACCCCCGTCCCCATGTTCTCTGTCACATCTGGAGCTGCCCTGGGGCACCAGCTCCTAGACCAACATAAGAGGCAGGTTGTAGGAGGCAGGGGTGTGGGAGGCTGGGTTGCAGGAGGCAGGGGTGTGGGAGGCTGGGTTGTAGGAGGCAGGGGTGTGGGAGGCAGGGATGTGGGAGACTGGGTTGCAGGAGGCAGGGGTGTGGGAGGCTGGGTTGCAGGAGGGTCTCTACAGCACAGTGGATCTGCAGAGGAATCAGTGAGCGACTTGCTCTCCCACTGCAGCTGACATACACTTCTATGCCCTCCTTGAACTGCCAGGATGGAGGTTGTCTGATCCACAGATGAGGAAACAGACCCAGAGAGGGGAAGATATTTGGCCAAAGCAACACATTTGGCCATGCTGGACCCAAACCCAGGATCTAGAGACACATCAGAAACAGGTCACAGAAGGTCTTGGTGCCTCTGCCAAGACTCCTAGTGCCTGTCTCCCCACAAGGTGGGGACCAGAGCTGGCTTGTCTCTATACCCATGTTCCAAGCACAAAAGGGCCTGCCCATGAAAATGTTAAAGGATAAGCAGACAGACCATGGACATGGGAACCTTGTGAACAGATAAACTCAAATGACACACTCTCCATCTCTCCTTGGATCCACATCCCTGCAATGTGGCTACAACAGCTCCCGTCCACATCTAGTGTTGCCATGCTGTCTTCCTTGGCCAGCAGAATTTGTCAAGAAAAGCAGTGTGCGAATCCCAGGCTAGAGCTCAAGAAGGCAGCATGCTTCCGCCCTCCCTCAGAACCCAGCCGTGTTCCGTGCATGTGAACCATCTCAGAGAGACTACAGGCCAGAGCCAAACCCCTCAAGTCAAGGTTCCAGAGATGCAGAAAACCAAGCTGAGAGTATAAAGATGCCCACCTTGCCTGCAGCTAGCCAGAGACGTGTGTGAGTCCAGGAGTGTCTTCCAGCTCATACTGAGGCTTGTAAACAATGGTTTCATTGTATGCTACTGGACTTTGAGATTATTCATTACACAGCAATAGTTAATTGACACAAATGCACAGGTATGTGGACGGAAACAAATCTGTGGCGCGCAGCTGCAGAGGGAGGAAGAGAGGGCGAGTCTCTGGTTGTCCTCACCTTATACACGTCATGGCTGTCCAGAACAGCATCAAACAGCGTGTAGAGGTCATTGAGGAAACCCACCACCTCAATGGGCTCGCTCAAGGCTGAGATGGTAGTGAAGCCCACGATGTCACTGAAATAGATGGTGACCTGGTCAAAGTACTCTGGCTCCACACTCGTCCCCATCTTTAGAGCATTGGCAACAGACCTGAAAGGATGGGAGGGGCCAGGTGAGGACCCTGTTTTTACAGTTGGGAGACTGTTCCTGGTTGGCTGGTGTGCTGTGGGATGTCCATCTGTATGCTGTGAATATGTATTTCTCTCATTGGTTGATAACAAAGTTGTTTTGGCCTACAGTCAGGCATAATAAGGCTGGGTGGGAACGCCAAACAGAGATACAGGGAGAAGAAGGGAGGAGTTGGGGAAACACCACCCAGTCACCAAGGAAGCAAGACCTGTAAAAAATGAGGTAGCAAGCCACGAACCATGCGGCAAAGCATAGATAAGAAATATGGGCTAATTTAAATGTAAGAGCTAGCTAGTAATAAGCCTGAGCCATCAGCCAAACGTTTATAATTAATATAAGCCTCTGAGTGATAATTTGGGAATTGACTGCAGAATGTGGTGGGGTGGAGAAAAGCCTCCGATTACACCAATGTGCCAGCTATGCTGTACAGACCTGTCCTGACTTTCTTGGCAGTGATCTGGGAGCTCTGTGGCCACTCCTTGCTCCCAAGGTGTGGGCAGTAGGAGCTCAACACTTGTCTGCATAGCTCAGTGCCCAGTGCATGGAGAAAGGCTAGAAAAATAAGTTAGATAAATGAGAAGAAATGAGGCTGGGGTGGGGGGATAATTCAGTTAGTAAAGGGGCTGTGCAAGAGTGAGGACCGGAGTTTGATTCCCAGAACACACATAAAAGTCCAGGGTGGTATGCGTGCTTGTAATTCCAGCACTGAGGAGGCAGAGACTGTAAGGCCTCTGGGATTGCTTGTCAGCCCAGTCAAATTGCAGACCATGAAGAGAAATTCTATCTCAAAAAAACCAACATGGAAGGCATTCTAAGAAATGACACTGGATGTTGACCTCTGTCCTCATATGTGTGCACTCAAGTGCCAAAATGAGTAGGGGGCATAAGGCTGTTTGTGCTTACAGACATTCACTAGAATGTTAAGCACACAGGGTTGTTTCTTCAAGGAAAAGAATACAAAACCTGTTTTCCACCCAGAAGGCTGGAACAGACATGCTTTCTAGCCTGGTGACCTTTGTGCAATCTATATGGCCAGAGCTGGTACCTGACCTTCCCCAGACCCTTCTCATAGAAATGTCTTCCTCAGTCACTCTATAGAACCCATCTTTATGGAAGGTGTCATATGCACTTTATAAAGAGTTTCAACATAGTCAGGTCTCATCTGTACTTAGCTTATTTTGTTCCTCAAGGAGATCTAGGCTTGCTTTGTTGTGCATTCAGGATTGAGTTCATCATCTCAAGAATAGTTCTTCACCAGATTGTGCTGTGCTTAAATATGCCTGAAGTGAGCAACTCGGAGTCAGACTCCCGAAGTTTGAACCAACGCTGGCTACTGAGTGCTGTTGCCCCAAACTGCCTTCTTGCCTCCTGTGGCTGGTCACTCTGATGCTCGAAAAGCTCACAGAGACCCCCACAACTGTTGCCCCATGTGGGGCTATTTTTCATCCCTCGTGGTAAAATTTTCCACTGGCATTGGGTCCTTGGCTCTTAACTGATTAAAGTGGAAACAGAGAATGCAAAAATAATCCTTATCATCAGGATGTAAAGGAATATAGACAAAGCAGTCTTTTAAGTCAACTATAAGAATCTAATGTCCTTGAGTAACCACAGTGGGAGTGGGGAGCCCTGGCTGGAGGCCGCCCTCTGTTTTCATAATAGCATTTATGCTCCTGAGATCACGTAACAGTCAAAAATTATTCTTTGTTGTTTTTTGTTGTGAATTACAGAAAAAAGGGAATTCCAAGGACTGACTAGAGGTTCTGTTTGTCCTAATTGTAACTGCTCCTGTACTAGAACATGGGCCTGTTTTAATTTTTCCCCATGAAAGGTCAAGCCATACTGGCAAATCCATACTGGGTCAATTTCTCCCTTGATTCTGGGGCTGGAGGTTGCCCCTGGGAGTCTAAAGGCTTACCGTCCTTGTGAGTTTTGGATCACTATTTCTTACCTCAATGTTTTCCCTTTTTGCATCTTGGGAAAAGGCAAGGGGTCTGGGATGTGGTTGGAGCCTCGAGCTGGGCATGAGGGGCCAGGGACAGTCCCAAGGGCAGCTCCTTAGTGACACTACCACGCTTGAGCAAGGGTGGGAGCCTCTCAGCCCCTCAGCAAGCCTCGCCCTTGCCAAAATGTGTCTGGAGGATCCTCCTCTTTATTACAGTCCTCTTAAAGAGGGTCCAAGAAATACATTACTGCAGTCCAGATCTCAAAATAACTGACAAGGATTTTGTGCCCCTTGTTCCTTAGTCAGGAAACCAAGGATTGAATTTTACAGTTACCTGTACAAAGTCCCAGAGTTGTTGCTTTGGATATTTTGCTCCTTTGGAATTTTAACAGACACCTCAATAATCATATAAAAGGCTCTGCCTTAGAGGACTGAGAAGAACCCATGCTATTTCTCTCTCTCCCTTACCGCCGAGACTCCTCAGGCGAGAGGAACAAACTCCTATCCTCCGTTTCTATTTAAAGAAAAATATCTTAACTTCTCTGAGGGTCAAGCCTCACATGTTGGGCATCTGTTGAGAGAGTCTCTGGGACCTTTGTGGGCAGCAGGGGTGTAGGAAGAGGCCCTAGAGGCAAGAAGGCAGTTTGGTGCAATATCACTCAGGAGTCAGCGTTGGTTCAAACTTCGGGAGTCTGACTCCGAGTTGCTCACTTCAGGCATATTTAAGCACAGCACAATCTGGTGAAGAACTATTCTTGCGATGATGAACTCAATCCTGAATGCACAACAAAGCAAGCCTAGATCTCCTTGAGGAACAAAATAAGCTAAGTACAGATGAGACCTGACTATGTTGAAACTCTTTGTAAAGTGCGTGTGACACCTTCCATAAAGATGGGTTCTATAGAGTGACTGAGGAAGACTATTTTATGAGACGGTCTGGGGGAGGTCAGGTACCAGCTCTGGTACAAAGGTCACCAGGCTAGAAAGCATGTCTGTTCCAGCCTCCTGGGTGGAAAATGGGTCTTGTTTTCTTTTCCTTGAAGGAATAACTCTGTGTGCTTAACATTCTAGGTTCCTCTAGTGCGGTGGTTCTTAGCATGTGGGTCAAATGACATTTCACAGGGGTCACCTAAGACCATGGGAAAACACAGATATTATGATTCATAACAGTTGTAAAATTACAGACTTGAAGTAGCAACAAAAATAATCTTATGGTTGTTTCATCACAACATGAAGAACTGTATAAAAGGGTCATGGCATTAGGAAGGATAAGAACCTAGTGCATGTCTGTGAGAGCAAAGACCTTTGTGCCCCAGGCACTTGTGTGTGTGTGTGTGTGTGTGTGTGTGTGTGTGTGTGTGTGTGTGTGTGTGAGTGTGCTCACACAGTAAGTAGAAATGAATTGGAGGTCACGTTCTCTGAGCACGTCCCGAGTTCTAGAGCCCCGGAGGAAAGTAGAAGCAGACTCGCATCCCCGGGCCACTCACGGAGGGAGCATCTGTGAGAGCAGCCTTTCTGTCTTCCGCCTCTCCAGTTCCAGCTCCTCGGTCCGCTCCTGGACCAGGTACTCCAGGCTTTGGGAATACTTCTCCAGCATCCGCAGCATGGAGTCGGCAACACTCATCTTCTTGCCTTGGTTGATGCTTTTGAACTGGAGAGAGAACAAGGTCTCAGTTTCACTCATAGGGATCAGTGCCTCCTGCCCACAGCTGGGAAGTGAGCCAGACAGAACTCTGCCTAGGGAGATGGGAAGTGGAGGCAGATATGTGAATCAGCAGGACACAGGGGCTCAGAGGGATGTGGGGGAACCTCTGGATGGGGTTGGTAAGTAGGAACAGAAGCTTAGCAGGGGAATTTGTGTCCAGACAAGCATTATCGTTGACAAACATACAGCTAGATTACATGCGGTCTCATAGTGACTCTGTAAGCAGGATACTCTGTGTTCTTTTCAAAGGCAGATAGATGGATGGATGGATAGAGTCATTACGGATGGGTGAATGGATGGATGAGTGATGGATAAGTGATGAATGGACAGACAGATGGATGGATGGAAGGATGGACAAATGGATAAGTAGAATATATAAAATTCCATTTTATTCTACCTCTCTAAATATCTGAGGGCATTAAGACCAAAGAAAACTAAAGATTAAGGGAGAAAAAAGGTTAAACCCAGGAGTGAGGTTTCCATGTAGAAATTGATCATTATTTAGAGACAAGCTTCTTAGCAACGAAACCAAAATGGAACATAGATCACACAATCCACCCACTCCCAGACAGACAATGGAGGCTTAAACCCATTGTTCTAAAGACACACAGCTATGCCACTGCCAAGCAGACAGAAGCCTCTTCTGGGTCTTCATATCAGGACACTGTGGCCACAAATGACACCTCTTCCCAGCCCTCACAGCAGGAGGCTAAGAGAACAGGGGAGGTCAGTTACCCGAAAGAGCAGGTGAAAGTAGGCACAGCTGGTTGATTCCTGTGCCCCAGCCCTCCCTGCTGTGTGGTTCAATCCCACCTTCATCATGCCAAGCACAGTGCACGTCCACACAGCCTTCTCTGCCATGGGCCTCAGACAGCGGCCTTTCTCAGAGTCGCCCTTCTCTCAGGGCCAGTGCCTCCTCCCCCAGCTTTCTAGCTAGGATGACTTCTATCCTCCCCAGGAAGATGGCAGCCTGGTGCTTTAGGAACCTTTGGCTCATTCTAACTCATCTACCACCCGCCCCATCATTGTGAGCCTTGGAGCTTGTTAACTCTGAACTCCAGATGGTCATCTGCGAAGTGGGTGTTACCCATGATGCTACAGTGTGCATGGAGGTATGTGCCAGTGTCCCAAGGAGCCCTGTGTGTTGTCTCTGTCTGCCTTGCTGCTTCTGTCCCTCCTCACCGGCCCCTCGGACCTGTTGAACTTCACCTTGGTAACTAACAGTGCTGTGGCTGGGGACTGAAACCAGAACAGGATGCAGAGCTGTGCCCCTGGGTCTGATGGGTTGGCCCTGGAGGAGCGCTACCCTGCTCAGTCAGGCTCACACAGCCCTGAGGACTTGTGCAGACTTGCCTCAGCCCTCCCACTGCAGTCCCAAATCAGGCTAGGGGGACCCCAGAGCCCATCTAATCTCCTCCTCACTGACTTGGGAGCCAAAGTTGTCTCCATAGTCACTAAAGGTTCCTCTGCTCAGGTACTAGGAGGTCTGGGTCCTAAGTGAGGCTCCCCAACAGCTCTTCAGACACACAGCCAGGTCAGCTGGTCAGGTCCCTTAGGAACTCGTCTCTGCCAAGACCGTGGCAATGTGCTTCAGAGGGTTGCCTTGAAGATGGAGTGACTGAGAAAAGGCTGGACACTCAGGATAGTGCTGGCAAACACAGCACTCTCTCTACAACTGCCCTCCTCAGAGTGGAGATGCTGGCCTGTGTCCCACGACTACCCATCCTTTCCGGGTCCCTGGAAATGCATGAGGCTGGCACTGGGCCAAGCCAGGCCTGTGCACAGGAGTGCTTAGAAGCAGCTGCGCCTCTAGGGAGCACTGACCTGTGTGTGGATCTGGTCCAAGCTTGGCCGGTCATCCGGAACTTCCTCCCAGCACTCCTGCATCAGCTGGATGCACTCACGGGGGCCCTGGTCAGGGGACACCAGTGGCCGGCACAGAGGAGGGGGAGATGCCACCTTCCGGATGATCTCTGCAGCAAACCCCACGGGTACCTTGGGTTAAGATGCCCTGAGGGATTATGGGAGGGGTCTTGTGGTAGGGCAGGGAAGGGAGAATTGGGTCCTAGGAATGCTCCCAGGACTTTTATGTCTCCTGCACAGCTGGAGTGCACACAGCCTTGCTATTCTCCTCAATCTGCCTCAAGTCATGGCCAGAGGAAGGGTCTCAGACTTGGGCCAGGAGAGCTGGGTTTCAGTTCCAAATCTGCTACCACTCTCTATGGATTGGCAGAGAAGATGGTAATTGATCCCTTCGGCCTCAGTCTCCTCATCTGTGAAATGGGGTCAGAGGGCCTCCTCTTGCGGGGTGCTGAGGGAGGAGGTGGGGAAGGTCGTGGCCGGCACCTGTCAGGCTCTCCCCAGGGCTGTAGTTCTGTCACTGGCGAGTCCCACTGTTGTGGTTGAAACCTGACAGCACAGCTCTTCATACCCGTCTCAACACCCAGAGACTACACCACTCCTCACAAAGAGTGATGAGGACACAACCTTCATCATCCAAGACATTCCTGCTCCACCGGGTGAGGCCCACACACCAAGGCCACGGGGCCCAGTGCTCTAGCTCTCTGGTTCTACCACCCTATGCCTCAGTCCCACACCCCACCCCAGACAACCGTCTCTGGCAAAACCAAGAGTTCATCAAGTCTGGGAAGAAGAGGGGCTGGGCTCCTCGCTCCGGGTCCAAGCCCTCAGATCAACGTGGGACTTCCGTCATCCGTGTACATTCTGTACAGGTTGGGCCGTAGCAGGGTAACCTCCCAGAAGGCCTGGGACCCTCCCCTCATGGAGCCTGTGAGGAGAGGCCTCTTCCTCTACAGTCCCCTACTCTCCACCACAGGTTGGCCACTTTGTTGGGGATAGCGAGAGATCACTATTTCTTTATGGTTTTGGGTAGGTGTTTGTTTGTTTGAGACAGGGTGTCTCCCAGGCTGGCCTCAAACTTATTACATAGCCCAAAATGATCTTAAATTTCTGATCCTCACGCATCCCAAGTCTACAGGCATGTGCCCCCATACCTGGCTATACGATGCTGAGGTTTAAACGCAGGGCTTTGTTCATGCGAAGCTAGCACTCTACTGAGTGCTACATCCTGAGCTACATCCCTAGCCTTGATTGTTGTGTTTTTGAAACAGGGCAGTCCATGGCTTGTCTGAAACTCACAATGCAGCTCAGACTGTACTCAAACTTGCTATCCTTTTGCCTCTGCTTCCAGAATGCTGAAGTTACAGGTCTGTGCTACCACACACTGGCTATTAATGACCAACATTACAAACAGGTACACTGAGGCTCACAGGGTGAAGGGGGGCACCAATACAGGCCAGTAAAAAGCAGACATGACAGTAGGCTTGATTTCCACTCGGCCTGTCTAGAGGGTCCCAGCCTCAGGCATCAGACTCCAAGGGCCTCAGACCACAGGCACTGGGAGGCTGTGTGCTTACAAAAAAGTGCGTGCAGATGGAAGTGATCTAGAGCATGCACACACGCGCAGCTGTGTTTTAAAAGCATGCCGACTGCATTGTGATGAATGAAATGTAAATCCATTTCAAAGCATCACAGATTTCTGAATAGCGTCTGTCATCGGGTGTTTCTGCAGTCAGCAGATAGTAAAAGCTGAGGACAGTGTGGAGGCTCCAGCATTCTGTGTGCGGGGCGGCGGGCAGGGGGTTGGGTGTTGGGGGAAGGGGTTGGGGGGTGCATGTGCACGGATGGCACACATGTAGAGGCCAGAGATCGATGTTGAGTGTCTCCCTTAATCGACCTCCATCTTATTTTTAAAGACAGCCTCTCTCACTAAACCTGGAGCTTGCCCATTCGGCTAAACTGTCTGGCCAGCAATCTCCAGGGCTCTTCCTGTCTCTCCCTCCCTAGTGCTGTGCCACCGCACCCAGCTTTTTATGTGGGTGCTGGGGATCCACGCTCGGGTCCTCATGATTGCATGCAAGCACCTTACTGGCTGAGCCGTCCTCCCAGACCCGGGTTTCAGAATCTTCACGGATAAACAACGCAAGCATGATACGAACAATGGCCCTGGGCTGGTCCCCGGGTCCTCTTGCTGTGCCAGGGCTACTGTTCACATCCACTGCATCTCTGTTCTCAACAGTGCTGGCTTCTGTGTCGAAGGCTGCTCACCTGGTCCCCAAGAATGTCGTGCTGGATGAGGAGACCGCCAGCCAAACCCCACTCCTCTCCTTGAGAAGCCCCTGCCCTTCTTTGAGCATCACCTAAATCTTCTCTTAAAAAGAGGCTCATCGGTCACCTCCCAGGGCATCAGATGGAGCATGACAGAGTGCCTTGGAACTCTCAAAGGGCCCTGTGCACACAGGCATCCTCCAACATGGTGGATATAGGAGAAAATGTGAGACTCCCATTAGCCCGTCTCCAAACCACCCAGGCAGATTTTACTGAGCAACTACCCTATTTCAGGTCCTTGACCCAGAGTGCAAAGCTGCACACAGAGTGACTTTGTGAGGCAGGCACCCTGGTGCCCATTTTACAGATAAGGAAACAGAGGCTTAGACCAAAAAGGGATTTACTCAAGATTGTGGGGCAAATGGTTGTGGAAGCAGCTTTAGGCCTAGTCCCCAAAGCTCAGCTCTGGATCCTGCACTTTCCAAGGCTGGAGAAAGCACATCCCAGGAAGCAGCAGGCTTGGACTGAGCCCTATCCGTAGGTCCATGATCCCTGCACCCAAAGGTTGATGTTCTACCTGGAGGGCCTTACCTGGAAACACGGGAGCTCATCTGGGTGGTCTTTCTTTTCCACAGCAGGCAGATGTGGGGCAGGAGACCAAATAGCCCCTGAAGTCTGTTATCTCACCCCTCCCTGACCCCTTAAACCCAGGCCTGAAATGGGAAGGATTTTGGTGGAGGAAGGGGAAAGCCAGGTCTCTATGAATTGAAAGACCATCCATCAAGAGCTCAGCTGTGCCTCTGCCCCACCTTTCTGACTGAGATCCCCTGAAAATCTATAGGACAGCTCTCTGGGGCTGGACAGACATGGTGGGGTGGGGGTGCGGTGGGGGTGGGCCGCAACTGCAGGAGCAGTCTGAGGTCCAGGGAGCCCTCACAGAGGGGGACACGTACCTTCTGCTGAGAGTCCCCAGGAACAGTAGGGTGGGCCTCTGGTGAGTACTTCCTGCAGGATGATGCCCAGGCTGAAGACATCACCTTTGAAGCTGGCCTTCCCAGAGCCCCGCAGCAGCTCAGGAGCCGTCCACAGAAGCTCTGCAATCACAGGAAAGGGTCTCCTGGTGCCTTCTCTGCACCTGAGAGGACCTAGGTTAAGGGCCTCAGGTTCTTCCAGATTAGAAAACCCACCAATTCCAGGTCCCAACACAGAAACTGTGGGGCACTGGAGACCTCCCCCTCCCCTTACTCCACACACACCAATATATCACACCCTACTGGGGGCTCCCTGCCACCAAGCCCACCTTCTGGGGCTAGCTGCAGCCTGGAAGAACAATGAGATTCCAGGAACTCTTTATAACCATGGTCAGTGATCTTGAGCACAAAACGACTGTCCACCACACAGTTCCTGGACTTGAGGCGCCCGTGGGGGAAATGCTGATGGTGCAGATACCGCATACCCTGGGAGGGGACATATGGGGTCACTGAGGAGTGAGAAGGACCATGGAATGTCCACAGGACCCAGAGGCCTTCTGGCCTCAACTCATTTTTTGCATTGTCAGATTTCAGCTCTTGGAGTTACAGACAGTTGTTAGCTGCCTTGTGGATACTAGAATCGAACCTGGGTCCTCTGGAAGAGCAGTCAGCGCTCTTAACTGCTGAGCCATCTCTCCAGCCCAGCATTATCAGATTTGAAAGCTGTGGGAAATCTGAGCCTGTCCCATCTCCCACCCCTCCCCTTAACTCTTAGCTCCTGGGGTGGCTCTCACTCTTATCAGATCGGACAGCAGGGATGCCTTGAAGGTCCAGTCTAGCCTCAGGGCCTCATTCCGCAGCAGGTCCTCCAGGCTGCCACGGGAACAGTGCTCCAGCACCATCGCACTGAACTCAGGGCCTACCAAAAGGCCCAGGAAGGTAGTAACATTCTCATGCCGCATCTCCCGCATCTGCAGAGGCAAAAGGCACCTTGGAGGCCCCTGGGGACTCTTCATCAAGGTCCTGGGATAGACAGATGAGTAATGGGGTATGTGGACGGTGTGAACTGATAGGTGGATGGATGGGCAGATGGACAAGGGGATAAGTGGGTAGATAGAGAGATGGGTCAATAGGTGAGCGGATAATTGAATGGATAGACTGATGGGTAGATGAATACAGACGTTCAGGGACTGGATGAGGGAACAGGTGGATGGATGGGCAGATAGACACACTGATGGATAAATGGATAGATGGGTAGAAGAGTGAACGAATGAATGAACAATGAGTGGCAGCATCGTGGACAGATGCATGGAGGAGCTGTCAGGACCTCCACAGAGTCAGGTCTGGGTCTGTTTCTCAACCTGACTGATGCCATTGATCTGAACACTATGGGTCCTCTCCCTCCCCCGCAGTCCACAGGACTGCAGGAGGATGGAGAGCAGAAGGGCTCTTGCTTGCAGTGACGGAAAGCAACCTCCCCAAGGAGGGCCCAGCCTGGGCAGATCAAACCCTTGTCTGGCAAGGCCTTCTTCACAAAGATGGCTCAGAACTCAACTTCATGGGGAGGGATACCTGCATGTTCTCCCTCCCTGAGTCTGGAGAGACCAGTAGACAGCCTTTAGAGCATAAGGAAGAAGTCAGATCTCCCAGGCTCAAAGGCATGCCACTTGCTAGGCTGTTCTATACCTATCCTGCCCTCCTCACAACTCTCCTGGACTGGGTAGTGTTGGCTCTGCCTTACAGGGAAGCCAGGTATTCCATGGAGGCAGGACACCAGGAGGTCTTCCTGGGCTCTGCCCTCCCTCCCATGTGCCTCTTTGATGGTGATAATCTTGGGGGAAGGTGCTTGTGCAGTCCATGATGGTGACTGAAGCTCCCTCAGGAAACAGAACCCCTTCTCCTAAGCCCAGAACTCTGCCCTGCATATGAGCAAACAACAGATGCAGAGATGGATACAGGGAGGCAGACATAGGCTGAGGACCCTTGGTGGTACCCAGAGCCCATTGCTGGGGGAGGAAGAGCTGTGCCACACAGTTATGGAGAGGCTTGTGTTGGGACGTTCACATGGCTTGAGGGATGCTGGTGTGTGTGGTGGTGACCATGCTGATGACTAACTGATGAGACGCTGTCACTAGGCAGTGATAACAGTGAAAGCATTGACTCTCAGAGGCCAATAGCATGCCCAGGGAGCAGGGACCAATGCAGACCAGTGAGGGTGTCCTGACCATGTGCCTCCCTGGCCCCCTGCACCCCTCCATCTACAGTCCTACCTTCCTCAGAAAGCTCAGGCTACTTGGCCGCAGCTCAGGAGCCATGCCTGCTTCAAACTTCTTCAGCCACACCCAATCTCCCTGTTGAAGCAAAACAAGAGTTTGAGTCAGCTGGTGGTGGTGTACACCTTTAATCCCAGCACTGGGGAGGCAGAGGCAGGCAGAGTTCTGTGAGTTCAAGGCCAGCCTGGTCTACAGTGCGTGTTCCAGGATTGCCAGGGCTACACAGAGAAACCCTGACTAAAACAAACAAACAAAAACCAAAAAACTTTTCTGAAGAGAAACAGAGGAGGAGGAGTGGATTGGTGGGGGGAGGGAAAGGGGGAAGACTGGGAGGAGAAGAGGGGGGAGAACCATGGTCCGGATGTGAAAAAAAGTATAAATAAATAAATGAACAAACAAACAACAAACAAATATGACATGAACACTCAAAAACAACAACAACAAAAAAGAACAAACGTTGCCTGATTTAGCTCTCTAGCTGGATGATCACAGGACAATCCCACCACCCCTTGGGCTTAGTGTCTCCCCTACACGTGCACCCTCTTCTGTGTTCCGAGCTGGGCATAGCCTGGTCGATGGGAGCAGTAAGTAGACTTTTTCTGAGACTCAGGGAGGTCCAGGGCCAGGCTCTGGCTGGTGGACCTGAGGCCCACTCCTCACTTTGCCTCCCTGGAGCCCTGTGACCTGGGTAGGTAACTTCTAGGCCGAGCCTCGGCTTCCAACTCTGCAAAGGCAGGCTGCCAACAGATGAAGACTGAAGAGGTCCAGCCAGGAAGCAGGTTCCAGCTGGAGGCCAGCTTTACCATGAAGGGTTCAGGTACCTGGGATCCCCAAGCTGTGACTAGGGGTTCCAGAAGAGACGTGAGAGGCGTGCAGGAGAGGACGAGACCCAGCGCTCAGTGTGGTCCCAGCCCTCTGCTCTGGTCCCTGGTGGGTTGCCTCGGCACAGCCTCACCTGCAGCCTGTTGGCTACTGTGTTTTGTACGTCATTAAAGCCTTCTTTTGGTAGGAAAAGGAAAAGGTGGGGTGGCCTGGGCAAAAAGGTGGAAAATAAGCAACAAGAGCCTTGTGCTGCTTCCTATGGAAACAATTAGCCAAGCTCAGTTGCCATGGCAGCCATAGGTAAAGAACCACACGTTAGTAAGTAGTTGAACTTGAGAATAACAGCATCTGAAAAATGGCTGTGTTCTCAGCAGCCATAACCTTGCTTGTCTGACCTTTGACCCTGTAGACTCCCTGTCGGCTGGAGGCCCAGCTTCTACCTGGAGGTGCCTGTGGCTGGGTACTGCCTTCACCCTGGGATTTAGAGACTAGAGATCTCACTGCTTAAGCAGGTGGGGGATCTGGGCCAAGGCCAAAGCTAAGTAGCTGAGGCTGTGATTCCCAAGGTCAGCCCAGGAACCATGTTGGTGGGAGCTAGGTGTCCTGGTTCCCCTTCTGGGGCTGCCGTCCATGCGCTAGGGGAACCAGGAAAGTCCCAACAGATGGGGGCCCCAGAAGCCAAAGACTGTGTCTTTGATAGACTTCTTCCAAACTGGTCACAGCCTTCCAGGCCTGGTGTGGGGTGATGACAGCCCTCACCTGGTACAGGGCGACATTGGTATGCTCCAGGAGGGCTGGTAGGCTCCTTGCTGACCCCTGGATCACCGACCCTGGGCTCCCACCTTCCACCACGACTCTTGACTCAGTTCCACTGTCCACATGCAGCCTCTGGGACAGGTGCCGGGGTGGTCAAGAGGCCAGACCCAGCCTGCCCCTCTGCCTACCTGCCCACCCTGCCCAGGTCTGCCCACCCACCCGCCGGCTGGGGGTCTGCTGGAGAAAGGTGAGATCCTGAGCTGTCAGCAGGATCCGATGGGGGCCCCGCACCAGCTGCAGCTGCTGGAGGCCTAACCTGGAAGTGGGAGACAGTGGGGTCTCAGTTAGGCGATTGGCCCTGCCTCTGACTCAGCACCCACCTCCCAGTCTTCCCACATCTCCTTCAGTGCCAGTTTCAGGGCTGGCAGGCACCAAGTACTGTCTACACAGAGCCTATGGGCCTTGGGCTCAGGTCTGCAACTTCCCAGGACCTGACTGGCCTACTGGTGCCTAGACCAGTTTCCTTGAGGCCTTGCTAGAGGTGAGAATGGACGGCTGCCCTCTTCCAGATATGGCTGAGGCTCCGGAGCATCTGAATTCAGGCACATGAGGGGAGATGTCTGCAAAGGTGAGGGATCCTTGGGATGGACCTGACTAGCCCCTCACTGTTCAAACAGGAGCCTGACGCTCAGAGGCAGACTCTCGTCCAGCATCATAGGCTTCTTTCTCAAGACTCACACAGACCTCTCAGGAGTCAGCCAGGGCCCCTGGCTCTTCTTGGGTGAAGCTAGGAGAGGGAAAGGTGGCAGTGGGCCCCGAGATCAGAAAGTGAGGATGGAAAAAGCCCCTGTAGTTTGCCAATGGAGGCCCCCATAAGCCAGGGACACAGAAAGCCTGAGCCAGGCCCACCAGCCTCACCTGATGAGATAGGCAAGAATTCCACCAACCAGTGCCAGGACACAGGCCAGCGTCAGAGTCAGGAGGCCCCCCGGGGACTGCACACCTGTGCAGGGCAAGACAGGTATCAGGAAAGCAGTGAGCATCCCCTCACAGCCCTGCTACTGCCTTCTCACATCCTTGTGAGGTCTCTAGCCACCCCTGCCTGTCCCAGGCTGAAGCCCTCAGAGGGTCTGGCCTGGCTTTGTCTTCAAGACTGTCAGTGGGAGGACAGGGTCTCTGTTCTGTTCTCTCCTTCTCCTGAGAGTGAGCAGTGGTGGAACAGGAGGCCAGAATCACTATTTGTAGAAGAAAAGAGGGGCAGATGAGCAGGTGAGGGCTTCAGCCCCTCCCTCCCCAGGAGGCTTCTTGGTATTCATGTTCAGTCTAGAAGGTGGATGATCCTGCCTGGCTGGGTAGGCTGCAATGAGCATGTACTCGGGGGAAGAGCTGATGTGTAAGGACCATGGAGGCAGGGGGTGTGGTTCAGTGCTCGAGTGCTTGCTTATGATAAGAAATACACAGGTTACAGAGCAGATGTGGTCAAGCAAGTTGAGGTGGCACTGGGGTCAGGAATACAAGCATTCCTGTCAAGGGAGGCCTGCTGGGGTGGTGTGTGTCTGGGAAGGTGCAGGAGCTGCTGTGTCTGTAGATTAGGGCTGGAAGAACAGGGTTGGCCGAGCCTCAGACAAAAGGAGGCAGAGAAAGTTTGAGGCAGGACAGGGACCTATACAAGCCCAGTCGCCTGTCACTGCTGCCATAGTGACCATGTGTGCATTAGGGAATGTGCTTGTACATATGGGACTGTACACATGTGTGTGCGCTTCTCTGTGTTCATAGTCATATGCGTCACAAAGGATGATGGCCAGGATGGATGAATGACAGAACTGTGTGGGACTCTTGCCCCGCACTCCCCAGTGGACATAAGGAAAATGAATCCTGTACTTGGAGTCAGACGATTTGGATTCAGCATGAGCTCAGCCACTGACTTCTTGTGTGACTCTGGCAAGTCACCAAAGCTTTCTGAACTTCAGTTCTTTAATTGTGTCTATGGGGGAATGGCTTACTCACAAGGCTGTGGAACACTTAGGAGATCTAGGGGGCATCTCTGGTCCTGATCATCCAAGGGAGGCCTTGCTGGTCTCCTAGTGCTTCTCAGCTACTGGTCAGGCCTCCCATGAAAGGTCAGAGCTCCTCTTTATAGTTGCTCTTTCCCCCTTTGTAGGACTATTCACATAGAGAGTTTTAGTGAAGAATGGGTAAGTAAGCAGATGGAAAGATAAGATAGGTCGAATGATGGATGTGTGTGTGGGGGTGGGTGGGTAGATGAGGGATAGGTGGGTTGGTGGTAGGTGGATGGAAGAATAGGTAGGCCAGTGAGAAGATGGATGGATGAATAGATGAATTGGTATGTGGATGGATGGATGAATGGATGGATGGATGGATGGATGGATGGATGAATAGATGAATTGGTATGTGGATGGATGGAAGGAAGGATGGGTGTATGGATGGGTTGACAGATGAATGACCAGACAGATAAGAGCTTAGTGGGTGGACAGTAAATTACCTCTTATGCATAGTGTGTTGGGGTCGAACCAGCAGCTGGCATCATGGGCTGGAGGGTTCCTTCCAGGAAAGTGTATAGCCTTTCCCAGGGGCTGCACCTGCCATGTGCCTGTGTCCAGAATGTGGGTGGGAGCCAGCTGGCTTCCTTCACCATCTGTGTCCAGGATGACATATTGGGCTAGCCTTCTGCCTTTCCCATCCATCCGGATTCTCTGGCTAAAGCCAGCCACATCAAGAGCTCTTGTGTGGTCCCCTAAGTGAGCTCCCGAGAGCCCTGCTCCATGGTTCTCAGAGCGGTTCAGGGCATGGGCCAACAGGATGACAGCATCATAGATAGTTCCAAAGAGTGGGGACACCTGTGGAAGAGAAAGTCCTCCATCCTGTCACCCTAGACATCGCAGGGGCCTGCAGGACTGTTTAGACTGTTGTCCTCTTCCAACAGTCCACTCTTGGGTCACACATTACCCCAGCCCCACTGAGCAGCCTCAGCGCCTCCATGATTGCCGCCACTACTGTTCTGCCTCTAACTCACATGTATCGTAGGCATCTCAAACCTTCCAAAAGCAAAAGTCTGGGTTCTAGCAGGTTCTACCTCATTGCTCTTTGTTCAGGCCCTCAGAGCTCCACTCAGGAGTCATCTCCTCATGGAGGCCTTCTTAGATCCATCCTGCCTCCATTGTCCATTCCTGTATTCCAACCTCACTCCATCCCTTGATCCTTGTCTGCTTTCCTGGCAGAACCATCACTGTTTGAATTGGTTTCTCTTCTTTCTGGGTTATTGTTTGTGTTCCTCAGTAGGATGAAGCCTGTCTTTTTTATCACCAGGTCCCTGACACCTGACTGGTGGCACATGAGAAACTCAATTCACAGCTCTAAAAGATGAATAGCCTTCATCGGCACCTGCACCCCTGCCACCACCTCAGGCCACTGCTCTTTTTCTTCCTTACGAAGCAGGCACTGGAGTTCAGCTGAGACCCATAAGCCAAAACCAAACCAGCAGCCACATCCTGCCACTAGCACTTTTCAGGTTCACAGTGGTGACCTCGAAAAACCTCTCCCAACACCTTCTTCCTTCAGTCTTCACAGCTCACTAGAGAGGTTTGAGTCAAGAGAAGTGGAGTGTCACAAGAGAAAGAGCAGATGGAAATTAAAATTATGGGGACTGAGTACACTGTCACTGGAAGTCACAACGCAGCAGAAGGGAAGAATGGAGAGACAGAGATATATTAGATAGATAGACAGATAGATAGATAGATAGATAGATAGATAGATAGATAGATAGATAGATAGATAGATATAGAAGATAGATAGATAGATAGAAGATAGATAGATAGATATAGAAGATAGATAGATAGATAGATAGATAGATAGATAGATAGATAGATAGATAGATAGATAGATAGGTAGGTAGGTAGGTAGGTAGGTAGATAGATAGATAGATAGATAGATAGATAGATAGATAGATAGATAGATAGATAGATAGATAGAGATAGAAGATAGATAGATAGATAGATAGATAGATAGATAGATAGATAGATAGATAGATAGATAGATAGATAGATAGATAGATAGATAGATAGATGGCACAAGCCAATACCTATGGGCTAGGCAGACAGACACAGGTCATGTGGCCACAGTAGGGTGTAGATGGCTAGCCTGGTGGGTCCCTAGCCCAGGCTAGGAAGGCCTGTGACGGGTAAAGTGCGCACACATACTGGCTTAGGGCCCCACCTTCCAGGCTGAAGAGAACCTGAAACACCCACCTGCTCCGGCTCCAGCTGGGAAGCAGCCCCTCCACTCATCTTGGTAGCAGTGAAGGCATGGTTCTCAGGACCAGAGTCCAGGCTGACAGTGAGTACTGCATCGTAGGCCTCCTGAAAGGGCCCACGGTCATCCAGGGCCAGGTAGGAGCGGTTGCCGTAGGGCAGAGCAAAGAGCAGAGTGTCGTAGGGCAGGAAGACCAGTCTCCCGTCTGTCAGGCCCTCCTTCCAAGCGCAGCGCAGCAGAGTGCTCTGCTCCATGCCCCCCAGCAGTGCCGAGTGCATGCACAGCACCACAACTGGGGGGGGGCATGCCAGGGTCACCTTGGCACTTCAGCCCTTGCCAGAAACCCAAATCCTAAGGCCCTCAGAGCTCCTAAAATCTGTGGTCACACTTCTAACCCCAGCCCCTAAGCATCCTGGGTATGAGTGAGATTTGACCTCAGTCTGACCCCATAGCCATTATGGCTGAGGCCACCAAATATAGGTGAAAAAAAAAATCCTCTTGATGGTGGATACCCTTGTATTAAGATGACCCTTCCGACCTTCCACCCTAGCATGCCACACAGCACCTGCACCAGCTTCTCATCCACCCCACCCCTCAGGCCCTGATAATTAATGGCTGATATGTATCAACAGCTTTCTATGGCTGTCCCCATGTGCCCTTACATTTAGTCATTCACTACTGCATGTGGTGATATACACACATGTATGTGTAACGCCAGCACTCAGAACACTGAGACAGCAAGGCAGGAGGATTGTGAGTTTAAGGCCAGCCTGGGCTTACATGGCAACATCCTGTCTCAAAAAGAAAAAGTTGTAGTAGCATGAAGATGTTTGAAAATTCAATATTTATCATTATTGAATTTTCAGGAGAGGAAATTTGGGAACAGAGATGTTTATGAGTTTCTCTAGAACATATAAGGACCTTAGTACTAGAGCTGAGACTGGATCAGGACTCATTACCACTTTATAAGACTTAAAGAGGTGTGTGTGTGTGTGTGTGTGTGTGTGTGTGTGTGTGTGTGTGTGTGTGTTAAAATAGAGTCTTGTCATAAAGTCCACACTAACCATGAATTTACAATGTACTCCAGGTTGCTTGAGTCTGTGTGGGATTATAGATGTATGCCATCATGCTTATTTTTTTTTTATTAAGATGATTTCCAAGGCCTGGAGAGATGGCTCAGAGATTAAGAGCATTGACTGCTCTTCCAGAGAACATGGGTTTAATTCCCAGCAAACACATGGCAGCTCACAACTGTCCGTAACTCCACCTCCAGAGGGTCTGGCACATTCAATTCAGACATATATGAAAGCAGAAACACCAATGCATATAAAATAAAAATAAGTAAATTATTTAAAAAAAATTATTTCCGTATTAGAAAACAAATCCTTAAATGTGCATGCTTTGGTCGTTTGGGTACATTTGAAAATTGTAGAGAAAAAAAATCACCGTTACTTTATCTGAGGAATGTTCATCACCCCCACTATCAATCCCGCCCTTCCTCCTGGTCCATTGCCATCTCAATGGATTGCTTTTTCTGGGTATTTCCTCTAAAGGGATTCATCTGACATGGGACCCTTAATGTCTGACTTCTTTTACTTAAAGCACTCCAGGTCCATCTTGGTCATGGCATGTGTCAGTACTGAATTACTTACATGGTTGTATGATATTCCGCTGTCAGACTGACCACACTTTGCTTCATTCATAATCAGTCCGTGACCTTAACTGTGGCTCTGAGTGGCACTTAAAGGTCTAAGCACTGAGAGACAATTGGGTTAGGAGGGCTCTGCCTTCATCTACACTAGTCCATGGATGGGTTTATAATTGGTGGCATTGTTGGGGGGTGATGGGAAGTGGGACCTCGCTGGAGGGAGTGGATCCCTGGGACCATGCCTCTGGAGGTTATCCTCACCCTTTCTGACTCTGGTTCCTGGTGCCATGAGGTGAGCAACCTCTACCACATGCTCTCACCACCATGATACCCTGGCTCACCTCAGGCCCAGAGCAAGGGGACCCAGCTGACCTTGAACTGGAGCTATGACTGAAAATAAGCCTCCCTTCTTCTGAGCTGTTTCTCTCAGGTACTTTTTCACAGTGAAGAAATGCCAACTACAGCCCTCAGTAACAAGGGGTCCAATTGCCTCCCCAGGCACAAAACAGAGGGGAACCTACCCAGGGTAAAGGTCCACACAGACCTCCTCTGCTCCTTTGCTCTCTTCCTACTTCAGGTCCTTGACAGACTTGCAACCATGGCAGAGAAGGCCACCATTGGCTGAGAGGAAGTCAGGTTCCTACTGCCATCCTTTTCCCTAGAAAACCCAGGAATATGGAGCGACCACAGAAGAACGGAGGACTCCCTGTGGGGCCAGAGGCCCCTCATGACACAGAGGTCTGAGCCTGGGTGGAGTGCTTTCCTTGGCTGAGATGGCTGTGTTGTTTGGGTTGGTGGCCATGAGTTGTCTGAAACCTAAACAGTGGGAGGAACCCCTGAAGAAAGACCCAGTGGGATAGGCAGCCAGAGAGCTGTGGCCATATCCCACATGCTCTGCCACTGTTCTATTGAGGGCTGTCCCCCAGACATGCCTTTTCTCTTAGGGGGGAGTTGGAAGCACTATTTTGTACCTGGCCATGAGGGAGAGCTGAAAACTACATAACTAGGGAGAAAGCCAGTGCAGGGCACCTCTTTGACTGGCTATGTCCATCTCCTCTTCCCTCCCCTGTGAACTGCCTCGTGTCATCGGAAGAACTATTGAAAAGCACACAACATTGGAAAGAAAGAGCATTGAAAGCACAGACAGGTTTGGGGGGCTTACCAGGGGGCACACAACTAATAGGGCCAGCATGGAATTCCTACAGTGCCTCTCACCATTCTGCCTTCTGCATATGAATCTCAGCATTATGGCTGGAACTCAGTTCCCTGCCACGGGGGCTGAGGCATGGTCTCATGGGTTCCTTAGCATCTCCCACACTGTCCATGAGGAGTCAAACTGTCCCTCATCTTCCTTAGCCGTGTGTGAGGTGTGTTCCCAGCACTCCTTGCACTAGCTGGCACTTCTGTCTAGGATGCTCCTCCCTCATGTCTATTCTGCAGTTGACTTCCCATTCATTGTTCTGTCCCACCTTAATGTCACATCCCCTGGGAAATACTCTTCACATCCAAGCAGGTCATCTCCTTTTTATTCTGTTCATGCTCTAGCCTCTGAGATCTAGCCTGTTACTGCCACATCCCTAGAGCTCAGCCAGAGGGTAATGGCACCTCAGTTCTGCTACAATCTAGGCTCACTTAAACATTGCTGATGCTTCCACTGAAGAAATATGTGTAGAAAAAAATCCAACCAACAACCTAATATCTAATGCATAAGTCCCAACACTGAAATACAAGAAACGTGAAAAACCAAGGCAATGTGACTGTTTGAAAATCAGTAATTACACAGGAGGGTCCACAAAGAGAGCAGAGTAGATGAAATTCCAAATGAAGAGTTCAAAACATGATTGCAAGAATGTTCAAAAGAATCAAAGAGGATACAAAGAAATTACTGGATGAGCTAAAAGAGGACACAAATAAACAGCAAATGGAATAAGTCAGGGCATGATATGAAAGGTGATCAATACAAAGAACTACTGAAGAAAAGACAGCAGGCAAGGTGACTTAGTAGGTAAAGACACTGGCCACCCAATAATGCAGATCCGACAGCCTGTGTTCAGTACCCAGAACACACGTGTATACCATGGCATGGGCATCCACCATCCACATAGTCACATCATACACATCATCATCATTACCGATTTAAAAAGAAACACTTAAAAAGTCAAGTTCAAATATTGGAACTGAACAGTTCAATAACTGAAATAAAAACCTAGTAGAAAGCCTCAGAGCAGAATGAATCAAGTTAAGAGAGAGAGTATTAGGTCTTGAAGTCCAAGCACATGAATTCAAATATTCAGACAGTGGTGAAGATAATAAGAAAGTGTGAACAGAACATGGGAGATCAATTCAGTGCCACCAAAGGACCAGATCTGAGAGTCATGGACATAAAGAAGGAGACTTTCAAGTTAAATGCATCAAAAATACATTTAATAAGAACAGCAGAAAATTCCCCAAATCTAGTGGGCTATCCAGATACAGGAGGCATTTAGAATGCCAGAGAGACAAGACATCCCCATATCCTATTATAGTTAAAACACTGAGTATACAGAGCAAAGAGTGTATGTTGAGAGCTGAAATAGAGAAGCACCAAGTCACATCTAGAACAGGTCTATCGTAATAATAGCAGATTTCTCAACAGAGAATCTAAAAGCTAAGAGGTTATGGACAGTAGTTTAATCCCTGAAAGAAAATTAACTGAGAACATGGATTACTATACCCAGCAAAGCTATCATATTATCCTTCTATGTAAAACAAAAGTAAAGACATTCATGACCACTTAGCTAGCATGACACACAAATGAGAAAGATAAACATATCCATGAGGACACGAGAAAGAATAAACTACACTAGACAAATACATAAGCAATTTAGGATTGGGAAAGCACCAAATATTACAAAAATAACAAAGTGGCAGAAATGAATGCCTACATTTCAGTAAAAATCCTGGATGTTAACAGTTTCAATTCCTCAATTGAAAGACATAGAGTAACAGATTAGATTTTAAAAAGCAAAAACAGGACCCACCTATGTGTTGTCTAGAAGAAACACCCCTCACTGACAAAGACAGCCTTTTGGTGAAAGGATAATAAAAGATATTCCAAGTCAATAGAACTGGAAAGCATGCAACTGTAGCAATTCTAACACCTAGCTAAATAGACTTCAAATTTTAAAAAGTCATAAAAGATAAAGAAAGTCAGTATACTTGGCTAAAAGGATGATCTATTAGAAGGATACTGCAAATATGAACACATAGGCACCAAACACTGAATTTCATGAACCATACTGGATGTAAAGGTGCTGATTGATCTTAACACAGTAAGAGTGGATGACTAATTTGCTGCATTTTGGGACACAAAGCAACTCTTAACAAATAAAAAAACCTGAAATAAGTCTATTCTATCTGATAACAATGTAATAAAACTATAAATCAATAGCAAGAGAAACTGCACAAAAGTGGAGATTGGACAACACAGTACTGAACAATGAATGGATCATCAAAGAATTTGGAGGGTGAATTTTTTAAATTCCTAGAATCAAGTGAAAATGAAAATACAACAGATCAGAGCCTGTGGGATATAATGAAAATAGCTCTAAGAGCTACATATATACACACATATCTGTGCACACACGCTGTTCTACTTTATTTCATTCTCAATTTTATCCTTTTTATTCTCCCTACTTATTTATTTGTTTGTTTGTGTTTGTTTCATTTATAATGCTAGTCATGATTAGATCGTTGTTATACTCCTGGAACTTTCATTTCAAAGGCAACCGCCAAGAATGCCCTGGGCTTCACAACCAACATTTGAACCAGAGCTTATGATCCTGTGGGTCTGACTGACTACTGTGTGGCAAGTTCCTTGCTCTCTCTGGGCTGCCAAAGGAAGCCTTCATCAAGGATAGCTTACAGGGTTGTTATCCAGATGCTTGACAAGTGCTTAGCCCAGTTGATATTGACAGGGCTTCCTTGTGGCCATGTGAAGTTCAAGCTGCCTACAGCAGGGAGGGACCCAGACATACTTACTTTTCAGATCATGCACACTGTGGATCTGCTTGCAAACCTCCATGGCCTCCTTCTCTCCGGGTCCCAAAGAGGTCACCAGTCCAATGGACAGCCCATGGGCCCTGAAAGCTGTGGCCAGCTGCTCAGCTGTGGCTACCCAGATGTCCTGGTGAGAGGACACAATGGCCAAGCGAGCCCAGCCAAAGTGCCTCATGACAGACAGTAGCACATGGGCAGCAGAAGGCAATGTGGACACCAACTCACCTCCTCCCTCTGGAGCCCCACAGGCCCAGGAGAAGAGGGACTTGCCCCAACTTTGGGCCAGCAGGGCTGCTGCTGGGCAGTATCCAGGATTGACAGGGCCCACAAAAGCAGCCACTGTGTTCCTGTGGGCCACGAATGTGGCCAGGGCATGAGGGGTATCACAGCTTGTGGGGAGGACCTTGAAATCCAGCTGTGAACCCAGCAGCAGTGAGGCATCCTGGTTGATTCGATCCACAGCTAGCTGAGTAGCCATGCTGGGGAGTGCCTGGGCAAAGATGGGGTCACAGTCCCAGGGACCCAGCACCCCAAGGGTAAAGGTCTCTCTTGCCCATGCTGGCAGAGAAAAGGAGTCAGCCCACAGAAGGACACCCCAAAATACCACAGAGAGAGCTGATATGGAAGAGGCTGTCCTCAGATGACTGACGTTGAGCCCCCATGGGCTCTGGCAGGGCAGGCAGGTCTTCCTGGGCGGTGCTGTCCAGTCCTGGCATTCAAAGTGCAGGGCCTGCTGCAGTCCTGGGGGAGGAGTGTAGACAAGCCTTGCGTCTAGCCTTTCTGCCATTTCTCATATTGGTACATAAGATACTTGGAGCCATGATCTGAAGGACTCCCTAGGACTGGCCCAGAGCTATGATGTCCAAGCTGAGTCCCAGGCTAGAGCTCAAACAGGACATTGTCTACAGAAATAGCATTGAGACCCAACCCCTTGCCGCCCCCTGCAGACTAGCCTCCGAGGCTGGCTGAGCCTCGTCTTCCTCCTCGGAAAATACGAACTGCAAAACTGCTCAGAAGTCTTACCGTGGTGACAAAATGGCATCATGGACAGCATTGGCATAATGCCAGTGCTCAGGGACCCCGTGTCCTGCCTCTTCCACCCTGTGATGGCGGTTTTTTTTTTTTTCACTCATCTTTAGGAGGACCAAGCTCTCGCTGCCCTGCCACTGTTCTCTACAAGCTTAGCTCCACCCAAAGGTCCTGGCTGCTGGGTCCAAGGCCCCGAGAGCAAAGCACCCGTGCCAAGTGCTGTAGCTCACGTGCTGGGTGTGTCCAAGAGAACTGGGGCTACAGTGTTCACACTACACATGTGTGTTCCATTCCTGGCACCTTTCACAGACCTGCCTGGACCAAATGGCTTCTCTAACCTACTGTATAGAGGAAGAAACTGGAGGAACTGGCATGGAGTTAGTAGAAAGATGGGGTGTAACCCAAGTCCACTCAGCTCCTCTTCCACCTCAAACATGACCTTCTCAACCAGGATCCTTGGACTTCCCTCCAAGTACAATTGTCTTATCCTAGAAAGCATCAGTAAGATTCCTCGACCTAAAGCCCTGCTGGCCAGACTCAGTGTCTCAAGAATTCTGTAGCCAGTGGTCTGCAGGGACTCACAGAGAGCTGAAGAGCCTAACAGGTCAGCTTCAGAATAAGGCAAGGGCTAGCTTTCACTGTGTCTGATTCATGGTACAGAATCCACATCCCTCGTCATCCCCCTCTATCTGCTGTTAGAGGCTCTGGGTACCACCCTGAAGCCCTTCTTGGCCTCTGCTGAAAACCTGCTATAGCCTCTCCTCCATCCACAGGGCTCAGCTATCTTTCTGTCCACACCATTTATGTAGTCACATTGAGAACCCCAGGAAAGAATAAGATCTGTTCTGGCCCCCCAGGAAACTGCCAGGTAAGTAGGGAGGCAGATCTCAGCCAAGGGAAGAGTTATCTATGAGTTTGGGCCATAGACAGAGGATGAGTGGGGATGAGCAGGGGTCAGTGAGGGCTTCCTAGAGCAGACAGAGCTCGCTTTAACCCTACACTTGGAGATGTAGCTCAAGAGAAGGGAAGGTTTTCTTTGAATGACATCAAAAAGGGTCTGGATAGGGCAGCTCTCTAGAAATCATGTTTGATGCTGAGAGAGAAGGGCCTTGGAACCATATAGAAGACTCACTTACTAGCTCCTAACCTTGGGCTAGACACTGAGGTTCTCTGAGCCTCAGTTTCCCAACCTGCAAAATGAAGGTGCAAATCGTTACCTGGTAGACTGTGGAAACTAGAATGTGTCGTGTGTATGGTGGGGATGAGTGCTCTGTACTTACTAAATGGAGCCATCTCTCCTCTTCCTCATCACCACCCCACCATCTTCAGATCTTTGCAGGGAGGCAGAAGACGCAAAGAGAGCGGAGCAGGAAGGAGGTAGGAGGCTGAGTCTCAGCCTCCCGCAAGGCCTCAGCCACTCCATCTGTGGAGTTTCCAGGGTGTAGGGCCAACACTTTGCCCTACCCACGGAAACCTACAACTCTGCTTCTCCAATTCAGGTCTGGAGGATGAAAGGCTGTCCTCCAGTTTGCCTTGAGCCCTGTGAACCCAGCTGCCCCCTGTTGTGATACTCAAAGTGACCTCCTAGCATCCAGCTGAGGTCCACTCACCCTTGGGGCTACAGGATGAGCTCTGGCCATATAGTGTCTTTGCCTGTCTCTAGATGAGAACCAAAACATGTGCCTTCATTGGTCAAAGCGGCAGTCACTTCCCTCACAGTCTGTTTCCCAAATCGTCCCTGACTCAGAGTTTGCTGGGAGCTCCAAGGAGACTCTTAACTCTCATTTTTAGAGGAGGAAATTTATTCTGGACAGATAGTGACTTGTCCAAGATCTCACAAAAGGTGGGACCAAATCAGAGCCAGAACTTAGCCTCCAGTTTCCCAGTCAAAGAATCAATACCCACCAAATCCTCATGCTTGCACTTGCTCTCAATCTCTCTCTCTCTCTCTCTCTCTCTCTCTCTCTCTCTCTCTCTCTCTCTCTCTCTCTCTCTCTCTCTCTCTCTTCATCTATCTAACCTATCTAGCTATTCTTCTATCATCTATCTATCTACTGCATATGGAGCATCAGAGCCTTAAGGATGTAGATACCTAACTCGATCACTCTATGTCCAGACAAGGACACTGAAGCTCAGAGAGGAGGCTGCACGTTGGTCCTGAAAAACACTGGTAGGACCCCTGACCTGAGATCTTGCTGGTCAGACTCAGTGCCTCCAGAATCCTGCCGTCAACGGCCTGAAAAGACACACAGAGGGCTCACGACATTAGCAGGCCAGTTGTAGGACACAGCAGGGGCCCCCTTTCACTACAGCTCTGGCCCTGATTTGTAGCACACAGTCCAGACCTTTCTGTGCCCTGGTTCCCTCAACTGTGCAAAGACAGCTCAGTGTGCATCTTAAGTCTCTAAATGTCCATCAGCACTGATGTTCCACGTGCTAGTAGAACACCTAGAGACGGGGATCTCTGTCTCTGAACTTAGCCGTGTTCTCCACCAAGTATTCCCCCCATGGGTGTAAGCTCCTCTGGTCCCTCTGCAATGGCCACAGTAGTTGAAAGGGCTACCTGAAGTTGGAATGGGATTTGAATTTTTTAGAATTGGAGATGGCCTTAGTGTTAGCCACTGCTTGGTTTATGAGGCCGAGCACACAGAGTTAAAGGCTCCCATCGGAGCCCTGGAACTCAGAGATGGAGAAGCTTTTGTCTGCATGAAGACACCAAACCAGAAAGAGTGACAGCAGCCTACAGGACATGGATAGAGAATTCCTATCAGCCCAGGGTCACCCCCCTGACCCCGGCCTTCTCTTCAGGGCATGCTCCCAGCATACTCACCTGCCATGGTGAGCCTTTAGAGTGGACACTGCATCATTGTCAGTCCTGAGTTTCTCACACCGGGTCCTCAGAGGCCACACTCTCTGACCTGGGGCCTCCGGTTTTCAATGTGGTGCCCTGGCTACCGCTCCTGTTGTCTGACGGCTTCCTGAGACTCCTGAGACTTGGGGAGTGCCTCAGATATGGCTCATTCCCTCTCTGTCCCCCTTAGGAGCCCAGAGAAACCATTTGGAAAATTGAATCTGTTCAGACCCCAGGGCTCTGGGGAGCCACCTCAGAAAGGAAGGGAGAGTTGAGGATAGGAGGGAGGGAGAGAAGGCAAGAGAGTTCTTCAGCACTGTGGACAGCTCCAGTCACGCTAGGGCACCCAGGAGGCAGGGGGTCTGGACAAGTCCCAGAACCTAGCATCAATAAGCATCCACAAGTGCACAATTCATTCTACTCACAGAGGTGCTATTACTACTTTCATTTTAAAGATAAATTAAGTCCATCCCAGAGAGTTTGGTCATTTGATAGGGTGCAGAACCAGTGAGCAGCATGGCCAACTGATTGCAGCTTCAGGCTCCTGCTTATTGCACCATGCTGGTTGGTCATAAATGAGACGGTTTTTCTACCCTCCTTTTGGTGTGGATAAGACCTCAGTCCAGTGGGCTTACCCACGGCCCTCCTCCACCTGCTTCCTCTTACCTGGGCAATCAGCTTTTCTCGATGGCCCCGTGTCTGCCAAGGGCTGGCATCATGCCCCACCTCACCCCTTAGGCTACCTTGTCAAGTGGAAAGATGTTTGTTTCTTTGTCACCTCATTCATTCAACTGGAACTTACGAAGCACTCAGTTCTCAGTTCTGCCATGGAGTGAGTCAAAGTCGCTTCCCCCACCCCCCAATCACGCCCCCAGTTCCTGCCGTTTCCCCCAAACTCATCTGTCTCCTAGGCGTCGCCCTACGTAACTGAGGCCCCATCATCATATGGGAAGAACAAAGGTTTCCACTCTTCACAGACTTTTTCTATCAGGGATAGGGAGGGGCACAAGAGTCTACAGATAATAAAGCAGGCAGATGTCATTTTACTGCTGAAAAGTGACAGATGCTGCAAAATGAGTCAGAGAACATCAACTACCATATACACAACTCAGCACAAAAGTTTTCTCTTACGATGCAGTCTTCAGCATGATTTTAACAGTCAAGGAAGAGAAGATATGTCGTAAGCTCATTTGGGCTGTGTATTTTTATATAGCCCCAATAGTACTCTGTGAGGGCTTCAGAGCTCCTGTTGATGTGCCAGACATGGGCCCGTTGGCTCTCATTCCCATTCTCTGACCCCTCAGCAGGCTGGCTAAGCTCAGAGGGAGGAGCAAGGGTGGAGGCTGGGACTGCACATTCACTGCAGGGGCTAACCCAGAAACTCCCAGCATCCTTTGTCACGGCCTCTGGCTAGTTTCAGTCAATAGGAGAAGCTCACAGACAACTGGAGGACAGAGAGGGAGACACTGGGAAACTCTCGCCCCCCCACCCCAACTCTCCAGGTGTGTTTTGAACTCATTACACTCTTCTTTCTATTTCTGTGTGTATTTGAGTTTTCATAATTTAAAGTTATAATATCAACAAATAATGTAGGGATATGAATTTTACTATACATTCCTCAGCACCAACAGTTTAGTTTTTTTCTTACACAGAACTTTAAAAAATCCTGAATTGTATTTTCTTTTCTCTTTCCTCTCTCTCTCTCTCTCTCTCTCTCTCTCTCTCTCTCTCTCTCTCTCTCTCTCTCTCTCTGTCTCTCTCTGTCTCTCTCTGTCTCTCTGTCTCTGTCTCTGTCTCTCTGTCTCTCTCTGTCTCTCTCTCTCTCTCTCTCTCTCTCTCTCTCGACCAGGCTGGCCTTGAACTCAGAGATCCACGTGCCTCTGCCTCTCTAGTGCTGGGATTAAAGGCGTGCACTATAGTCACCCAGCCCTGAATTACGTTTTTCTATGTCACATCATGTATTTCCACAGTCAGTATTATCCCTCAGGTTCCATAGGCCCTAAGTCTGAACACAGGTTAAGTAGAGACTTCTGCTTAGTGTCTGACTGGCTGAAATCAAGGAGCCAGGCCTGGGTCTCATCTGGAGACACAACCAGGGAAAGATCGGTTCCTTAGCTCTCTTGGCCATGAACTGTGGGGTCTACTTGCTCCTTCAAAGCCAGCAACATAGAGAGTCAGCCAGCCAGCCAACCTAACAGAGTATAATTGATCTAATAATATCATCTCTGCCATGTTCTTTTTTTGGAAGCCGGTGACAAGTGCCCCTCACCCATGGGGAGTGGGGATTGTGTGAGGCCGGCATCGTGATACATTGTCACAGTCTGTTCACTGCATGCTTGAGAGAGTGGAAGAAACTGACAACTCTAAGACGTCCAAAGTTACGCCATTTTCTTCAGGGAGCAGGATCAGGGACCGAACAGGGGCCGGGTCTCACTTCATCACCACCAGAAGTTCTGCTAGGGGACCGCATAGCTGCCTCCCCACTGCCCTGATTCCCTTTCTCCCTCCTACTCCATGCTCCAGGTGGGATGTGTCCTTTACCTGAGCCCATCTATTAGGGAGGTCCCTGTGGAGTCCGTTCTCACCGCAGGACTGACAGTGACCGGCAACATTCTGCCCTTACATGGCTGCTTGGAATGAAGATGACTTGTGGTCCAGCAGGGTGACTTTCAGTCAGACACTAGAAGCCACGGACCATCATTGGGGATGGGACAGTTTTTAATAGAAGGAGCAATTAGATATTGTCATAGGACTGTGGAAACTTCCAGGTGGATGAAACAAAGCTTCCTCCTGAAGGATCTGAGTCTGAGATGGCCATTAGCCAGGATTGTAGGGCAAGGTAATTCTTGGGACTAACATACTGTATTCTTACCATAGAGCTTCTTGCCCCCTATGGGGCACTAACAAAATTCCCCTATAAAAATTGGGATCTATCATGCAGGCTTATGTAGCAGCTCCCTTCTTGGATTGACCCTGGGTCCTGAGGAGTCCATATGGCCAGGGATAGGTCTAACCCACTTCATCAGAAGAACCTCTGCACCCTCTAGAGCAGTGGTTCTCAACCTGTGGGTCACAACCCCCTTGAAGTCAAACTACCTTTTCATAGGGATAACCTAAGACCATCGGAAAACACAGATATTTACATTAGTCATAACAGTAGCAAAATTACAGTTATGAAGTAACAATGAAAATGATTGTGAAATGAAACAATGAAACTGATTATGAAAATAATACAGTTCCTCATGTTGGGGGTCACCACAACATGAGGAACTGTATTAAAGGGTCGCAGCATCAGGAAGGTTGAGAACCACTGCTAAAGATCAAGGTGCTCCAGAACCCCAAGTCCAAGATAACAGAAATGGACAATAAATGAACAGCGACCCTCCTGCAGAGCGTCTGTGCCAAGGGAGTGAGAGACCCCGCACCGCCCCCATCTCCACTCCTTGACTCCTGCCCCATTGCTCTGATTACGGGGTGGCACATTTGGCCACTAGACCACACCCCATCTTGTACAGTACTGTCCCCAACTGACTCTGTCATCGTCCCCAGCACTCTCTTTCTCTATCCCATGAGATGCTGGGTGATGGATGAGGTGAAGCCCCCAGCGAGCCCCCTGCTTCTGTGCCCTGCAGTAAAATGCCTCTTCCGTCGTTGGACACTGGTAAAAGATGGGGTGGTCTGTGTGACTTTGGCTTCAGCAAAAGCACTGGAGGTGAGGGAAACAGATACACGTGCAGTTCAACTCCTAACTCTTGTATGGAAAGGGATCATCTGAGGGAGAGAGCTGATAGAATCATCTCCAGGTAGCTGGCTGATACCCTCCCCACTACAAGAATTGTTGCTCAGCAGCGACCTCTGCTGCCGGCCGCTTAGACACACAGCAGTGGCATCGCCATAATAGAAGTCCATGCTGTCATGGGTTGCCTACATTCTGGCTGTCAAAGCTACTTCCACTTATTGATGTAACCCTAGAGTGTGGGAGAAGCGGCTGACTGACAGCCAAGGACATCTTGTACACCTAAGTGCTAAGGACATGCACATACACACCCAGACATACGCACACACAACAATAATAAATTATATTAAATGTAGTGCATGCTCTGGTGCCTCAGGCCTGTTTCTTCAGTAGTTCATCAGGTGCCTTCCCACAATGGCCAAAATAATGAGGCTGATCAAGAGCATGGAAGCTTTTCAGGAGGCCCTGGATGCTGCAGGAAGTAAGCCTGAGATGTTGGACTTCCCAGACATGTGCTGTGGACCTTGCAGAAAGATCAGCCTCCTTTCATCTTTCTCTGAAAAGTATTCCAGAGCGCCCTTCCTTGAAGTGGATGTGGGTGACTGTCAGGATGTTGCTGTAAACAGTGAAGTCAGGCACATGCTAACCTTCCAGTTATAAACGGGTCAAAAGGTGGGTCACTTTTTCTGGAACTAAGAGGGAAAAGCTAGAAGTCACTGTTAATGAATGTGTCTCATCATGTCCTGAAAATGCAAAACCAGCCACCAGCTGATTAAAAGCTGCTGTTTTCCTAATTTGTGAAAAAGTATGAAGGACAGAAATCTATATCCAACGGCCATCTGACTGTAAATGACAATGAAATATTAATTCTACTTTTTTTTTTTTTGGTCTTTTTGAGACAGGGTTTTCTCTGTGTAGTTTTGGTGTGTGTCCTGGCTCTCACTTTGTAGACCAGGCTGGCCTCGAACTCATAGAGATCTGCCTGGCTCTGCCTCCCGAGTGCTGGGATTAAAGGCAAGCACCACCACTGCCCCACAATTCTAGTCTTTTTTAAAAAATGAAATTTAAAAAAGTTCATGAATCCTGTGAAACAATGCTCAAGGTAGACTTCAGGCCTCTAACCTGGCCCCCCCCAACACAACTGCAGCCACACCTGCAGCCCCACCTACAGCCCCCACGCCCCACCCCAGGAACATGCACACACAAAAAGGAAAGAAAAGAGAAAAGAAGGAAGGAGGGAAGAAGGAAGGATGTTCCAATATGGCTTTAGTCCATCTGGGCCCTGGGGTGACAGCCTCAGGGACGGATGGCTCTCCTAGCATTTATCACTGTGACATCTAGGATTCTGGCTAACCCCTTGGCATCAGGTCCAATTAGCAAAATGGCATCGATATAATCTACTGCCATGATACTCTGTGGGATATCCAGCTTATCCAAGGTCCCCTGAGCCCTGTTATGACTGAGAACTAGAGCGCTGGATAGCTCTGGGGACAAAACAGTAGAGACTTCTGCTGCTCTTTCTGCACACCACTTCTGATGTACTTCCTGGTAGGAGCAGGATGGATCATGTTTGCCAGGACAAGAGCCACGGAGCAGGTGTCAGGGACTGTGTGGACCCAGTGCAGTAAAGACAGCTGGAGGAAAGCTTTCCTTGGCGTCATCTCAGGCTGCATTGGTGACAATTGTCTTTGTCTTCCAGAACATCCACCTCCCCCCCCCCCAGTCAAAATGCCAGTGTGGGTGCAGGAGAGATGGCTCAGTGGTTAAAAACACTTGCTGATCTTTCAGATGACCCAAGTTTACTTCCCAGAGTCCATGCTGGGCTGTTCACAACAGCCTGCAGCTTCAGATCCAGGGAATCTGACTCCCTCTTCTGGTCTCCGTGAGCATCACACACACATGGTACACATATACATACACAATAAATAAATAAATGTTAGTTTTTTAAAGAAATGCAAGTTAATGGGGTGTCATAAGAATGACTGCCCATGTCTCTCAAGCCTTTGATTCCACGTCAGGCCTTCGGGGATCTAGTATTGCTTTGGCTGTGCTCTCTGAGCAGGGGATAGGTGGGTGAGGGGTTTCAGAGCTTCTGCTCCATATTTCCTCCCTTAGAGCTCTCATTCCCAGGTCAGGGAAGCCAGGTGGTGACCTGCCTACCTGCTGCCCATGCCCACTTTCATCAGGTCTTTCTGGAACTGGGTGAATAACCATTGCATCCTCCGTTGGGAAGGCCCAGGCCAAGAGTGTCCTGCTTGCTCTTCTTGACAGCTAGTACTCAGTGGCAGTCAGAGTGTGTGTCTAGTAACCTCCCAGCTTCCCTCCACCATGGAAGAAGATCCATGCCATCCACTTGCCTCAGAGAGACCTGGTGTCCACCCTCGTCCTACCTCCATGAGGCTCTGAGGCTGGGGACTGCAGTCTGGGAACTGGGTGTGAAGCAAGGCACCCTCCCCATGATGACCCCAGATAGTGTTTGACTGTCAAGCACAACTGCATAAGGCTGCCATCTTTCTCCCCATGGATGAGACAAAGATCACCACAAGGGGGAAAGGGGGGGACCCTCTGAGCCCTTAATTGACTGCCCACTCAAAGCAAAATTCTGCTCCATCCTTGTTTCCTCTCAACAGCCTTGTCATAGAACTTTGGGTCAGGCCACAGAATGTTTACAGGGGCCCCTGTGAGGAAGCCGGCTGAGCAGGTGAGGCTCAGGATGGCTTCACAAATGACTGCTCAGATCCCTCAAGATCAAGGAGCAAGTGAAGGCAGGATAGAAGCCACTACCAAGGGAAAATCCATATTATAAAATGCTTTTGGTAAACCCCAAGAATGGACTCAGATGACCAGTCAGAGCCTGGTGGCAACTCTTGCTTTGGGTGAATTTAAAATTCACTAATTTTGGGGTCTTGCCCCTGGGCAGTGCGTTCTCAGATCCCCACTTGCTTTACCATGGAAAACAACCACTTCCATGCAAGAAGAAACTGACTCTTCCTGCATGTCTGAAGGACGACCAAGGTGGAAGGCATGGCATCTCTGTCTTCACAGCGTGTTTGCCCCTTTGCTATCTTGCCCCAGGAGCCAGATTCTGCTTGGCCAGGCTTGTAGAAACACAATGCTTATTGAAGATGTTTTGTGCATGAACGATCATGCAGACTTAACTTGACCTAATGCCCCCTGGGGCTGGAACGTGTTCTACCTCACCTTGCTGCCTCTTCAATAGCCCAAACATTCGAAGTCTTTCTTCCTATCATAGGGCCAAGACTAAACTATAAGGCCAGGGCATCCACGAGAGATGGTGGTGCCCACGGCAGAGGTAACTCAGCCGCTCCTGGGTTAATATAACGGTTATCTTGCAGACCTCAGAGCCAGAGGTTTGTACAGAAGAAGAAAAAGCATCTTTTGAAACTATCCCCAGTTTATCTGACTGCAGCAGATCAGTGGAAAGTATGTCCTTTCCTGTGTCCAGTGGGCCGTCTGGTTACCTCTTTGGGCAGTGCCAGCTCACATCTACTCACAAGCTTACACCCTGTTCAAGTCTTGCCAATCTTTTTAAAAACAATTTTATTTTTTACTGTGTTTGAGACTAGGCATGTACTCCACCAACCAGCTACACACCCAAGCCACTTTGCCTGGCCTGTAACCTTTTTCTTCGTTTTATCTCTATTAGTTCCATGCCAAAACAGCCTGCCTGTGGTGTCAAGGATAGTGCATTGTGTTTTAAAAAAACCCACAGATCCCATAAACACTTCCACAATCACTCTGTACCCATAGCTCATTCTGGTAATTGTGTCCACTCATTTGTTTCTGATGGTCAAGGGCTCTTCCCCACCTAGACTCTCAGGCTATCATTACCCACACTGATCTCAAAGAACGTCCATTACATCACCCCCATAGTGGCCTCTGACTCCCAGAGGTCTTCAGCATGAGCAGGGCCCTACTCCATGCATGCACTCCTCTTTGTTCTGGTGGAGGGGGGACCCTCCTGCTAGCAGGCGCCATGTTTATCTTCCCCAGTGTGTCTGTTTCTCCCCGCCTCCAGATGCGTCCCTTTCCCTGTTCTAAAGAGGTTCTGACATTTCCTCTTTATGGGTGAGGCCGTTGTTGAATCCAAACTCCTGCTCATCCATCCAGCAGATGAAAAGACTATTGAGAGATCAAGGCAAAATATTGGATCCTGAAACCAGCTCCTGTATCAGTGAACTTGGCCCAGTTTAATTTCAGCATTTTTCCTCTTGATCTAAACTTTTGGGGACTGGCATGGAATTCAAAGTCTTTTACTGCATGTGAGGCTGGGCACTGAAGCATGTCACTCAATCCTCATCTTATACCACCGCAAGTCAGCCTCCCAGGAAGATCGCTCTTCAGGACAAGGTGGGCCTCCATCTTCCAGTCCGCCAAGTTCATGGTCATAAAGCCTTTCCCTTCCCCTCTCTTGCCTCAGGACTGGTTGACTTCTGTCATCAGGGGTCAGATCCAGCCTTTTGCATGCTAACATTGAAACCAATTGCCGGCAGTTTGAACCTTGGGGTTCTCCAGGCTCTGCTGGAATGGACCCCTGGCTGTGGTCTGAAAAGAATGAAGTGATGAGGACATGCTCTGGGGAGGGGGAGTAGCCATGGGGGTGCTCAGAAAGGCCTGCAGGGACTGTATTTACTAGCAAAGGAGTTCAGGGCAACTTGAAGTTTTAGAATTCTTACACTCCTCCCCGGTCTCCTAAATGCCTGCCCCATGTGACTTGGGGTCCCATCCTTGTCCATCAATGTCCCTCCTTTAGAGTAGAAGAGGTCATGACTGAATGCTGCCATCAGATCCTGAGTGTGGGCCTCCACTGCACCTTAGCTGTTCCTGCAGGGCGTGAAGGATTCCAGTTAGATTTTATGAACACCTTCCTTCAACCACACGCCCTCAATTATGTGATCATAATTTACGTCCCTTATTCCCTACATACAGACAGATATCACATAGCAATCAATGACAGACTGCATGTGTTACAGTGTGATTGTGTGGTCCAAGCATGGATCAGGCTTGATATATGCCATCAAGGTTTGTATGTATAGACTTTGATGGTCACACATCCATGCAAGTGTCCAGCAATGTGCTCCTCAGACTGGATCCCTGTTAAGGACTATGTGACTGTAAGTATGTTCTCTTGGCTCTCCATTATCTTTATAATCATTATCATTGTCACAGGGGCTTAGTGCCAGAGCCCTGTGACATCCCAGTATAAATACTGTCCCATGCTACCACCTATGACAATTTGCTGGATCCCTGTCTTCCTCAGCAAAAAGACTATCCCTGTATTACACAAATACAGGAGAATATTCCTGTATTTCATGACTCAACTCTTCATTTATTCTGTGGTTCCAGGAACGGAACCCAGGCCTTCTACTTAGGTAGATGCTTTTCACAGACTCCTAGCTCCAGTTCCAACAACTCAACTCCATTGTCTTGTTGGGATGGTCATTTCCTAGCCCTCCTAATACTGGGAGTACAGTGTAAAGTGTACAGTCAAACTGTGGCAACTCCCAGAGGCCCTTGCTCAGAAGGGTCTATGCTCAAGACAGGGCTGGCAGGATGGCTAGCTTGTAAAGGTGCTTGTTGCCATGTCTGACCACATGCGTTCGATTCTGGGGACCCGAATGGTGGAGGGAGAAAACCAACTCCCACAGTTTCCTTCTGGCACATGCGCCCTCAAAATAAATTAATTAATAATTTAAAGAATTTTAAAGACGGGGTCAGGTTGTGGAGCCCCATGGACAGCTGACCGCCTGGGGAGATGCAGTGGCCTCTGGTGAAAAGCCACACCAGACTGCAGCACTCCAGCTGAGAAAACAGAAATCAAGCTTCTGTGGGGTGGTGTGGCTTAGACTGTTCCCAACGCTACAGCTGTTGTCCCATTTTGCAGATGAGGAAACTGAGACGCACAGAAGGCAACTTCCATGGGGTGACACAGTTGTGCAAGGCACATGCTGTATGTTCTAGAAGTATCTCTCTGAATTCTGAAGGGGCCAAGCAGAGTGTGGCATTCTACTCTAGTCACCTAATGAGGGAAAGATACCTGGAATGTAAATGTTTAACACAACTCTTGGTTATTTTGCTCGTGACCCTGTAATTTGGGAATGGCTAGGCAGGGAAAACTGTTGTATCCATTAGTCATTACTCTGCCCAAATGACTGACAGAACAACCCACGGGAAGAAAGACTGGGTTGAGCTCAGTTGATTCTGGGTCTGTGGGAGGCAGAACACCAGGGTAGACACACCTAAGTACAGTAACAAACCTTGAAAATGTCTTAAAACACGCCAGCCATCCCCTTCCATTCTTAGAGACGTCATGACAATGATGTGACATGGTGGCACTACCTTGGCACTGTGTGATGTTTCTGTGTCTCCTAAGCTTCATTATAATTTAATGGAGCAACATTAAGAGGGTCCCCTCCTGCCCTGCCCACTGATTTCCCAGAGCCACACATGGCACATCCTGTACACAGAAAATAGTCATCAAATAGTTAACTTTACCAATGAAATCTAAGGCTCAGAGAGCCCAAGACAACTTGACCAGTGTGACAAAATTAGTGACATCTCACTGTCTGCAAAGACTGTGTCTGTGTACTGCTGTGGGCAGTACAGTGCTTCAGTTTCCCCGTCCGGTAAATGGGGATCCTAAGGCTTCTGAGCTACTGATGGATGGGAAAGTGCTCTGCAAATGGGAAAGAAGCACACAGGTGGGGGCTCTATTTATCCTTCACGGTGGCATTGAGGCCTGTGCGGGGACTGGTGCAGAGGAAGACTTGGGGATGCTGCAATGAAAAGCCCAGTGAAAAGGGATGGTCATGCCTTTGGGACACAAGTGATACTGGGGGGCAGGGGAGAAGGGAGGAAGGGAAGGATCGTGGCTGTAGGAGTAGATGTATGGATAGAACCATGTACTTGTAGGCAGATGGTGGGTGGGTGTATGGATAGATGGATGGATGGATGGATGGATGGATGAATAGATAGGTAGGTGGATAGATGAATATATTGTTAGATGGATAAGTGGATGGATGGATGGATGGATGGATGGATGGATGGATGGATGGATGGATGGATGGATGGATAAATGAGAATGTGGATGAGTGGATCAAAGGACTTGTGGGTGGATGGGTGGATGGATGATTGGTACCTGGACAGGCAGGTGAATAAGTGAATAGCAGAATGATGGCAGGCAGATGGACTAAATGCACTTTAGAATGTAGTCACAACATTTCTTCCAGCAGAGGGCACCAGGACTGCACTCACTGACCTCCGCTAGAGTTCTTAGTGAACTGCCTCCTGCCATCCAGCATACCTGGAGTGAGAGCTAGGCTTCATGGCAGTGTGTTAGCCCCTCTGGAAGGCAAGGGGCTCAAGGTGCAGAGGACCAGGCCAGAGTCCAGGGAGCATAGGACAGAGACAGAAAGCACAGACTCGATATTCAAGTGGCGCCCGCCACCTGCCAGGGAGTCTCAAGGGGAAACAGTGACAGTATTGCCTTCTGCACATGTCTAAAAAGTGAATGGAATGTACTGCAATGTGAAGCATTTGGAGCTCAGTCACCCCAGACTACCCAGCAAATGTGAGGTGGGAAGTAAGTTGTCCAGTATCTAAACACCTCCCGGTTCGAGGTTTCCCTGAAAGTAGATAAAGCACAATTAAAGTGGAGTGTATGTGTGTGCGTGGGGTGTGTGTGTGTGTGTGTGTGTGTGCTCTGAGGTTGGGGAAGGTCATTGCAGACACACATGGGGCTGGATTAAATGGGCTCATCCTGCCACCTGGGAGGATGTCAAGTGCACACTTCACACGCCACGGTGAGCACCAGCTGTAAGCCAGCAAGTGCAAAAGCAGCATCTCCATGAGGGGCTTGGCTCGCACTTCTGGGAGAAAGTGCAAATCTGCCACCCTAACAGGGTGTAAGGATGCTCACTTCTCCATTTGGGGTTTGTCAGTCATTCCTGATCCACGCCAGAGATTTATCTCAGGACAAGGAATCAACCTGTGGGCTCCCTGCCCACCGGTGGCACTCTGCAAAAAGCAAAGCCAGGTTCTATACAGCTTCAAAAAGCAAATTTTAAAAAGAAAAAAGAAAGAGGAGCATGGTTGTACACACCTATAATCCCAGTACTTGGGAGTCAGGGGCAGGAAGATCATGAGTTTGGGGTCAACTTGAGCTACATAGTGAGACCCAGTCTCAAAAACCTGAGGGCTAGGGTGTGGCTCAGTGGTAAAGCACTTGCTTAACATATACAAGGCCTGGGTTCATCCCCAGCACACACGACACACACAGAGGGGTGTGTGTGTGTGTGTGTGTGTGTGTGTGTGTGTGTGTGTGTGTGTGTGTGTGTGTATGTGTAGGGGGGAGACAGACAGACAGAGACAGAGGACAGAGACAGACAGACAGAGAGAGAAGGACAGAAATAGACAGACCCGGGGCGGGGGGGAGGAAGAGAGAGAACACTAGTCAAACAACTGTCTGTTCTGAGCTGTCAGTCATGCCCAGAACAAAACAACAATGAAGGGATATCATGTGGAGCTGGTCCCCTGGTCTTTCGAGGGCAGGTCTGGAGATGGAGAGAAGCTCTTATGGGAAGGCAGTGTCCAGAGCCACATGTGTCCTGGTCTAGGACCTCTCCTGCTGGTGCTGCATCACAAGTCTGCTTCTGTATCTCCTCAGCCTTGGTGTGGTTCACTCAGAGCAAGCCAACATCCTCTTGCAAGAGGGTCAGCGTCTTCTGGCAGGGCATGGCCGTGCTCCCAGTCTTGGGCTCACAGGGCCTTTCCTTTACATTGACCCATCATGAAGTTCTCTAGGGCATCCTGTCCAGTAGTCCTGCTTGTTGCAATGCAGTCTCTATGCATGTGGGTTCCATTGCCTTCCCTCTCCTGCTCTGCTAGCCGTTTTGATGTCGGCAGACAAGGGTGGCTGCCATAATCCGGCAGAGCAGGCAGACACTTAGGACCTGATGGAGGGCAAGACACAGCAGAAGTTAAGAGCAACTGCCTTGGGAAGGAGAGCCCCAATCTGGTGCTTCCTGCCCCTCCATCCTCACAGTTGTGCAGGTGAATGAACCCTCTGTTAGTTTATCCTCATCTGCATCTAAATAACAGAAGCAGTGGTGGGCAGGCTGCAGGGGGACCGGCCACCTGCATAAAGCTGACAGCAAATAGGCGTAAGTGGGAGATACAGAAGCCATGAGCCGTAATAGCGTATGGTAAGAGGGAGCCCCATTTATGTGACAGCGCCCTGGGGCATGGGGTGCAAGCATTTGTATCCTAAACAGCTGTCCATTTTCCCCCCTTGGCCAGGGCCCCAGTAGGGCCAACCTGACTCAGTATTTGCAGGAGTTGCAGAGTGCACAGCACAGATGCTGACCTTTCAGGGCTCCCCGGCCCTGGATGGTGAGCCAGGGAGGAAGCAGGTCCTCTGTGTTGATAAACCACCAGGTGCCATGCCTAGACAGGCAGGCCTGGCCCTTCTTCCTTCTAAAGGGGCTGTGATGTGTCTCTCTTCCCAGCTCTTACCCTAAAGCATCCATCCTCACACACTGAATCATCCTGGCTAGCTCTGGCACGGCCCCTGTTGGGACAGTAGGTCTAACATGTTTCGTTCTGCTGAGCCTTCCCCAAAGCTGGTCCAATTGCCGACTGAGTTGATCCCCTCCCCCAGCCATCTCTTCGGGCCTGGGTTGTCACTATGAACAGAGGACAATATGACAGGAGTTAGGCTGACAATTCTGTCCCCGCCTGACCTGTGACCTCACCTGTGATGTGGAGGACAATGGTACCTGCCTTGCAAGGTGACTCTGGAGGTCCTATGGTGTGACGGGCGCACCTAGAACTGTGGATACACCGCAAATGTCACATGCTAGAGCTCAGTTCTAGAAAAGCGTGGAAGCCACCCTATAAGATGTAGACTCTGCCAGCCTGACAGGGTATCAGTCAATTCGTAAACTGCAGATGGGTCCATCCTTGTTCCCTCCCCACTGAATCTTCATCCACACTTGCATAGAGAACATTTCAGGGGCCAGGCTGGAGCCAGAGCTGGCAATTAAGACTGGAGTCAACTCCAAAGGGAGGGAGGAAGTGGTCCTAAGTGAAATCTGAACAGAAGCAGCAGTTCCCAAGGAAGCTGAGTGCCAGGCTGGTGCCCAGCTGTGGGAAGGGGTGTGTGTGTGTGTGTGTGTGTGTGTGTGTGTGTGTGTGTGTGTGTGCACGTGGCATGTGGTTGTACCGCCCACCAGGACTGGGGTTGCTTGCGGACCTGCTGTCTGCTCTTAGAGCTCAGGCTGTGGCCAGCTTCCTGCCATCTGAGTGTCATTTCTAGTTTGCAAAGCCTCCTTTGAGACAGAGGCAGCCAGCTGGGCCAGCATGCTTCCCCAAGCCAGGCTCATAGTGGCTCTCACTGCCACAGGCGGGGAGGGAGAAGAAGAAGCCATGTAGCATCAACTCCTAGTCCTCCGCCAGGGTACCATGGGAAGGGAGCTCTGGTCAGGGATGGTGAGACGGGTAGGAACCCAGAAACACTGGCAAGGGAAGGACCAGACAGCAGTGGAGGGGAGAAAGCAGGAGGCAGGAATGAAGTAGCAATGAGGTCAGAGAAGGATTCCCAGCAAAGCTGCCAGGGTCAGGAAAGAAAGGAGGGTGAGGGAGACAGTCACGCGAGAAACAGAAAGTCACAGAGCAGGAGAGCTAGATTTGAGAAAGGTTAAGACAGGAAGTAAATGCTGGAAGGCAGAAGTAGGGGGATCATAAAAAGAGGAAGCAGGGAGGGAGGCCCGAAGAGAATGAGAGGCAGAGGAAGGAATATGCAATAATAAATAGACCAGGAACACATAAAGGATGCGGCTCAGGACCTGTGCTTGGAAAAGAGAAAACTTACAGTGGTCGTCCCTCTCCCATGTCTCAGATGAGAAGACAGAGACCCTCAATGCAGTGACAGCATCAGGCTGCAAATATAAAATTCAAAGAGAGTGACAAGTAAAATAAACTCAAAGGAAAGAGATGGGCAGGAAGCCCCAAAGGGGAGGGAAGAAGGTGTGGCAGGGGCGGGGCTTAGGAGTTCCTGCTGGTTCGAAAAGCAAATGCTTCCCTTTCAGTGCATAACAAAAAGACAAGCTCGTAAAATAAGCCTTGAATTTCTGAAGTCTGGATTATTGTGTCAGACTGAGCATCGAGTGGGTGAGGGTGACTAACATTCACTTCTACCTGCCCCTCCTGTGCCAGGCCCTGGGGCATGAGGAGGGTGGGACCCAGCACCAGCTGTCAGCCTCCAGGCAGAGAAAGGAAGGTGTTCACACACTGAGCCAGTGGGGTCATGGGAGAGTTCTATATGATTGAGTGAGAAGACCGTGAAAGAGTGAATCCTGTGGTGTTAGCATAGAATTGAGGGTGGAGGCACGGACCCATAGGGAGATATATTCTTTTGCTTACTCAGCTGACAGGGCCTGGGGAGGGCACCCTTCCCCCAAAAGCAACGGAGTCAAAGCCTCTTGCAAACATGACTGACTCCAAGCCCAGGGGGTAGGGAATACACAGTAAACATGGAACAGCTTGAGATGTCAGAAAGAACATGCTCAAAGAATGTTGGGACATTTCCGAAAGAACCAGAAAGGGTTCCCATAGGGCAAAGTTGTATTACTCTGTGCATCAAAATAAATAATGGTCACAGCAGATCCTGAATAAAATAATGAGACCTGGAGCCCAAGATATTAGAGACAAAAGGAAGGAGGCATGGGATATTTACACACCCTCAAAACACTTTCCCACAAAATGCTGTTCATTATGAATGGGATAGGAAAGGATCCTTTTGCTCCAAGATTTTACGATGGGGAAGCCTGACATGCACTCTTCAAGAGACCAAAGAGCAGCCGGGCGGTGGGTGGCGCACGCCTTTAATCCAAGCACTCGGGAGGCAGAGCCAGGCAAATCTTTGTGAGTTCGAGTCCAGCCTGGTCTACAATGTGAGATCCAAGACAGGCTCCAAAGCTACACAGAGAAACCCTGTCTCGAAAACAAACAAACAAACAAAAACAACAACAAAAAACAAAACAAAAGAGACCAAAGAGCAGACCATCAGCATCAGAACAGGGTGAAGTCACTGCACCTGACAGGAAGCTATGACAGATCAAAATGTAAACTTAAAAGACAACCTGAAGAGAACAGCTCTTTAGGAATGGAAACAACCTTTAGTAGTGAATAAGCCATAAACATTAAAACCACTGCTGGCTTAAAAGCAGTCACCAATAAAGAAAGCGTTCAAGCTCAACACTTAAAATTTCTGGAACATTCCTTTCGAGGGGGTCACACCTGAATCTAGTTACCAGGAGCCACAAGACAAAGTTGTAGTGAAGCACATCTCCCAGGAAACGGCCTGTAGTCTATGAGAGCTTCAGGCATGGGAGAAGCAGGGCAGGTCTGCAGTTCTGCCTCGGTCTCGAGTCTAAGAGGTGGACAGTGAGAGACTTTCCACCAGATCATTGGCTCTAAAGGACTTCCCTGGGACAATTGCAAGAACCCACAAGGAGAGTAAGGAGTGGATGGAGATAATGCATTCATGCCCGTGCTGTGGTTTTTGAAGGTTCTGTTGTATGTAGGGAAACAGCCTTGTTTTTGTAGGTCACAATAGTTTGTTCAGGAAATATAAACATGTTTGGCTTGCACATTTGGATACTTTCTCTATGTGTGCACACAAGGAAACTTTCCAAAGAGGGTTTTCCCCATAAGCAATGTCAAACCTTCCAGAAATGAATAACCTCTAGTTATCACAGCTGAGCCATCTCAAAACCAAAGCCTACATGTAGAGTAAAATCATGTTTTATAGGAGCACGAATGTGAAAATCCCCAAGAAAACATATGAGATCTCAGGCACCGACTTCCAGGAGCCCTTCTTCAGGTGAGCCAGCCTTTTGCCCCCTGTCCCACCCTCCTACCCACCCTGGGACAAAGGACTGTGCCAGCCAGGGTGCCATCTTGGACCAACAGTGTCAGCTCACTGGAGGAAGTACGACACAGCTGTGGCCTGGAGCACCTCCTGGAGCATTCTTACCAAACTGCTCCTGCACTGTTTGCTCTAGATTCGTCTCTAAGAAAGACAACTCCCTCATAGGAAAGCCAATACTTTGGGGGTTTTAGTCATTTACAGCCAAACCCAATCCTAGCATTCTGCAACAGGGAATTAAAGAAGAAAGATTATACTTCATCTCATAAATGAAAAAAATGGATTCAATAAAGTTCAATGTCCACTCATGATTCTAAAAATAACTCAGCAAACTTGAAAGAGACAAAATCTCCTTTGACTTCATAAAAGAACACCTACAAAAGCCTATGAGCAAACGCTGGATAACCAGGGGACATGTTGTTTTAAATCCTCTTTAGAACTCTGTAGGAGATAAAGATTTCTGCTGCTGTAATTTCTATTGCCTTCCCTTTGGAGACCCCGGACATCACAATAAAATAATGCCAAGAAATGAGAAACATAAAGATATGAAAAGAAAAAACTCAAGCCCATTGTTTGCTCAAGATACTATTGTCTACGTAGAAATCAGAAATATCCACAAATAATGAAAACAAGAGTTTAGCAAGGTGCGTGGATATAAGATAAATATATCAAAACAGGCACATTGTATATCCTGACAACATAAAGTTCAGAAACATCATTTTAAAAGATGTATTTCTAATACTAACAGAATTTAAAATGAACTTTGACACAAATTTAATAATAGACAAGGCTTTTATGAGAAAAACTTTAAACATGGTTGAGAACCACCAACAGAGACCTATAAAGAAACAAAACATTTCAGATCCATATATTAAAAGATACCAATTACTGGTGTCAATAGTGAATTTATAGATTGTATGTCTTTCCAATCCAAATTCTAGTGATTATTCCGGAGAATTGCGCCACCACCGTCCGGCAACTTTGTTATTTTTAATTGTGTATGTATTGGGGTATGTGTGGGTGTCCTTGGGGATCAGAAGAAGGTGTAGGATCCCTTGAAGCGGGAGTTATGGGTGAGCCACCCAATATGGGTGCTGGGAACTGAATTTATTAGAGCAGTGTGTGCTTTTAGGCACCAAGCCATCATGGCCCACAAGATAAGCTGCTTCTTCTTCGTCTTTTTAAGTGGGTGAGCAAAAGGCCAAGATATGCCCCCCCCAAAGGAAAAATAAGGTTAGTGGGCCTGTCCAACAAGCTATTGAGACAGATCACAGGCCACATGGAAATTACAAAAATGTGGCTGTGGAGAGAAATCATGAACACAGTGAGGAAATGAGAGAGGAGAGAGCCCAGAAACCAGCTGTGCACGTGTGGAAACCTGAGAAATGGCAGCTGCATTGAGAGAAGAAGAGAGAAAACCCTTCTCCACACGGCGCTGCCACTTCCGGTGTCCTTGTGGGGGGGGCGGGGGGGTGGGGGGGGGCGCTGCAACTTGATCCACACTTAACAACCAACACAGAAACCGGATTCAGGTGAGTCAAGGTCTGTAACACGGGTCAGCCAGTTGTTTTTGTCAGCGTTTGAAGACGCGGTAAGAAACATTCTTTTATGAAGCTAAGGTAGGGAAGAACTCCAAGACATTTAAAATGTAGACAGTCAGGGAGCCTGTAATAAACTCAACCACTCCAGAGACTGGAAGCTCTGTTAAATCCGGGTGTGAACCGGGCACGGCAGGCTGTATTTTCCAAAGATAGCTGAGACAACACTTGTTCTTAAACGCTTTCTGAGGGTCCCGCCCCTCCCAGTCAAGAGGGAAGGTTCATATCCTGTGGGCTGGAACTCCTCAGATGCTGGGCACTGCCTTAAGTGATAGGCTGCAGCCGCGCGCGCGGTGTCATGTAACTACTCCTGAAGTTGGGGTCATAAAAAGTCACACACTTCAGCCTCCATCCTCTGTGTCAACTGTCCCTACAGTCTCTCTTGTTTTCCAACTGGTGGCAGTATTTCGGGAGTCTGTGGGGCCTTTCGGGCTGGGCCTCGCTGGCAGAAGCAGCCACGAGAGGTAGGTGCTGGAAGGCTACAGCCCACAGCTCTCTGCTTCCTCATGAGCTGCGCTGTGAGGAGCCTGCCACTAGCTCCCACCCCTCTGAACGCCATGCTTGCCCCATGCTCACCCCACCCAGTCAGGTGGCACCAGCTGCAGGAAGGCTCTGACCTACCATATCTGAATGTTGATGTTCGCCCAGCCTGAGAGGTGGAGAGAAGCACAGAACACAGAAACTGAAGGACCATGGCATATCTATTTGTGCTGATGAGTCAGTGTGGGCGCAGGAGTGAGTGGCTTGGTATAACCCTGCATGGGCACACTCAGAGCAGGAAGCTATGCTGCCACCACCGCCTGTCTGTCCTCTGGAGTCAGGCCCAATAAGGAAAGATTTGGACCCGGGGAGTTGGAGTCTTTGATCTGTCTCCAAGTGCTGTGTGACACAGGGCAGGTCATTTTGCCTCTCTGGGCCTCAGATTCCTTAGCCGCAAGGTTCCTGTGTGTGTCATTTTCATATAGCCCATATGTATCAAGAAGCCTGACTATATAAATAGTGAAGGGATGCCCATAATGTACCCACTCAACAAACTCCTACTTACAGTCATTCGTCAATACCCATCTCATTGTCACCTTGTCTAGGAAGCTTTGTTTTCCTTTATCTCATCAAGCCACTGTGTAGCCTTGTGCCTCCTTCCATCCTGGCATACAAGACTATTTAGTTATTTGTTTGTTTATTCATAACATGACACAAAGCTCCTAAACTTGACTTAATCATTATGCAAAATGCATATTATGAATACTGACTTCTTCTAAAAAATAAATATGCAAGATGTGAAAACAGGCAAGTTTCCATTAAATAAATGAAAATTTTTAAAGATTTATTTTTAAAGTATGCATTATATATGTGTGTATGTGCATGTGAGTACAGGTGTCCAAGGAGGCCAGAAGAGGGCATCAGATCCCTTGGCGCTGGAGCGACAGGTGCTTGTGAGCACTAGGAACCAAGCTGAGGTCCTCTAGAAGAGAGTGCTCTTAGTCCAGTAAGCAATCATTCAGCCCCAAATGAGTTTCCTTTCCGTACCATTTGAAGAAGATTGGAATGGATGCCAATCTGGTTTCTACGGCATCAATTTCTTCTTGCAAATTTTCTTTGCTGCTTCTAACGTTTCCTGGGTTTCTTCTTGAGAACAGCTAATGAAAACATCTTTCACCTGACAGGGTATCATTAAACAGTCATCATGTGTGGGCATGACGCCATTCCAAGCAGCTTGTGAACTCTGAAGTTGTTTCTCTTATTTCTTCCTTTAACTCTGGGATGTTCCTCGTATTCTGCACAAATGGCTTTGTTATCCGTTGTTCTTCAAAAGCAATACTGGCATCTTCGACAGCCCTCTTCTTTGTGGTAGCCACCATCATCCCAGCATTGAAGTGGCCTCCTGTCTTGATCATCAGTTTTATGGCTGTCAGTAGAAATCATCTGTGTGCCCCAGACCCAAGCTCTTGGCTAGTTTGCACCAGGAAGTAGCTGCTGGGTTCAATATCTAATCAGCATACAACAAAGTCTGTTCTTCCAAGAAGACCCAGCAGGGCCTGTTCTGCTGAAGGCCACAGGGTCTTTTACAGCCATCCTTGAGATCCAGACCCCAAACTTCTTTGGGAGTCCCATGCAGGTGCCATGTCACAGAGCTGCTGGGGAAACTCACTGTCATACAGACAGCTGATCCCTCAGCAGACCTCAGACACGAGAGTCCCTTTAGTCATCAACACTGGCAGTATTCCAGTAGGAGCAGTTTTTTCCCCCCGTTAAGATCTGCAGGGAGTTTGTGAAGATAAGAATTGGCATCCATGCTGTCTGGAATACATCTTTAACGCTTAAGTGCCTTTTTCAGAGGCATAGGGTAGACTCTGTGCTGTGTGGGGGGATCAATCATGGCCAATGTACAATCTCAAAGGATTCATTGCCCCCCATCCTCTGCAACCTGAAGCTAAGAACATCTACTTTCCAATTCAGTCTGATCCAAGGAAGACCCAATGTTCATTCATTCTCATCTATAGTTCAATCCAGCTCCACCCTGTTCAGTTATGTGAATTTGGACAAGAGGCAGGCCAACCTGCAATCCTGTTGTGTCTATCCCACTGCCCCTCTTGCCTGGGCCTCTATACCAGTGGTTCTCAACCTGGGGGTCAGACGACCCTTTCACATGGATTGCATATCAGATATTTACATTGCAATTTATAACAGTAGCAACATTCCAGTTATAAAATAGTAACAAAAATAATTTTATGGCTGGGGGTCACCACAACATGAGGACCTCTATTAAAGTCACAGCATTAGGAAGGTTGAGAACCACTACCCTGTTCAGGCACAGCCTTGAACCCACAGTCTTGGGAATCCCTGTTTTAGAGAGGGAGACTGAGGTAGAGACTAAGTCAGAAGATGCTGTGATACCCACTCTGGAGCCCAGAAGACCATCCTAGCTTCAGGAAACCATTGACTGAGTCCCACCTCCTGCCTCTGGACCCACGAAGAGAAAGAGAAGGACTTTCACAGAACCCTACTCCACCTACAGGTACCTCAGGGTCCCCAGGGACCAGAGCTCATTCCCTCCCTGTTTCATTGTCTTTTCTCCCCACTTTCTCCAGTGTTTACTTATTTATATGAGCATATACTTCCCAAACAAACGACGTAAACCATCTCAGGATCTGCTTTGGGAGCAACCCAAAGGAAGATGGCCAGGAGGAGGCTGAGATAGAGCAGAGAGAGCAAAAGCTTGAATCAGGGAAAAGCCATGAGAGTGGGCAGAACTGGTTGATCCTGAGAGGGTCCCCGAGGAGAAGGGGTGGGAGCTGGCAATGATTAGATATGAAGGGTAGGGAGAGAAGGAGGCTTTCCCATTTGGACAGCACCCTTTCGGCAATAAGAGATAATGGATTTTGATGAATTCCAATTTTAATGAATTTTAAATCCAATTTTTAAAATTCAACTTGGATTGAATTTTTTAAAATTCAGTTCTAAATTTTACATATACAGAATTATAGTTAATTCTCATAGCAACCTCATAGCAACTCAATAAATATGTTGATTTCCCATTTGTCAAAAAAGAAAAGCAGGATTTGATGTGGCTTATAAGAGAGTTCTCTCTCTCTCTCTCTCTCTCTCTCTCTCTCTCTCTCTCTCTCTCTCTCTCCCTCTCCCTCCCTCTCCCTCTCCCTCTCCCTCTCTCTCTCTCTCTCCCTCTCCCTCTCTCTCTCCCTCTCCCTCTCCCTCCCCTCTCCCTCTCCCTCTCCCTCCCTCTCCCTCTCCCTCTCCCTCCCTCTCCCTCTCCCTCTCCTCCCCCTCTCCCTCTCCTCCCCCTCTTTCTCACTTCTTTGAGACGGGATCATTCTACAGCCCAGGATGGTCTGGAACTCACTATGTGCCCAGGTTGTCTTCAGCTTCTGAAAACCTCCTGTCTCAACCTCCCGAGTGCTGGGATTACAGTGCCGTGGCCAAGCTAAGACTTCACATAATTACAAGATAGTGTGATGTGTATAGAATTGTATACTCAATTACCAGCAGACTGTCAAAGACAGTCAAAATCAAAGACATTTAACAACACAGAATATTGTTTAAAGCACTTTATTAGGTTAGAATAGTTAGCCTACAAACTAGTATTTATTGATAAGAACTCATTTGGAGGTTAAGAATTATATATCTACCTATGTTCACATGTATGTAAATAATGAGTTATAATTTTAGACCACAAAAGGACACACAAAAACTGCTAATTTCATTTTCCTAATAAAGTTTAATTTCTGTGATAAGCTACCACTCTACAGGGTAGAAATTCACCCCCAATCATTTCTGAGTCCCTGTCCCCATCTCCTTTTTCCTATTTCAATAGGTAGGTCCTCAGATGTCACTTGTCTGCAGTGGCATGCCCTAAGACAGACATCTCATAATCTTGTCTGAGCCCTGACTGGCCAGCTCCCACTGGTCACTGCTCAGCCCATCTTTGTGCCCAGTCATAAGGCCTATTGATTCCAAGCAATATTCTTGGCTACTGCAATGTCCCCTACCCCCAGATACATCCACTTCCAAAGCCCTGGAACCATGGAACGTGACCTTATGTGGCGAAAGATCTGGTTAAGATGATGCTCTGGAAGGGAGGGGCCTATCATGAGAGATTGACTGACACCCAGAAAAGACTTAGGCAGAAGGCCCAGGGAAATGTGCAGCCACTCATGGAGGACTGACAGCCACCAGCCGCTGGCAGAGGAAGGGAAAAGTCTGTCCCAAAGACTCCGGAGGTATGCAGCCTGCCAACACTTTCAGTTTCTGACACCAACTTCAAGCCCCCAGGATTATGAAAGGAGACACTGCCTCACGAATCAGACTCAGCTGCTTCGCATGCAGGCTGCAGGCCACTCCACTGGTGTCCACACTCCAGGGACCCAGATCCTCCCTCAGCTGTCCTGAGCCTTCCTAGGGCAGGGGACATTTATGAGGCTCTCTCGGTCTGTCTCTCTCAGCTGCCTCTGCTTTTCCAGCCAGGGCCTGCTCTTTGGCCCTCAGCCTCCGCCTGCTCTCAGAGCCCCACAGCGGCCTACTGCCTCTGGTTGCTGTTTCCCACATGCTGTGTGTCTGGGACAAAGCTGGATGAGGTTTACCCAACCAGACCCCTCACCTTTCTTCCAGCTCTCCCTCACTCAGAAAACTGTCTGCTCTGGACTGTGAGCGCTTGACCCTTCATCAGGCCTTCTGAATGAGTGGCTGACCCTCCAACCACAAAGGCCAAGCGGGTCCAGTAACACTGCCTGAGAGACCCACCCCAGCATGAAGACATCATGCCCTACAGCTGAGTAAGGTCAAGGGCTTGAGGTTAAGGGAACTGGGGGAAGGGTGGAAAATGTTTAGTAGCTTCATTTTCTTCTGGCTATGCACACACACACACACACACACACACACACACACACACACACACACACACTCAGTGACAAGAAATACTATAGAAAGATTAAAGTACTCTCTTTGAGTTACACATATTTTCATTCATGGTCCTTTTCCTGTGTATTTCCCCAAATAGCTAACAGTAACAGGTCTTATTTCTGTAATTGAGGGGGAAAATGTTATTTGAAAGGCATTATTTAAAGGCGATAACATTTAAAATGTATTTTTAAAGTAGGTGTGAAGGAACCAAGTCCAGGAATGACGTCAGAACGGCGTGAAGGTGGCCATGCTTGCTGTGGGCCGAGCCTTACACTCTGGGCTCCCGAACAGCCAGGAAGCGTGAGCCATGCTGTGCTCACGAGTGAAGCCGACCAACTGCTCAGAAGGACTGCTATTCTTAGGTCTAGAAGCAGACAGGAATTTCTGCCAAGGATCTGGGAGGTACATAGTATTAATCTACTTTTTCCAGAGCAGAATGAGGCAGGATAGAGAAATAACTCACTCATGGATACAGCTACAAGGGGGAGCTGGGGCCCATGAACAAGTCAAGTGGGGCAGTCCTTTTAAAACAGTGGCAAACAGGGTTATTTCTCTGGTCAGAGCTTCCCAAGGCTCCAAAGTCACTTGAAAAACCAAAGTTTCCCTAATGGCCTTTAATGCCTCTCCTAAACTGTGACTCATTCATCATACCTGGACTCCTCTGAGTCCAGCTCCACCTTAGCAAGCCAGGTAGGCTCCACCTCAGGGCCTTTGCCCTGCTCCCTTGACCAAGAACACACTCCCAGGGACCTCTGTCTAGAAAACTCCCTCCCATACTCCCAGAGCGCCTAAAGAGGCCTGCACTGGCCCAACCCTTTTAGCATCAATCTATTTATATCCAGAGAACTTGTCACCTCCTAAAGTCCATTACTATTGGTCGTCTGCTCCCTCTACCAGAAGGCATGAGGCTTGTGACTTTTGCTTGACGTCACCCAAGATCTGTAGACAAAACTCGTGTCTAATAGATGATCACTAAGCATTTGTTAATTGACTGGATGATCAGAGAATGACCTTCACATTGATCATGCAAAGAATATGGCCTTGTTTGTCTGTGGGAATTCAGGGCCAGGGCCACCACTCTCCACAGACTCTGTGATGAATGAGTTTTGGGTTAGACATCAGGGACACGAATGACCCAGTCCTTAAGGATTTCTCATTCTGAGGGACATAAGCCAACTAACATAAGGCAGAAAGCAAGACTCGTTTTTCACTGAAGAAAGTGTCAGGATAAATTTATGCTCCAGTCACAGTCTCATGTAAATTCTCTCCCTGATGATCATAAGACTCACAGGTAGGGACAAACAACCCCATTTGCAAGCTAGTGAACTGGGGCTCACTGACTCAGGTAACCTTCCCAGAGTCAGTTAGTAATGAGTCATCCTGACCAGATCTTGGGGTTCAAAGTAGAGTTGAAGATAGGCAGGCTATTAGCAGAAAGAGAAGGCCGAACTACATGACCCTGGTGTGAGGAACAGCAGGAGCTGAGGCACAGATACAGTGACATGCAGTATGTCTAAGGGCAGCCAGAAGAATCAGGAGTGGGCTTGTCTGCCTCCTATGTGGTCTTGGCCTGTGCTAGGTGGGACAGGAGCCTGGTGCCCAGATCACTACCACAAGAAAGAATAAAGCTGTAGTCATGGAAACAGCCAAGCCCCTGGGCCTCTGTCCTCATTGGCAGAACTGTCCCTCTGACCTTAGACTCCTGGTGCCTGCTCCAGTCACAGTTCCCCTGGGGCTGGATGTCTGGCTCCTCAGCAGCTTGCTGGACATTTGATCAAAAACCTGCAAAAATAATCTCCAGTACCTTCTCTCAACTGCTGTGGGCCTAAGGGCCACGGTAAACAGGCCAGGCCCTTTTACCATGATCCTTAGCAGTGGAGGTTTAAATGGAACAACCATCCTACCGTTTTGTATTGTTTCGTCCTTATATGATGAATTTCAAATTTCAATTCTCATACTATGATATTTATAATTCATACATGGACTAGTATTTCTTGAGCACCAACCATGTTCTTTGAAGTTTCTTATTTCATTCTCCTGCATACTGCAGAGTACATGCTCCACCTCGGCTTCAGTGAGGACGTGGAATGTATGCAAGGCCATAGCCGACCAGCAACTGAGACAACCATTCATTTACCTTTAGAGTGTAACTCCTACCCCTCCTGGGGAGAAAGCTCCTATCCCTTTGAAAGAATGTTAACACATCTTCAAAGATATTCTTTCCTTTTGTTTTAGCTGGAAGTCTTTTGAGAAATTTAACAGGAACCATCCAAGGTCACAGAGTCGTTCTGATTCATTCTTTCAGGCAATCCAGAGTAAACTTGGCCCATTGCAATACTGAACTGAGCATGCCCACGAGTGTTCATGGCAGCTATCTTTCCTTTCTGAACATGTGCTCTCTGTCCTTGAACTGATGGTGCTTTGAAATGTGCCTGCCTCTACATGTTTTTCCTATACTAGTATGTATGGGCTTCCCAATAAATCCCATGCTTCCTTTGTTCCCCGAAAGCCCTGCTTCCCAAACAACCCCAGCTCCCTGGTTTGCTGTAAGGCATCTTTCTTCACTCATTTCCGTCCTGGTTGTGTTCTTTCGGATAGTACTCACTAAGACGTGAACCCTCTGCCTTTGGTTACGATTCATCTTCTTATCTTTCCACTCCCTCTTTATTCTGGACATCCTGCCTGTGGCAATCACAGGAGGCATGGATGGGGTTCAAACCCCGCTCCCCAACTACTAGCTTATCCCTTCATCAAGCATCAAATTCCACCTCAAGTAAAACTTACCCTGAGCCTTCCGTGTTGGGCATTTTATCTATGACTTAACCCTTTACTTCTTACAACAGTGCATGGTGAGAACTGTATTCTATTTTCAGGACAGGAAGCAAACTGAGAACAGGGAAGTAGCTTGCCTAAGACCCCATCCCTACCCCCTCCACACATTGGCAAGGCAGACCTCAGGGTCCATCAGGGCTGAATCCCGCTGGTCAGTTCCCACCTCTGTCCATTCCTACTTTCTCTGCCTGACCGCCTCTTACTTGGGTTCTCCTCCATCCCGCATGTCCTGGGTTCTAATTCCTCTCAGATGTGTAAGGGCCCAACAGCCTCTGAGACAAAGGTGACTGAGGCAAGCAGCCCCCGGGGAAATTAAATGCAGCCTAGGGAGGGGATTGCTCCTGGCCAGGACACCAGAGCTGTAAGAGACAGGAGGGGGCCAGGCTGCCTAGGCAGGATGGAGGTGGACATCTCTAGCTTGGAAAAGGCCCAGATGACCTTGCCCGTGAGTCATAGTTGTCCTCTACTGCCTCAACAAGGCCGTGTTAGGAAATTGTGACATCTAGCACAGGCCCACTGACCTTCGTGGAGCATGAGCCGTGGGCAGTGTGAGGGTGGAATTCAGGCCTGACCTGGCCAGGAAAGAACTTGGGGAAACGGAGAGCCACCCTCTGCCAGGCTGGGGGAGGGGAAGGCCTGAGTAGGTGGAGAGTATTGCTGGTTGGACAGGAGCGTGGAGAGAGCAGAGAAGGTCACAGAAAACAAGACAAGGAGGGAGAGACAGAGAGGGAAGGGCAGAGAGAGAGAGCAAGTAGAAAACAGAACAAAAGATTAAACCAGGGCTCAGACATGGCTCTATAAAGCCCTGGCTGTGGACCTGAGTGTTTGGCCCAGAGCCCACGAAAGCCAGAAGCAGTAGCCCACATCTGCAATCCTAATGTTCCTACAGGTGAGATGTAAAGAATTCTCCCGATAGAGACGGGAGAATTCCCGAAGCTCTCAGGCCAACCAAGCTGTCTCACACAGTGACAAAAAACAGACCCTCTCCCAAACAAGGTGGAAGGTGGCTGACACTCACGGTTGTCCTCTGGCCTCCACAGAGATCACACACACACATGCACACATACACAGAGAGACAGAGACAGACAGGGATGGCAGGGGTGGGGGTGGGGGGAGAGATTGATTAAAGAGAAGGAATAGCAAGGCCAGAGGCACAGGGGACTACAGTAAAGACACACAGACAAAGGGCCGGAGTCTAAAGGGATTAAGACCACCAAGGAGGGAAGTCAGAGAGAGCAGAGACAGCACTTCCCCAGGGACAGGGCGAGCCTGGATGAGACAGCTCCTCAGCTGCCTGGGCTGCCTGCCTGCCTGCCGGACTCTGGGAAGGATCAGCGACCATGCTCACACGGGAGCTGTAAAGGTACCTCTAGACTGGGCCGGGGAGAGAGCTGCACAGATCCCTCATACCCAGAAGAGGATGCAGCAGAGGCCTTGAGCACTGGGCACTGGGAGGCACAATAGACACCAGGTCTGAGACTGAGTGTGGGGCACAGGGGATCTAGCAATCCAGACAGACTGGGGTGCTCCTGGCAAGATTTTATGTAGGCCAGGCTTCCTAAGTGGAAGTGCTAGGGTAACATGCTTGCCAGGGATCCAATCCGGGGTTTGGTCGATGTTAAGCAAACACTACAACTGAGTTACATCTCCAGCCCCCAGCCCACCTCTTTATAGACCAAAACCAAGGTCCAGAGTTGGAAAATAAGCGGTCTTAAGTCATACTATTTTAAGGCCCCCTATAAACAAATCTCTATTCGCCCACACATCTGTTTGATGCGTGTTTGTCCTTTTAATCATCCTTAAATAACCCCTGCCATGGAACTGAGTACCATGCTAAATGCTGAGGGGACAGAGGGGACATTAGGTGGTCTTAGTTCACAGTCAGAGGGTGGGCAGGTATCACAATACAATACACTAAATGCCACCATAAAAGAAAGTACAGGATGATGGAAGTCAGTGTGGGCTCAGGGTAGCTCCCCAGGGAAATACCAAAGGCCACACTGAAAGCGGAGTAGGAAGCGACCAGAAGGAAGAGATGGAGAACCATGCTAGGCAGAGAACACAGAGGAACCACGTGCTGGGCAGAGGGGTTACAAGATTCAGCTCACTGCTCTGGTGCACAAGGAAGCTATAATTATCTTGTTACTAATCTGACTTTCCTCCCAAACTTCTCCCCATCCTCTCCCTTGGTTGTCAGGGAAAACATACATCATGTTACCGAATTTGTTTTTAAAACTTCGATCTGAGCTGATATTTAAGAACCCAGGTACTGTCCTGCCTTCTTAAACAAATATGCTCCACTTTGAGAGCAGACATGTAGCTCAGTTCACAGAGTGCTTGCCTTGAATGCATGAGGTCCCAGCACTGCAGAAAACCAGGTACAGGGGCCCCAGCACTTAGAAGAAGAGACAGGAGGACCAGAATTTCAAGGATTGTCATCCTTGTCTACATAGGGATTTTGAGGCCAGCCTTGGCTACATAAAAACTCTGCCTAATATATATATATATATATATATGGTGATCAAGTCTGTCCTGCAGGTGGCTTTGGCTCTACTTGGATGGTGGAGTTGGGAAGTGTCTGGGGTATGGCTGGGGTAGGTTGGAAGCCTGGTGTGAGGGGCAGGTAGAGGATTACCCTAAAGAGGCATGCACATTGATGCTGTCTGCCCTCACAGGCCAATCTTCCACCTGTCTGGGCACAGGGCTCTTCAGTCAGGTTCCCAGCTCATGAACTTGGGGTCTTTTTAGTCAGTCCAGGCTTCAGGGGTGACTCTGAGCTGGCTACCCTCAAGCTCTAAGAGTCTGTACAGCCTCATTGGCCCCTGCCCAGGGGTCTCGCCTCAGTCCCGACTGCTCCGTTGCTTACCCTTCTGGCCCTCAGCTCAGCTTCCAGGACATTTGGAACACAGGACAGAGTCAGGCAAACACTCAGGCCTTCTCCCTTGGACAAGACCGTGGGTCTAAGCTTACAGGGATGCCTTGCTCTGCTGCTGTGTGGAACCTCTACACAGAGCATGCCAGTTTTTAACTACCCCTGTTTGGACATTTTTCTCCCGATCTTTAGTGTTATGAACATTTTTCTCTCGATCTTTAGTGTTCTGAACAGTGCTTTAAGAAATATTTCTGTGCATGTATCCAGGTGTTTCTTCAGAGGGTAGATACCAGGGAATGAATTTCTGGGGCAAATATGCAGTATATTTTAAATTCTAGTAGAATGTGTCAGGTGGTCTCCAAAAAGAGCAGTACCAATGTATATGGCCAGTAACTATTTTTCAAGATGTCTTATTTTTAATTATGTGTCTGTATATGGGTATGTGAACATGAATGTGGGTGCCCATGGAGGCCAGAGGTATTGGTTCCTCTGGAGACTAAGTTACAGGTGGTTGTGAGCCACCTGATATGAGTTCTGGAAACTGAACTTGGGTCCCATGGGAGAGCAGGGGACTCTGACCTGCTGAGTCACCTTTCCAGTTCCCATGTGAATAGCAACTTTTATCAACACTGGATGTTGCTGTGGGTTGGCTGTGCCTTGGCCCTCAGTGATTCATGAAAACTTAGTCACTAATGTGATAGTGTTGAGAAGCGGAGCAGGAGAGGGGAGAAGGAAGGAAGGAAGGAAGGGAGGGAGGGAGGGAGGGAGGGAGGGGGGAAAGAAAGGCCGTCTTTAGGATGCTCCTCTCTAATAGCCGTGTCCCCATATGAATTCTAGAAGGGCCAGTAAATGAACCCGGACACCCCAAGTAGCTACCAGTATAAGAAGGAAGGTGTTCTCCATAGACCACTATGCCTGAGATGGCACCATATACATATAGTCAGTCACACACACACACACACACACACACACACACACACACACACACACACACACTCTCACACACACACACACTCACACACACTTTCTAAATGTAGCAAAAATGGTCTTTAAATGTTTTTTTTTTTAAACTTGTCTCTGTTCTGAACACATGAAGATTTTTTTTCTTGTCATCGTTTTCTAACTAATACAGTATGATGACTAATTCCATGGCTTTTGCATTGTCTTGCATGACTGTGTGTGAGAGGGACTGGGGTGGGTGTGGATTTGGGTATTCATGAAGGGTCCGGAGTCAAACCCTCTGAAGATGCAGAGAGATGGCTCCACTCCACTCCACTCCACTCTGTGAATGTGGTCTTCTCAGAGATTTTCCCTAAAAATGAAGACACAGTATCTGGGGAGAGGAAAGAGGCCGTCAAGGGAGGGACAGAGGAGCAGGAGAGCGTAGCAGGAGAGAGAGGGGCTGAGTAAAAGCAAAGTATGATGGCCCGCACATGCGAGAATGCCATAACGAACCCGACCTACCACTTTGTATGCTAACTTTAAAATTTAATTTAAAAAATACAGGTAATCAGTTCTTTTTACTTTAGTACGAATTGGCTTGTTGTTCGATGCCTGTATGACATGGGAGACCGTGGCAGCCAGACTACTTTGGTTTTTCAGGGACTTCCTGACTCTGAATGTCAAAATACTGCATTAACTTATGTGCATAAAACCATTTCTCACTCCCTTTATATCAGTCTGCTCCTTTCAGTGAAACAATGTCACACACATGAGTATACACAGTTTAATCTTCATGACTTTTTGACACTTACCCTGTCCCAGGCCCTGACCTGGCCCTGGGGATACAAGAACAAAGACATCAAAGATGGCTCCTGTAAGATGGAGCTCAGAGCCGTGACAGGGATAAGAGGACCACAATGTTGTTCAGATGCCAGAACGGAGGCTGGATATGAACACCCAGCTGAGCTTGCTAGCACATTAATTCCCCAGGAATTGGGAATGTCCAGAAGGATCTCTGGGAGTTGATTGATGGAATAGATTGGCAGAAGCATTCTGGAAAGATGGTATGCAGAAGGCTCTGGCTCCCAGGTGTTGGTGGACACCTTGACACTGGAAAGGCCAGGGAAGGGAGTAAGTGATAATGGGAAGGAGGCAGCAAGGTCTGAGGTGGCTCATGAAGGGACTTGGACGCACCAGTCTAGAATGGAGTTTGTGGTTTTCTCTTGAGTGCAATAAAGAACCTGATGGGCCATTTTAATCGTTTAACTTTGCGTTGAAGTATGATTCTCAATTCCCACATTGTAAGTATGCATCCTCATGTGTTTTCATGAAGGAACACACCAGGCTAAGGCCAGCTAGCTCAAAATGCAAGACATGCCCAGCATCCAGAAGACCTGGCTTGTCCTCCACTCCCCAGGCCCCAAGGTTGGCTGCCGTCCTGTCTTCTCCCATGAGGGTCTGAGCTATCTGTCTGGTAAACTTCATGTAAGTGAAGTTGATCAGTGTGGCCTTCCTTGCCTTTCAGTTGCCTCACAATTTGATGGCAAGATTCTTTGATATTGCTGTGGTATCAGGAATGGCAGGGCTCCACTGTGTGACTTCCACAGGGTCAGTGTATGCCACGGGGACAGCCATTCGGGTCGTGCAATGCACACGTGTGGGCACGCATGCATGCATCGTTGGGCACTGTATGTGCTAGGGCAGAGAACTGTGCACCCCTGAGCTCACTTTCCCATGTGTGGATGGAGGGTTTGAGTCAAGGAGGAAGCGGCATCAGGTCTGGGTTTGAGTGACCGCCCTCTTCACTGGCTGAGTGCAGAGTAGGGGGACATCCCATGGGGCTATCCTGAGGCTGTGACAGTGTGGCTGGAGCTAGATGGACAGAGCGACTGGATGTGACAGGATGTGAAGGAAGACAAGCACGTAGCCATGGTGAGGGAGGAGCCTCAGAAAGGGTTGATGAGAGGGGAGACTGTGAGGTGAGAGGTCTGAGGTGCTGAGGGCATCTGAAGGAGAAGGGTACCAGGCCTTTATGAGGAGAGCCAACCAGGGGCCGCATGAAGTATCCGCTGAATTTGACAAGGGAAGTGGTCGCTTTTCTCCTTGCTGGAACCAAACGCCTGACAAGAAGCAGCTTAAGGAAAAAAGGGTTGTGTGGTTTCCAGTCTGAGAGTGTGGGGAAGTCATGATGATGGAAGCTAGAGGGGCAGGTCACATGGCATCTGCAGCCAGGGAGTGGACAGATGAGTGCAGGCGCTCAGGTCTCTGTATTCAGTCTAAGAACCCAACTCATGGGATGGTGCTGCTTACATCCTGGGTCGGCCTTCCAGCATCAGTTAACCCAATCGAGAAACTCCACCAGAGACACACCCAGAGCTTTGTCTCTGTTGGTTCTGTGATCCTGTCAAGTTGACCAACTACTAGCCATCATATCAAAGAACTCTTGGTGACACTGGAAAAGCCATGGCTGGTGGGTTGGTGTGCACACCACATTGCAGGAAAGAGGAGAGGGCAGAGCATCTAGGAACACATCATGTGGCTCCACAGGCACCCCCCTGGAGGCTGGAGCTCTGCAAGATGTAGGTACAACACGCTTTCCCGTCCTCCTCCATCCTCAGCCTTGGCGAGTACCATTCTTCTGTTCCAGTTAGCAAAGTGCTCCGCAGGCAATGGTTGAAGAGACCAGGAGTGGAGTCAGGAAAGGAGAGTTGAGATGAAAGCCCGAAGCACTGGCTGAACTCTCAGCTCTCCCACTGGTTCTCTGAACTTTGGGGAGCACGGAAGTGGGTGTAACTTGGTGGGAAAAGGATGAGAACGAAAGCTCAGAGCAACCTGGGCAAGTCACCGCCCTTCTTGTGCCTGTTTTTACCCGCTTCTCTGTGCCTGTTGTCTTTTCCATAAAATGGGGTTAATAACCTAGCTCCCACCCCTCAAGGTGGCAGAGGAGATTAATTTAGTTGTGTGTTAAGGACAGAGCACAGGTGTCTCAGTAAGTGGCTGTTCTGTCAGCCCTGGTCTCCTTTCCCAGCTCAGGCCTGGCCCCCCACCTCTATAAAAAACTGGCTCTCCATAGGCAGGGACCTAGTAATGGATTGCTTTTGTTTTTAAGGTTTATTTATTTTTAGTTTATGTACATAGGTGTTTTGCCTGCATGTATGTCTGTGCATGCAGTGCATGCAGAAGCCAGGAGAGGGCGTCAGATGCCCTGGAACTAGAGTTGCAGATGGCTGTGAACCACCATGTGGGTGCTGGGACTCAAACCTGGGTCCTCCAGAGCAGCAACAGCAGTGTCTTAACTGCTGAGCCATCTCTCCAGCCCAAGTAGTGATGACTTCGCTCTGAGAACAAAAGGATCAGATTTGCTCTGGATGACCCAGAAGATCTCCCCAGCCCCCGAAAACGTCCCTGTCACCCAGACGGCCCCAGGATAACCACAGACCCTGGGGGAAAAAATACAGGCTGGAGCCTGTTGGCTCAGAGCCTCTGAAGCAGTCTAGGTTGCTTGGGGTCCCTGTGGGGGCCATACACCTTGACTCTGAGACCGATGCCGGGGAGTGTCTGTTGTTCTTCCCTGGATGTAGCTGATTTTATGAAGTGTGGCTTCTGCATAAGCACACCCTTATACTCACTCACAGGCTAACCCTGGTCACTCTTATCCTCAGTGCCAGATCACAATCTCACACACACACAAAGAACGTGACCCAAGCAGTGACCTGCTATCAGCTGAGTTAGGGGATGCAGTGGCTGAGTGGGTGGGGCAGGACACAGGACTCTACTGTGTGGGGAATATCTTGGTCCTGAGCAAATGAAGTTCTGTTTTCAGGCCTGCTCTCACCACAGCAGAGTGATAACCTCTGGCTGCAGAGATCATGACCTTCATAACCTTGGTTGGGGCTGGACAGAGGACTGGCCTGCATCAGGGCTGGGCACAGGAGTGCATCCTTAGTGTCTGACCCTGTTGCTGGCCGGCACCACTCTGGACTGTGCACAGAGCTAAGGGCTTTTTTTTTGCAGCCCTTCTGCCTGAGAGCATCTTTGATCGGGAAGGAACCAGAGGAAGATGCCAGTGTATTGCCCTGGGTTATTGTCTTCATAATGACATTCCCACGGGGAGACTTAGCCGCCAGCTTTTCCCCGGGCATCTGCTAAGCCATTTCCAAGTGGCAGACCCTCTCAGGTCCAGGCAAAAAGGACCTGGGCATTGAACTTCAGGGGCTCATACAGATCATGAAAACTGACATACAAATGTACCAATAGATGAAATCTTACAGGAAATGACTTTGACAGCCTAGTAATGGAGGGAAACTAAGTAAGTTGGGGGAACGAGAGAATGTACGGGGAAAGACTGGTAAAATATCACACATTCTTTTATATGTAGAATCTAGGTATAAATATACATGACACAAAAGCAAAGGGGTTTGGTTTGAGAGGAAGGAGATCAGCAAGAGCGGGTGGAGGAAGAGTAGGAGAGAGGGCAGTGGAGGCATGAATACAAGCCAGGTGCAATGTTACATGTGTGTAGAAAACGTTGTAATAGAACCCAGCATTCGATACAGTAACCGTTTCACGTGTATAAAAATGTAATAATAGAACCTGTTGCTTTGATTGATTGATAAATAAAACACTGATTGGCCAGTAGCCAGGCAGGAACGATAGTGTAGGTGGGACAAGGAGAGAGGAGAATGCTGGGTAGAAGAAGGCTGAGTCAGGAGATGCTGCCAGCCACCACGAGGAGAAGCATGACGTAAGACACTGGTAAGCCATGAGCCACGTGACAACTTATAGATAAATAGAAATGGGTTAATTTAAGATATAAGAACAGATAGCAAGAAGCCTGCCACGGCCATACAGTTTATAAGTAATATAAGTCTCTGTGTGTCTAACTGGGCCTGAATGGCTACAGGAGCCGGGTGGACACAGGAATACTTCAGCTACAAGAACCCATCATTCGGTACAATAACTAAAAATACTAATGAAACTAAAAAAATGGAAAAGAAAAGCTATTAACCTAAACAAACAGACAAGCCCGACTTGAGATAACTGGAAGTCTAAACACCCCGGTCCCCACCCATCAGATTCTAGCTGCGTGAGTTGCTAGCATCAATGGCGTCAGACCCACCAAGTGTGGGGTGGGTGTGTTACAAGGGCAGCACTCTCCCCCTCCCAGACCCCTGAGTGGGCTCCCAGAGGCCCCCCCGATGCTTGGAACCCTCAGATGAGCGCTATTGGCATCGTTAACCTCACAGCAAGTCTGAGCAGCCAGAGGTAATGTGCTCAGATGCAGTAATTAAGTCAGGGTGGAAGGGAGCGGGATAATTAAGGGCAAGGAAGCAGGGAAGGAACTTACAGTCCTGGAGGAAATCAGAAGTTAGGGAGGCATTCATGCAGGGGCAGGCTCCAGCTCTGGGGGAGCACACAGGGGCAGGGGGCACACCCTGCTGTGTGGCTTTTCTCCAGGATGTGTGCAGCCTCGGAACTCCATGTCCCAGGCCCTCTGCACAGCAAGGGTTTGAGGCCCAGAGGGAGGTCCAACTCCTTCGAGGGTGCCCTGTTGAGCTGGAACTGAAGCCAGGGTTCTGATAATACCCACACCCCAAAGGCTTGGGTGTGACTTGCCCGCCTGCCGCTGGGGCTTTGTTTCTTCATGAAGCCACCCAGGTCAAGGTGGGCCCTGTGCAGAGCCCTTCATCAGCAAGACTACAGTTTCCTGTCTCCAGAGCTGCATGTAATCTCGAGATTTGTTGGCCAATTGGTAAATTCAGCAGATGGGTTTTCTTTTTGCTGGTTGGATGGCGTCTATCTCCCCTGACATCTGCTCTGTCAGCCACGCACAGGAGACAGCAGCTTCGATTGCCTCTCAGGGCACAGAAAGCGGTGACTCCTGTGTAGGTTAAGGGCAGTGCTGTCCACTTTTAGTCCCAAACACCCAGACCACAGCTTCCCACAGAGGCAGAGTGCAACCACATCTGTTTTGCCTAGAATCATTCCCTCCTCCCCTCAAGAGCAGAGCCTGATACAGCAATACCAGGAGAGATATGCAAAACAGAGAGACAGTGTGTGGGGGGCAGATGCTGTGTGTTGGGTGGCTGGGTCGTGTCCTTCCAGGTCAGCTCTCCTTCTCTCTAAAACCCGCTGTGCACTCAGAGACTGACCTGAACAGGCTCTTTGGCTTCTGCTTGGATCCAACAAAGAGGACCTCAGCAGGACATGGGAGGGAAGGAGAGAAGAAAGCTGGAGGACATATTCCCAGGCTTGCTCCGTAGTTCCTTGGCCTGGCCACACCCCTTGACAAAGGGCACATTTCCTATTTGTCATCCTTCTTCTTTGTGTGACTTGCTCTCCCATCACTACTTCAGGCTCTGGGCAGCATCTGTCCAGCTGTGCCTGCTAAGATAGTGACATGAGCCTGGGTGGTCTCCCTTCACACTAACGGCTCCGTTTTGTTCTTACTAGCCCATATTTATTTCTTGGTGGTTTTTTGAAGACAGAGTCTCACTCTGCAGGATCTGGGTTAGCCTCCTGGTTCATGAACTTCGGGTGGGCTGAAGCTGAGGAAAATGTCTGGGCCCGTATCTTACCTAATGTGTCAGCCAGTCACAGAAGAGATAACCCAGGCTATCCTCCAGTAGCAATTCTCCTGCCTCTGGCTTCAAAGTGCTGGGATTACAAACATAAATAATGGTGCCTGGCTTCAATAGTCCTGATTTGATGACGACCACCCTGAAACATCCCAGTTTAAATGAGTTTCCCACTGGAATCCTGCCTGCTGCCTATGGCTTGGGGAGGCTAGAAGGCACCTGTATGGTATGGACAGAGGCTCAAGTTTTGTTGTCGGGATTTACTTCCTAACTCTACCACCCATTCAGTATACATGTTTGGGAAAGCCTGGTAATATCTATAAGGTCTCCATCCTCAGGTGTAAAATGGGAATTAAAACAGGACTCACTTGCTCGTAGTGGCTTTGGTGAGCAGCAAGAGCTGAGCATCCTCCTTGGCACAGTGAGTGGTCACCATTGCTTCTGTGGATGGCTGACCACGTGGTAAGGTAAAAGTTCACACGCTTCCCTCAGCTTTAGCCACTCGAAGGTTACGAACAAAAGGACCAACTGAGGTCCTCATTGTTCCCAGGCTCCCTCTGCCCCAAGGCCTGTATATAGCATTTGGTACCACTCAAGGTTTTCTGTGTCCCCCAGCAGTCTTAGAATGCACCTCTGAGGGTATTTAGATTACTTCTCACGTGCCATACGCCACCTTGGATCCAGCCTCACCTAGGTCCAACCTCTCTAGGTGCAGGAGTTGGGTGCTAAGTGGGCAACTGGCAGTGTAGTAAGATAGAGGTGACAACATGCTCATCCCTGAGCTGCCTCTGAGCCAGCACACGCATGGGGACACACTGAGATGCTGCTGTCTTAGTTACTTTTCAATTGTTGTGACAAAACACCACAACCAGGGTAACTTACAGGAGAGTTTGTTGGGGGCTCACTTACAGTTTTAGAGGGCTAGAGTCCATGACTGTCATAGTGGAGAGCACAGCAGCAGGCAGGCAGGCATGGCGCTACAACAGTAGCTGAGAGGTCCCACCATGAGGCAACAGCGAGGCATACAGAGAGAGCTAACTGGGAAGGGCATGGGCTTTTGGAACCTGAAAACCCACCCCAGTGACACACCTCCTCCAAGAAGGCCACACCTTCTAATCCTTTCCAAACTGTTCCACCAACTGGAGATGAAGTATTCAAACTTATGAAGCTATGGGAGCATCCTCATGCAAACCACCACAGATGCTATTGGACTGTATGGTTGATGGACAGAAGAGGGGAGGCCCTTGATGGGAATGAGAGAGTGCTACATGGGGCATCAGGCCTGGGGCTACATCTCCATTCCTGGAGACCATCAAACTCTGGACTTTCATGAAACTGGAGAGAAGTGGAGGCTGGACTCTGAGACATTAGAATCTTTCTAGATCTCGAATATTCTGTTCCACCATAGCTCCAGATGAAATCTAGCTACCAAAAGACCATTTCTGGCATTTTGCTCAGCTATAGCCAGGACGACCACACAGGACTGGTTTTCTTCCTGAGCCTTGCTCAGGGTCAGTGTTGGCCAGGGAGAGTAGAGGAGGGAGGTCATCTGCAGGTTCTGGCTCCTTCCCTAGGGCCTGTAAAAGTCTTGGGTGTGACCAGAGAGGTCTGAGCTACGCCAGGTTTTTAAAACACATGCTGCTTTGTTTCAAGCTTCCATGAGAAGATGATTTTAGAAGCTAGCTCCATACTCTTTTCCTCTCTTTCAATCACAGTTTTGTCTCTTCTTATCTCCTGGGTTGTTGTCACCAGGAATGAGGCAGGTCCCCTGCAGCCACCCATGGAAGCGGAAGTGATTGCATGCAGAGTTAGACACCAAGCTTTAGTGAGCATCTCTAGGGTGCCGGGCCTTCAGTGGGGGCTGCGCCTGCAGTTTACGTTGCTCTGGATGGGGCTGAAGTAAGCTGTGTGTCTGAGAGCGCACAGCTGGTGCTGATTGTGTCAATATTAATAAAAATGGTCATTGGCTGGAGCTGCTCAGGCCCACTGTAAGTCTCCCACAACGCAGTTCTCTCTACGTTCTCACAAGAACTATGTAAGGAAGGAGTCATTATTTTGATTTCAAAGCCCAGGAAATTGAGACTGGGAGACTGGTGACTTGGCAGAGTCTCCTGGCAAGTCCAGGGTGGAGCCAGACCTTGAACTCAAGTCAGTTTCTAAATCCCCTCAATCCTCTGGCCTGATGCCACAACTCACATTGATTTGGGACATGGAAAGGCACTGAGTTGCTGGTTGGGACACTCAGGATGGAACATGCTGTACACCAGAGGACTGGGTGGCCTTGGGCAGGTCCTTGTCCTCGCTGGACCCCACTGTGTCCACATCTATGAAGTGAAGGCTTGAACTCCAGCGTGTTCTTGCTGTGACTGCCTCTGGGCCCGTGTATGAACAAGCAAGGCTGGGACCATCCCAGGATGAGAGGAGCAAACATGGACACCCTGCGCTTTCTGTCACTCACTGGGTGTTTGATCCTTTCCTAGGGAGTCTAATAGCTAACTATGGTGTCTGCTGGAGGAGCAAGGGCAGGTAGTGTATGCAGGGTGTATAATGTGCAGAAGGATGGCTCACTTTCTGGGTGAGACACAGAAAGACAGCACAGTGCTGCTCACGACCGCATGCAATTTAAAGTTCCTAAGTGATTTCTGGAATTTTCCATTTAAAATGATTGGTTTTGTTTTTTGAGACAAGGTCTCAGTGTGCAGTTCAGGCTGGCTGTGAACTCACAGTCCTCCTGCCCTTGCCTCCCCAGTGCTGGGGTTGCAGCAGTGCTCCACCATACCTTGCTTCCATTGAATGTATTTAGATCGTGGTGGACAGCAGGTCACTGAAGCCCTGGAACACAAAACCATGGAGAAGGGAGACTGCAGACATTCACAGTTCAATGAAACAGCCAGGCTCTACAGAAACACTTTGGGAAAAGATGACTGAAGAGAGCCCATTTCCCCACAGGGCACAGGCCGGGGGTGATGGGCCCAAGCTGAGGCAGGCTTGGGGGCTCCACCCTCCTGACACTGTGGAGGTGCCGTCCACTGGACAGACTACTGCTACCGCTGCTACAGAGACCTTCTCATATGTGTCAGGGCTCCAGACCAGGAGCTGGGGGATTCCCAGGCCTGGAAATTCCTGCTAAGATAATCCCACTCCACCCTAAGTCCCCAGAAACTGGTCATTCTCAGCTCTGTTTCTTGGAAGAAGAAGAAGTTGGCTCATGATCAGAAGTTCTGGAATTCACTACAGGAAGTGGCCACTTGAGCAAGGAGAAAGGACTCTGATTAAAGAGCCAAGAATTCTGGGTCCCAATCTCCCCTCCAGCAATTACAGGCATGTGTCAGATGAGCCTGAATTTAACTCCACCAGCTCTGCCATTGGGAGCCGCCTGGTTCCTGCCAAAGCGGGAGCCTCCCTGAGCCCTGGCTTCCTCTTTATGACGAGGATTGAGGTGTCTGTCTAGCGGGTTCTCGGGAGGATTTCAGAGGGAGCTGCAGGGCTTGTAGTACATTGGCATACAGGGATGCTAGCTGACTACTTGTAAGTAGCTGCTACTCACAGTGCAAGTGTCCCTTCACCCAGCAAGACTCTCTAGGACACTTGGTCTTTCTGATTGCTAACAAGCTCAATGGGTGAATGAATGTTCTGTAAACCATCAGCTGCTGTTACCCAACCTCTGCACCCTCAGGTCACAGCCCCCCTAAACACCTCCAGGGCCCCTCCACCCAGATGTCTGGTAGCCATGATGCTCACTGAGCTGTCTCTCTTATTAAATCTTTCCTGTCGTTCCAGGCACGGACTCCACCTCTGCCCTGATGCTCCATGGCTCCCAGACCCTTTCCACACTCAGTCTCTCCCCTGTTCTCTAGGTCCCCTCAGATCTGCCCTTCCTTCCTGCCCCGCCACCTCATGCCCACATCTGCTAAATTGCAGCAACGGTACCCTCTCTGACTTCCAGATTCCAATGTGTCCTTCCAGTTCATTCCCTCACTCTGGACAGAGATGCCCTTTTGAAGGTTCCCTCAAAATCAGGGTCCCTCATCGCCCCTTGATTACATGTCACCCATCATGGACATCCCTACATGATGGTTGTTGCAGGTGAGGCTCCTGGGGAAGGAGGCCAAGAGGAAGATTTACTGGCAGAATGTTCTCTGGGGAAGTTCTTTCAAGATCAGCCTCTATGGGGAGGGACTGGGCAGAGGGTCAAACTGGCCTCTGAGGTAAATTCCTCCAAGGCCTTTGCCTGTTCCTCCCAGAGGTCTGGAGCTGGAAAGGTTGTGTATGTATGAGGGTGTGTGTGAGTTAAGATATATGTGTTCCTGTGGGTGTGTGCGTGAGTGTGTGCTGGTGCAATACACATGTTGTTTGTGGCGATCAGAGGTCAATGTTAAGTGTCTTCTTCACTTGTTCTCCTCTTAAGTTTTTTTTTTCCGTGTGTGTGTGTGTGTGTGTGTGTGTGTGTGTGTGTGTGTGTGTGTGTGCCTGTGCATACTCATGAGTTCTCACCACGTCTCTCATGTGGACATCAGAGGGTTTCGTTTCTCTCTTCTCACCATATGGGGCCTGGGAATTGAACTCAGGTTGTCAGGTTTGGCAGCAAGCACCACCTCGCCACTGAACCATCACACTGACCCTCTACTTTACTTCTGGAAACCAGGTCTTTCACCAAATGTGGAGTTCATTCATTTGGATGAGCTGCCTGGCCAGTGAGTTCCAAGCCACCTGTCTTCACCTCCTCTGTGCCTGGATTTTGCACAGGTTGCTGGGGGTCCAAGCCCAGGTTCTTCAGGCTCGCACAGCAAGGGCTTTCTAGACTAAACCGTCCCCAGCCTCTGGAAGTACTTCTCACAATGATCACAAATTGAGAAAAGAGTCCTGGACCCCCACGCCCCATAGGAACCAGTTACCAGACACAGGAAGGGACAGGACACTAGATGGGGAGGCAATGGCGGGGAGGAGTGTCAGCCTCAAACTCTGCCCCTGGAAATCTCAACGACTAAGGAAGGAACGACCCAGCCTGGGGATTCTGAGGCTTCCGGGCTGCCCTCACGGTGTCCTCCACAAAAGTGCTTGGGATCGAGTAGATGCTTGCAATGTCTATCGTATAATGTACCAAACAGCTCGGCCTTAAAGCTAGGGTGTGCATGATGTAGTAGCCCAGGCTCTGTGAGATCTGCCCCAAGCATCCTCCACTCCTCCCTCATCCCCCTGCTGCCACTTGCTCCCAACCATATTGTGCCTCTCACAGCTTCCCAAGCTGTTTTACACCTCTCTGCCTTTGCTCATGTTATTTCATTGGCCAGGAATGCCTTTAAATGGAAAAGAGAAATCCTATTCTGTTCTAGCAGCCAATTCCTACTCCTCCATCGATACTGCAGCTAAGCACTGCCTCCCCTGGGAAGATTTCCATTAATTCTTTCAAAGCTGATGCTGCCACCATGCCCAGAACACAGCCACTGGGCATCGATCTGTCCATGAGGGCCAGCATCTGGTTTCTACCCAACTCAGAGGGCAGGCCCTGGCTACTTGGTGTCTCCGGACATGTTTGTACTAGGGTGGGATGTCTTGGGTAAAGGCACCCAGGAAGAACTGCAAGGGTGGAGTCGGACAGCATCACGGCTGACATCATCCTTCTCCCTATCCTTACCATCACCACCACCATCATCTTATTGCCAAGCCGTTCTCTCTGAGTGCTGACCACATCCCAGGCTCTGTGCCATGTGTGTTTCAACCATGCTTCCCGTTGGTCTCTATATTATCCTCACCATTCAAGCACCTCTGAAAGTAGGTACTATCGTTACCACTGTTTTACAGGATGGAGGGCAGGGGCTGGCTAGGTGTGGGCATGAGCCAAGGACACCCTCCATCACACACTGTTGGGCAGCTGGCCACAGTGACCTCAGCCCTTCTCAGTCCCTCCCTCTTACATCACTGTCTGCTCTCCCAAATGATCGAGAGGCAGGGTGGAGCCATAGAAGCAGCCACAAGATCTAGGAGGGGTTTTGGGAGGGGTGAGGGGGACCATTCAAAACCACATTCGGCCTTCCAGATCCAACCAAGACAGGGCTTGAGTCATCTACAGTTACTTCATATTATGTGTTGCTCGGAGAGCTTACTCCAGCCTCAGGTCTGCAAATCTGGAATCTGACATCTCACAGAGAAGACTTGTTGAGGATGTAGCTCAGTTGGTACGGTGTTTGCCTAGCATGCACAAAGCCCTTGATTTAATCCCTGCATCACATAAAGTCAGGTGTGGTGGCATACCTTATACTCCCAGCATTCCAGAAATAGAGGCAGGAAGATCACAAGTTCAAAGCCATTCTTGGCTATCTATACATCGAATTTAAGGCTAGCCTGGGATTTATGAGACCCTGTCTCAAAAACAAACAAGCAAACAATCCCAAAAGGGTAGAGACCTTTGCAAGAACACACTGGCCACCCAGCAATAGCCAGGGCTGCAAGGAGTCTGGGCTCCCAGCCCAGACCTTGCCCACTGCCAGCTAACTGCAGGAAATGAGCAATCTGAAGGTGCTGGGCAGGGGTCTCCTCACTCACAGGAGTGTACTTCCAAAAATTGATGGTGAGGCTCAGAATCTTCCAGAGAGCATGGATCTTGAGACCCCAGGGATGGGGCTTCTGACCCCAAGATCCCCACAGGCAGATTGCTAAAGGAAAATCCCGCTCTGTCTCCCCTGACTTAGAAACTGCACAATTAGTCAGGGATGGACCTGAAGTGCAGCAGACCCCAAACCTGGCCGCAGTAGCAACAGACGCACACATGAGAGACAGCAGAGCCAGTGAGTGGCTTTCATTTAATCAGGAGTCACTGTGCCAGCTGTGTGGATTTTGGAGAAATAATCTGATTACTCAAGCCTCAGTCTTCTCGTCTACACAATGGGAGTAAGATCTATTATCTGAGAGCATGCAGAGAGAAGCAATGAAGGAGAAGTTCTGAGTGGCAGCTGCATCATTATTTCGTTTGGAGTGGACACAGATGGTGGTTCTATTCCTCACTGGACAGGACTGAGTCTTCTACGCCCCAGGAGTCCAGCACAAAGTGAGAAAGTTTCCCATCACCTGAAGATGGAGGAAGGGGCGGTTGTAACTGTCTTACAGCTGAGAAGAGCAAGGCCTAGGGGAAGCAGAGGAATTACTGAGGTCACCAGAAGTGTCAATGACAAACCTTGAAAAAGGACCAGCATCCAGATCCTAAGCTGAGCAAAGCAGGAAGAATTCTTCCCATAATCCCCTGGGGTGAGAAGGCAGTTCTACCAACTGCTGCCTTGCCTCCGCTCCAGCTGCCCAAACACCAGCTCTGGCATTCAAGGCCGACAAAGTCCTGAGACCTCCAGCTGCCAGTCTGAGGAGGAAACTCGGCTCAGGATAGGTGTGGCTACTCCAAGATCCCAAAGCCACACTGGCTGGGCCTATACCCCAGACTCCAGAGTCGGAGAGACAGACACCAGCTCAGGAGAGTAAGCTCACTCGGAAAATTCTGGTTGGGAGACATCAGGTAACAGTTGGCTGCCCCTGGACAGCCCTCACTCTCAATCAGCAGGAGGAGGCCTCTGAGCACCCAGAGAAGCCATAGGCTGGGTTTGCACATCCCAAAGCTGTGTCCCATCAGCCCCTAACCCAGCCCCTTCCTGGACCATATCCCATGCACAGCATCACATGCCTATAACCCCACACAAGCTCCCCCCCCAACACCCTGTACCATTGCAAGTGCTGTTCTCTGCCTAGAAGCCGCTCTTGCCTCATCTGTCTAGTTCTTGCTCACCTTTGATTGCTCAGCAGGGCTCTCTTCTTCCTACTCTGTTTCCTAAAGCCTTCAGTCATCAGCTGCCATCTGCTCTCAGGTCCCCAGCCTGGTGTCCCTTGCCCTCTCTCAGGAAACAGGTCAGGTTAACAGTCCCTGTGTCTGTGTCTCTTTCCTGCATCAGATGGAAATCTCTAGAAAGTAGAGCTGGGCTCTGACTTAAAGCAACAGTCCCAAATGCAGTAAAGGCTGACTACAAAGAATCTTCAGCTTTCTCCCTCTCTCCCTTCCTCCCCCAGAGACTGCCTGAACACCTACTATGTTCCAGGCTGTAGGGAGCTAGTAAGGTCTTGTGTGAGTGTGTGTTGTTGGACCTGGACAGGGCCATGTCAAGGACCAATGCTTCATCCCATGGTAGTGGCAGAGCCTCCCTTTGATGTGAGTGTGGATATTGATAGTGTGTACAGAAAATGTCCACCAAAACTCTCTGCGCCCCCCCAACCCCAAAATGTGTACAGCCTGAAGACTACTCTCCTGCAGACTGCTCCTAGGAGATTAGCTAAGCCCGCCTCCTTGTTCAGCTGCACACCATAAACCCCACCCCCTTGCTCATCTATAGGCTGTAACACTGCCTCCCTGTTCAAGTGTATATAATAAATAGACTAAGTTGCCAGTGTGCCGTGGCTCCTCCATCCGAGAGCCCAGACCACCCAACCCCAGCTTTTCTGTGTACGTGTATCCATGTGTCTACCCCCTCTTCATTTTCTTTGTCAGCCCTAGGTCGGAATTCCAGGACCCAAGTCAGGGAAGGGCCCAGCACAAGGCAACTGTTCTGGGTGCAGGAGATGGAACACTGATTAGCACAAAGTTCCTGCTACATGATCATTCTCCTAAGGGGAAGTGGAGGAGAGACCACAGAAAATATAAAAATCCTGACAAGTTTGGGTGGTAACAGAAAGTAAAAGAGCATTGAGGGAACTGAGGGCTGGAGGCGGGAGCTGAGGTCTGTTACCTATCCTCTCAGGCTGCCAAGAGCTGCAGGAGGGATGCTGTAGGGAGGAAGCTCTGGTCCCTGGATGTGCCAGACAGCTATCCTACCCACAGGCACACTTCCTGACTCTCCAGGAATTTGACTCAGCAACAGTTCTGAGCAGTCAGTTGTGAGCCGATCACAATAGATGCCATTATGGAGGGCCTTGGGAGCTCCATGGGTGGAGATGACCTTCCCATTACAGAAGCCTCTGTCTGTCTGAGCCCGACTAGTCTCCACTGAAGGAGGGCCCAACGTCACACAGCCCACACAGCCCATCCACGGCCCAGCTAGGGTTTGACTCCTGGCTCCCACTGGCTCCCTACCCCACATCCTATAGCCTCCCCAAGGCTTGGAGTGACTCGTAGGCAGTCTGGTGTTGGAAGGAGTCAGGGTGTGTCTGGATAGTGAGGTGCCAGCCAAGACTGCTGAGTCAGGGACCCCCAACCCTCTCCTGAAGCTTGTGGGGTGTGCTCACACCAGGAGTCCTCTCTACCACTCCCTGGCAACTCTGCCCTATGCCAAACTGGCCTATGAACCATGACAGGTTTGCTCTGAACTCGGGCATAGGTGAAGGCAGTTCTGTACCCAGCACCCAACCGACCTGGCTGGAAGCCAGTTCCAAGGCCAGGGCTGGGCTGAGGGCAGGGTTAGCTGCCAATCAGGGCATTAAGTGAGGGTGGAGTCAAGGATGGGGCCCTTGGATTCAAGCTGACACAGGATGACTCTGCAATATGCCCAGTCCCTTCTCCCCAGAGAGCCAGCTGCTGTCCCTGTTCTTGAAATACAGGCAATGGACATTTGCTGAGGCCCTACTATGCACCAGGCCTCTTCGTAGGCATTTTCCGGTCTCCTCTACCCTGCTTGTTAGTGCCTTCACAGTACATCCCTGTCCCTTCAACAACAGAAATGTGTTACCTTACCGTTCTGGTGGCCAGGCGTCCAAGGTCCAGCAGGGTTGGTTCCTTGAGTCCCCACTCCATGACTTGTAGATAACCACCTTTACAGTTACATGGCTTTCAACACGTGGGTCCACGTGCCAATCTCCTCTCCCTATGAGGACACCTGTGATATGGGATCAAGGCCTAGCCTGTTCACCTCATTGTCACTTGTATCTCTCCCCAGATAACCACATTCCAAGATACTCTAGGATTTTAAAAGAGACTGGGGTGGGGGAGGGGGTCACAAGTCTGCCTATAACAATGAGTGACAGACTTTGTACATGGGTCTTTCAGATCCCTCTTCGGTCCACTCCCTTTGCCTTGTATCCAAATACTGCTCACTGGCCTGCATGTGTGTGTCATCCCCATACATGTGCTCTGCCTCTGACTTCATTCACAGGGTGCCGAAATGTCAGTACCAGCAAGACGATGAAGCTGGGGCGGAGGCATGCTCACACCAGGAGTCAGAAGTCATAGCGGGGTGTGAACCTGACCTTTTCCCTCTACCACCCTGCATCTCCTCTTATGGTAGTAATTCACTTCGGCAGCGTAGTGGTGTGATACCATGACTGAATACATGCTGGCACTCCGGGCTCCATCAGCATGAACCGTTAAAGTGCTGGGATGGCCAGACAAAATCCTAGCCCAGAGCAAGTGAAGAGAAGGCTCTGCTTCTTAGCCAGTGTAGATGTCTGTGGAAAATTTGCAGCTTTGATGCCCATGTCTGGACAGCATGGCATCTCTCCTACAATCCTCTAGACACATAGCATCTCTCCTACAATCTCCTAGACACCCCTTGGGTAGTGAGGACCATTGTAGAAAGCCAGACTTAAGGGAAAATGCAGAAGCTGCTGAAACCCCTCCCCTCTAATGGGCACGGCAACCATTTCCTGTCTTTGAAAAGTGAGCCCCATCTAAGGAGTCAGCATTCAGAGCGAGGATGCAAGACTGAAAAGAACCCGAGAACCAGACTATCCAAGCCCCTCCCTGAACATTCAGGGAGACTCAGACCCATAGGGCAAAGCTGTTTCCTAAGTCTGTGAAGGGAATTAACCCTGAGCAGGAGAAGGACCCCTGTTTCCCAAAACTCTAGGTTCCTTGGCTACATCAACCCAGGTGTTCTGGCCAGGGCAGAATGCTCTCCCTGCCTGCTGTGGGCTGAAACATCCCTCTTGTGAAACTGATCCCAGGATGCAGATTCTGATGAAACTCTTTCACTATCTGGCAGGATTCTGATTCTGGCCTACAGTACCCTTGAGTACGCACAAAAGCAATAGTGTCCCTGCCCTGCCCTTTCAACCTCTCCTCTCTCTTTTCTGAATAAGCTGATTGCCTCAGCTGAGCAACCAGCCAGCCTTGCTGTCTCAACAGACTCACAGTTGGCTTGTGTCCCCGGAGATAAGAAATGTCAGCACAGGTCACCTACCATGTCTAGGGTGCCCCAACCTGAAGTGCCCTGAACCAGGCTGATGGCTGTCCACCTGCCTCTGGGGCTAGGCCAGCTCCCTGTGCTGCTGGCTGAAGGGCCTGATGCACCCCATCCATCAGTGAGAGGGCACATGGAGTGTAGTTGGGTCTCCCCCCAGCTCCCCCACCCCATCACACACACACACACACACACACACACACACACACACACACACACACACACACTTTGAGAGAAGCAGTTAAAGGTAGGGACTCTGACATGGAAGGCTGGATTCAAGCCTCAGCTTCCCGTTACTGCTCTGGGAGCTGAGGAAGGCATCTAGCATGCCCGTTCCTTTCTCTGAAGAGGGGAGCGATGACAACAGGGTTCTCCTGGCAGGCCTGTGAGGACTAAGACCAAAATTACATCATGTCTGCTGGGAGCCCCAGTTAAGTGTCTCTTTCAATTTAGCTATGAGGCCCACCATCATAGGTGCTGACAGCGGAAAAGCTAACTCCATTTATCACTTCTGCCTTATACTGAGAGATCTCTTCCTTCCCCCAAGCTTCCATTTGTAAAACAGGAGTAGGAGTCCACCACCTCCTAGGGTCATCACAGGCCTCAGGTGTGGCCTCAACAAGAACTCTGGAAAACACTCCCACATTTGTGCATCAGCCACCAGCCTTGATGATGACCTCAGGAGCAGACAAGTGTCCTTTCTCCTTTCCAGAGTGGCAGTTCCTCTCGTGAGGCTGCAAAGCAGGACTTAGGGCTGCCAGTGTGCAGAGTACCCTGCTTTGGCCACAGGCAGCTCACTAGCCGGGCAGTTCACTCACTCCGGAAGCTCACTCCCTGCTGTGGGTGGACGGAAGCATCCTTCTTGTCAAATTGATCCTGGGATGCCAATTCTGATGGTGTTCTTTCACTAGCTGGCAGGATCCTGGTTCAGGACTGCAGGGTGCTTGGGTACATACACAAATGTAGTGGTGCTCCTGCCCTGCCCCTTGACCCTCTCTTCTCCTCCACTACCTCTCACTCTCCCCCTCTCCAGGCTACCTCTTCCCTTCAGGGCCCCAGTTTTAAGGACTTGACCTCCCAGCTCCCGGGTCTTTAACTGGAAACACTCTGATTTCGGTCCCCAGGGCTGAAGGGAGGGGGTATCCTGTCAACAGGAAACACAGAACAAAGAAAAGAGAGCGTGCAAGGAAGGCACCACAGGGTCCAAAGCCCACTCCGCAGGAGAGGTCACCATCTGGGACTGGGAGTAGGTGCTCCTGAAGAGGGCAGTCCAGTAGACAGACAGGTGGGACCTTACCAGGTGATCCTCGGGAATATGGAGGAACAGAGACTGGAAGAGGTGCCGGGAAGATTCTGATAGTGTTCACCAGGGACCAGGACCCACTCAGAGGACCCAACATGGCCCAACACAAAGATAACCCAGTGGACCTCTGAGCAGAGATGTGACACGTGTGTAAATGTGGAGGCTATCCAGGGACTCTCGGGTCCAACTGCCCAAGGTGTAAATCTGTGTTTTGCTCTCACAAGAGGTGGAACCTTATGTCCCCTTCTGCTTCAGTTTCCTGCCTCTGAAATCAGACAGCTCGCTGCACCTTGCCGTGAGCACTCAGAGTTGACCCCAGCGGCTGTGACACTGTGTAATGCCTGACTGAAGGCAGGTGCTCAATTATTAGTCTCTTCTCTTGCCTCCTGCTCACTGCCTTCCAATCTCAGCTCTGGAGGCAACTGGTGAGCCAGGTCACCCCTGTTATTCAACAAGGTTTACTAAACCCTGCTGCTGTTACTGCTAAGAACACCGTATGCAGTAGCTGCCATATCCAGGTTTGTGTCCATTTCCATAGTGATTCCAGGGGGCCCTTTCACCACCGTACAAGATAATAACTGTCTTCATTTTACAGAAAAGGAAACGGGTTCCCAACAGCTCCCTGGAAAGTGGGGAAGCCCAGAGTGCCTGCTGGAGAGTCGGGCCCTCTCCTTTCCCTTCCCACCATATTTGATGGACCATCTTTACCCCATCAGTCTCCTGCTCTGCCCCTGTTCCAGGACACGGGCCAGAGAAGAGACATAAGGATATAGTATAGAGCAACAGAAAGAGTAGGAGCCTCAGAGTCAGAGGCTGGGGTTCAAGTCCCAGCTCTTCCACTTGTGAGCTGAGTGACCTATGGGGTTTAGGAAGGAGCCTACATAGAAGAGTAGATTCTCCCTGGACCTCTGCCACAGCGTGCTGTATGACCTTGGACTCCTGCCCTCTCTTGAGTCTCGGTTTTCCCATCTGTAAAACCTAGGTTTCTGAGTGAGTTTGTCCTGCTTTGAGAATCCTTCCTGAAGTATCCCTGGCCTTAGCCCAGGCCTCACCATCCATACCAGGCCAGAATAGGGACTATGTCTTCTAGGGCCCCAGAAAAATGGTCCCAACATCAACTCGGGTCAGCTGTTTGGTCACGAAGGAAAACAGGTCACCCATCCCAGCACAGAGGGAGCACAGTCTGTGTGTGCATTCAGTCAGATTCGATGGTCCCAATCTCTCCCAAATGATCACCAGATCAACAAAAAGGTGCTTCTTGTCGGTTCATAAGACAAATCTGGAAGCCAGAGCCATCTCAGCTGGGAAGCACTGGAACTCACATAGTCTCTGGCCCCACGTGTCCACCTCTGTGAATCCAGTCACTGTGCTTCTGTGACTGCATTAGCTGTCCTCTGATTGGAGCGGTCTGTATTCCAGCCACGTAGTTATTGTCCCCTCTGGACCCCAGGCTAGTTCTCTCTGTTTGTTTGTTAGCTGTTCTACTTTCGTGTATTAAGTCTTGTTACATAATCCAGGTAAGCCTCTGCGGTAGTTTGAATGAAATGGCCCCCATGAGCTCCCTGGGATTGGCACTACTGGGAGGTGTGGCCTTGTTGGGGTAGGTGTGGCCTTGTTGGAGGAAGTGTGTCACTGGGGGTGGGCTTTGAGATTTCAGAAGCTCAAGCCAGGCCCAGTGTCCCTCCCTTTCCCTGCTGCCTGTCAATGCAGATGTAGAACTCTGGGCTCCTTCTCCAGCACCACATCTGCCTGTGTGCCACCATGATGATAATGAACTAAACCTCTGAACCTGTAAGCCAGCCCCAATAAAATGTTTTCCTTTATAAGAACTGCTGTGGTCACAGTGTCTTCTCACAGCAATAGAAACCACAACTGAGCCTCTAACACCAGATCCTCAGGCCTCAGCCTCCAGAACGTTGTATTATATGTGTGTGCCACCATGCCTGGCTGACACAGTGCTTCTGTGTATGGTTCTAACATTCCTGGAGTCTAAAGTCTATCCCTCCAAAAATATCCACTCTGTCTATACTATGTGCCAGGTCCTGAGCTCTGTGCTGGGGACGTGGCAACAAGCACATCAGACCTCAGACTTACGGAGCTGCCAGGGCTGGGGCAGAAAAAACAAAAACAAAAACAAATTGAGCCACTAGAGCAAAGCTTTGAGGACCAAATGGGAGACACAAAGCACAAAGGCTGCTCCCATAACTGAGTAGACCCCCACTCGTCGAGGGAGAGAGGACTGCCCGAAGTGCTGTCTGCCAAACAGCCCGGGGTGGAGTGGATTTGGGCAGAGGTCCTGTTGACAGACAGCAGGTGCAAAGGCTGGGGGGAGAGAGTACCTTTTTTTGAGACAGGGTTTCTCTGTGTAGCCCTGACTGTCCTGGAACTCACTGTCCATCAGGCAGGCCTCGAACTCACAGAGATCTGACGGCCTCTGCCTCTGCTGGCATTGAAGGTGTGCAATATCACTGGAGAGAGTGCCTTGACCAAAAACCTTGTGTGTGGGGGGGGGTGCGGGGAGGGGGACAGAGATGCAGGGAGTGCTGGGACAGGAGGGGAAGGCAGGCCTGTGTTCTTCTACTCACACAGTCAGAGCCGGTGAGACATCTCAGTGGCCTGGAAGGCTTGTGCATTTCTAGAGAGGAAGACTGGAAGGTGAGAAAGCTGGAAAGATGAATATATACTGCCATTCATCTGCTTAGCTGAGCAAGGAGGCTGGGGAAGAATTCTTTCCTTATGTCTCGTTTTTTTTTTTTTTTTTTTTTTGGTTTTTTCGAGACAGGGTTTCTCTGTGTAGCTTTGCGCCTTTCCTGGATCTCGCGCTGTAGACCAGGCTGGCCTCGAACTCACAGAGATCCGCCTGCCTCTGCCTCCCGAGTGCTGGGATTAAAGGCGTGCGCCACCACCGCCCGGCTTATGTCTCGTTTTAATGTGAGAGACCAAAATAGCATTTTGCACATTGCCCATTGTAACTGTCTGTAGGGTGTGAAATCACTTCACAGAGCTGTGACCATCATTGTTATTCCTAACAAAATGGGGCAGAAAAGAAGCCATCAGAGTGTATTATAGGTATGGACACTTGGACACTACTTGTCAAACTTCTCTTTCAAATATGGGCTCCGTGTGTGTGTGTGTGTGTGTGTGTGTGTGTGTGTGTGTGTGTGTCCCCAGTTGTGGTACTATGTGTTTCTTACTGTAAACTATCATTTAGAAATCTGAAAATCTCTTGATAAAACACCCATTTGCTCTTGGCTGCCACTGACCCTAGCGTGCATAGACATCAGCCTTCTGAGACAGTAAACTTTCAAAGTTCTGTTTGTACTAGGGCAGAGAGTAATAAACTGAGTACACAGCTCTTTGCACACAGTACTCTGATAACAGAGTTATCACCCCGAGTAAGATAACAAAGGCCCCCAGGGTTCACTGGCAGTCTGGGATACCTAATCCGGTCAGGTTTCTGGACCGTGCTATAAATGAACATCTTTCCATACACAGGTGATCTAGAGGGGGCCAATGGAACAATGGGCCAGAAGGATTCTGGTGGCCAGAAAGTTTCCTGTGGGCACGTTAAAGTCAGAGTCAGCGGTGGCAAGGCCAGGAATCCCGGGTCCGTCTTGAAGACTCTGTGCCTGCATCGTGTAGTGGAAGGGCATGGTCAGGTTCTCAGCAGGGAGGCAGGACAAGGGATAAATGGGAAGGGGTGGCTTACTAGCAGGAACTGCTAGGATCAAATGAAAGAAGGAGATGATGGAGTTCAGATGAAGAGGATGAGTAAGAATGTATGTGGAGGGAGGCAGGTGAGGCAAGAGAGTTGCCAGGCCTCTGGGAGGAGACCAACAGACTAACTGGAGGTATGTGAGACTCCCCAAGGCTCCCCTCGCCTCCTCTTCTCTCAGGCCAGACCTCACTGGAGCCCCTCGTTCCCTGCTCCTCAAGCACATTGAAACACTGTCTGTTCCACTCTCTCTCCTGCAGACTTAGGTCATATCCTTCCTTTGCTAAGCTCACCCTCCCTTTCTCTGGGCCCAAGAGGATTCCTTCACCCCCTGCCCCATGACAACATCCCAGACTGCTCTGGATACAGTATGCTCAGTCTCTGTTGCTGGCAGACATTCAAATTCTTTAGGGTCTATGCTATGCCTGCGTCTATGAGTCTAGCTTGACTGTGAACTCCCAGGGCACAGTCAAGGTTAGATATGTGTCAGAGGCTCATCTGGGAAACATGTGGATTGAGTGGAGAGATGGACAGAGAATACAGACAGCAGGACAGATGAATGAGGCAGGGGGATGCTGTGCATAGGAGAAATGCAGAGAAAGAGGTAGAAACAGCCCTTGGCTGGGAGTCTAGAAGCTGTCCTGTTTATTAGTTCTGTGACCTTGGACACGCCATTCATTTTTCTGGGCCTCGGTCTCCTGAATTAAAAATGAGGGGTGAATGGGGCATAAAGTGTCTCATGACACTGAATCCTCAGGGTTTCCAGATCCCATGTCTGAGCCACAGTGGTAGGAGCATCATTACATGCTGTCGGGAGTGTAGGAGAGCTCTGCTCCTGGATGCAGGGGTCAGAGGGACAAGGAAACAAAGGTGGGGAAGGGGAGGGGAGGGAAGGAGAAGGCAAGGGAGGGGAGGGGAGGGCCTCAAGTGTGTATCCAGACCCCTGGAAAGGGACCAGTGTGACAGCTACTTGGAAAACAGCTTCTGATCTCCAACCACCACCAAATTGGAGAACACTTAGATTGGAACCTAAGCAGGCTCCACCTACTGCTTCATCTGAGCCCTGTCACCTGTCCAGAAGGCAGCCAAGGGAGGTCTTCAAGGTGTTAGCTCTAAAGGCCCCAAACCACCTTCTGTCTTCCTTTGTGCCTTCCAAGCCCTCTATACCCACAGGGTTTTCCTGGGCCCTATAATCAGGCTCCTTTTGTTTCCCCATCCATTTGTTATTCAGTTTCAGTGTGGTAAAATGCACACAGCATACATGTCATTTTAGCCCTTTCTTTTTGTTTTTGTTTGTTTGTTGAGACAGGGGCTTATTATGTAGACCAGGCTGACCTTGAACTCACAGAGACCTGGACTATCTCGACCTCCAGAGTGTGAGGATTAAAAGTAAGCACCACTGCCCAGCTTTAACCCTTTCTCAGTGTTCGGTTCAGTGATATGAGGAGGTCGTGCAGTCCTTACCCGTCCACCTGTATCTTTTCACCTTGTCAAACTGAAACTACACGCTTGGAGTGAGGTTTCTCCATCTAAGAGTTCAGACCACCTGAACCCAGCTTTCTGTTCATGTGTGTGTGTGTCTGTCATTCATTTCTTCATTCCCTCACTGTGTTGGTCGGTCGTCGGTCGGTCGGTCGGGTCTGTCCCTGGAGCAGTGCAGAACTGGCAGTAATCTATTTGTTTAATACTGGTGCAGCCACCCCACACGCTTGGCTACAACTTCTCTGAAAGATCTTTGTGCTATTCTCTCATTGTGGATCTATTTGTGTCTTTGGATCTCAAGTAAATCTCTCTCTTGGGAAACACATATCAATGGTCGCTAATGGTTTCCTTTGTGTCTCCTATACCTGACCCACAATCATCAGCTTGGCTTAATCATTTTTAACTTGACATTGGTACAACGTAATGTAAAATCAATATGCAATCAGTAGAAACTGTGCTTTGAGCTGTTCCCCAGCGAATGATAATGCAGTCTGATGTTCTCCAGTGCTGGCATTGGGAGTTCTCCAATGCCAGTCAGCCAGTCACAAGTACAACCAGTCCCCTCTGGTGTGTTATGGTACTAAACCAGGATGCCTCCTAGATTAGGGGTGTAAGCACATTTCTAATAAAGTGGGTGTACTGTTTCATACCCCAATCATAAATAAAGAAACAGCTGTAGTCGGGACCGTGTGTTTTGTCCAGCCTACCATGGCAGTTCACACTGTAATCCTAACACTGGAGAAGCTGAGGCAGAGGGATTGCAAGTTGCAAATCAGTCTCAGCTACAGTTGAGATCCTATATAAGTAAATAAATGAAGCTGGGCTTGGTGGCATATGACTTTAATCTCAGCACTTGGGAGGCAAGAGCAGGCAGATCTCTGAGTTCAAGGCCAGCCTAGTCTACAGAGTGAGTTCCAAGACAGCCAGAGCTACACAGAGAAAACCTGTCTCTAAAGGTAAACAAATAAAAATAAATAAACAAGTAAAGTGGTTACAGTAGTTTCCCTTGTCTACAGTTTGCTTTCCCACAATTTCAATTGCCCAAAGTCAATTAAAGTATGGAAAATTCCAGAAATAACTCAAAAGATTTAAATTGTTCTGAGTAGCAAGATGAAATTTCACTCAGTTTTACTCTGTAGCACTCTATCCTGCCCAGGACACAAATATCCCCTTCATCCAGATTCTCCATTCTGTAATATAATCCTTATTCCTTATATAATCCATTATGCCCATTGTATAACATAATCCTTATATAATGCCTGTCTGTGTCAGAGAGAAATATTCACCCATTATTATGTTGTACATTGTTATGACAGTTCCGTGGCTTTGTTTTATTAACTATTTCTGTTAATCTCTCATTGCACCTAATTTATGTTGAGCTTTCCCACGGTATGGATGACAGTGAAAAACCACAGCACATATAGGGCTCAGCACCTGCAGTTTTGGGGGTCCTTGGAGCATATTCCTTCCTCCCAGAGAAGGGTGACTTCTGTACTGATATGGAGGGCTTTACTCCAGCACTTGGCTGTTTGTTTTATACGTGCCTTGCAGTCTTTGTCTCATATTTCCTGCATTCTGTTTTCTTCTATGTCTGGCTGATTTTTAGCAGCATAACATTTAAATCCCTCCCTCATTAATGTTCATTTCTTTTCTTTAGCTATCATCTTTGTGAGCTGTGAGGTTGTTTAACATCTTAAAGGCATAATACTTTAATTTGAATTTATAGCAGCTTAGCTTCAAACAGATAGGCGCGCACACACACACACACACACAAACACAGAGACCCTTAACAGTCCTTCCTTCTACCTTTCAGTTGTTGAAATCACAAAATTACACATTTATTCACTGTGTCCCTCAAAAACTAAACAAGTGCATAATTCTTTTCAAACAACATAGAAAACAGGAAGTGAGGTTACAACGCCACCCCTACGGCAACACTAGCGTTTATAATTGCGAGTTTATCTTTATCAGAATCTTCTGCCTACAGCTTGAGTTGCCCTCTGTATTCCTTTCTTTCGCTCTAGGGAAGTCCCTTTAGTGATTCTTGCAGGACGGAATGGGGATGTCTTTTTTTTTTTTTTTTTTTTAGTGATATCTTGTGGGTTTTTTTTTTTTTAAAGATTTATTTATTTATTATGTATACAGTATTTTGCCTGCACTATGTCTGCACATCAGAAGAGGGCACAAGATCTCATTACAGATGGTTGTGAGCCACCATGTGGGTGCTGGGAATTGAACTCGGGACCTCTGGAAGAGCAGCCAGTGCTCTTAACCTCTGAGCCATCTCTCCAGCCCTGGGGATGTCTTAATTCGGCCTCATTTTTGAAGTTTTGTGAGATACTGGATTCTTGGTTGACAGGACTTTGCTTTGTTCTCTCTTAGCTTTCTGGCTGGCTCCATCCACAGCTTCCAGCCTCCAAAGCTGACAAGGTCCTGCTGAGACTCCTGCTGTGAAGGCCTGTGGATGCTTCTCTAGGCTGCTTTCGTCAAGATTTTCAAGATTATGTCTGGCTTTTGATAATTTACTATAATGTCTCAATGTAGGCTCCTCTCAACATCCTCCTTCGAGCTCCTTGGAGTTTGCTGAAATTATAGACGTTTATCGTCAGGTTTTACAAAGTATCTAGCAACCATTTCTCTAAATATCCTCTCTACCAGTGTCTCTTCTTCTCAGACTTCATGAAGCATCTCTCTGTTGGCTGAGGGCTCTCTGTCTACATTCTCTAATTGTTGGTTGTTCCGTGGGTGTAAATATTTCCATCATCCTGGCTTCAGGGTTGCTTATTCTTTCTTTCACCTCCTGCATCCCTGAAGTGAAGTTTCCACCTCGGTTATTGTACTTTTCAGCTCCAGGCTCCCTTGAAGGTTTTTATATCTTTTCTTGGTTATTAATATTCAGCTCATGCATTGTTTTCTTGACTTCTCCTTGGTTATTTTAAAGTTTTCTAGAATAAATCTGATGTCAGGTCTTTCTCAGTTTCCCCTTAATATTCATTTTTCTTTAATTTTATTTTCTCAGTTTTTTGAGACAGGATCTCTCTGTCCACACAATCTTGGCTCTCCTGGAACTCACTATATAGACCAGGCTGGCCTCAAACTCACAGAGATCTGCCTGCCTCTGCCTCCCAGGTGCTGAGATTAAATGTGTGCACCACTATGCCTGACCTCTGTTTGCTTATTACTACTAGTAATAGTATTATTAGTATTATCATTATTGTGCATGTGGATGACATATGGGGTGTGTGTATGTTAGGGTCCACAGATCACTCCACAAAAGACCATCACTCACGCATGTTTATTTCTCAAGAGAAGAATTCCTGCATGCAGGGGTTAGCCACACAACAAAATGGCAACAACCTTCAGAGAAGCTCACAGGCTCCTTTTATAGGCAACCAGAAGGGGATGAGGTTATCCTAAACATGATTGGCCAAGAGAGCAGCAGCCACATTAATATGTTTCTGATTGGCTGGGGCTGTAAGTGCTGAATCACGCCTGGTATGCAATATCTCCCACACCTGCCTATCAGAAATCAAAACTGAGACAGAATCACCACTGCTGCCCGGCGAAAACTTGACATTTGAAACTAGTAATTCAGTAGATCTTGAAATAAAAGTTCTCAGCCAGGCAGTGGTGGTGCACACCTTTAATTCAAGGCCAGTCTGGTCTGCAGAGTGAGATCCAGGACAGGCACCAGAACTACCCAGGGAAACCCTGTCTCAAAAAAAAAAAAGTTCTCTCCTCCAGGGTTCATGGTTGGTTGGTGGTTGGTTGGTTGGTTGGTTGGTTGGTGGTTGGTTGATGGTTGGTTGGTTGGTTGGTGGTTGGTTGGTTGGTTGGTTGGCTGGTGGTTGTTCTCCACTGACAGCTGTCCTGGTGGACATTGTGGTACATGCCTATCCTCCCACCTCTGAAAAGGCAGAGGAAGTGAAATGTCAGTGTAAGACCATTCTGTGTTACCTAGTTCCGGGCAGTCTGAACTGTATAGTGAGACTTTGTCTCAAAATCACAAATCAAAACAAGACAAAAGTTATGGCAAGGACAGCCTAGGGTATAAACAGGTCTTGGATCTTTGTTGAGCCTGTGCCCTTCCCAGGCTGTGTGTGGTCACTTTGTAGTGTCCTCTGTAAATACAGCTCCTTTGGAATCGATGCTCTTTAGTGTGTGACTCCCAAGGGGTCAAAGGGAAAAAAATAAGGAGAAGGAAGGGAATCCGTTCTTTAAGTGCCTTGGCAGCTGCTTCAGTTGGAGAGGCACATCAGCAAAGCTCCCAGTGTCTTTGTGTCCCCACCTCAGAGGTGACAATGAGAACCAGAGTTCAGGGCTCTGAGCTTGTACTGAGAACTGTGTCCTTTTTGAGTGATGTATAGGTCATGGCTTGCACAGCTGCCTACCTCAGGACTAGGTTAAAGGTTGCTGCTGCTGGGTTACCAGCTACAGTGGACTGAAATCAGCCAGCTTGTGAACCAAGCCTTCCCTGAAAGCTCCCAGGATTCAACAGACTCCAGATTTCCACAACAGACACAGCAGACAGAACCCAACAATCAATTGTTGCGACACTTGGGAGATAGATTTCTGATGCTCCCTCTTCTGCAGTCTCCCCAGAATCTTCTTTCCTGTCCAGTTTTACAAACATTTTTCCAGGGCTGTCAAGCAAATTAATAAATCTCAGAGAAGTAGCCAATACTCATCATGTGCTTGCTATATTCCAGGCACTGAACCACATATCCAACATGAATTCATTTGTTAATCCTTACTACAACTTCTCAAGTAGGGGCCATTAATTCTTCATGTTGCAAAAAAGAAACACAAGGCAGGGAGAGACTGCTGTGGGAACTTGTCCACTCTGAGGTTGAGTTTCAAACCTGAGAAGATTGCTTCCAGACTCCATGCCTTATCATGGTGTGTGCACGAAGGTATCCTTAGCATCCTCTGGCAGCAGAGGAAGAACTCTCTATGGTGGAAGGTTAGGGGCGCAGAGGGGGATTACCTAAAAGAGGCTTGCCTGGGAAGGTCAGAGATGAGCCAGACATGGGGCCCCTCTGTAGAAAGAAGGAGCAAACAACTGCGACTGTCGAACTGTAAGAAACTGTAAGCAGCCAGAGTAGGATGCAAGCAGCAGCCAGAGCTGAAGAGCAGGCTGCACTACACAAGCACTTCCAAGTTAAGGGAAGAGCAACTGGGAAATGGAAATGTCTCTGCGAAGGAGGTGGCAGCTTCAGAAGTTAGCAAGGACTGCAGCTGGCAGATGGGGCCGAGAAAGCCTTCCAGACAGGGGGAAAGCACGGAGGTGGGAGAGTGGGAGAGAAATATTTAGGGACACGTTTGGCTTGGCAGGAGGGGAGGCGTGTTCATCACACAGTGACTGCTGAGACACCAGCAGAGCCCACACTGGATTTTACAGTAGGGTGACTGGAATTCTCACTAAACCACTTTGAGGCTTTGGTGGTGTGACCACGGATGAGCAATCAGAGTCCGAGTTTCCACATCTGTAAAGTGGAGGTGGTGTTCCATCATCTAGAAACTTCACTCCCAGGTTTACAGATGTGGATGTTTGTGGAAGGACTTTGCCAACCCCATAGCATCTTTTCAAGTCCCTTAGTACCCATATGACATCAGAATTACTAGAGGGTCTTAAAAACAAAACAGCAACAATAATAAAAGCAGAGCCAGAGGATGGTTTGGCAGGTAAAGGTGCTTGCTGCCAAGCCTGACCACCTGAGTCTGATACTCAGGACCCGCATAGTGGAAGGAGAGAACAGACTCCCACAAATACAAACTTGTCTTCTGACCTTCACATGTGCACTGTGGCACAAGTGTGTGTGTGTGTGTGTGTGTGTGTGTGTGTGTGTGTGTGTATGTGTGTGTGTGAGAGAGAGAGAGAGAGAGAGAGAGAGACAGAGACAGAGACAGAGACAGAGAGAGAGACAGAGAGAGAGACAGAGACAGAGAGAGACAGAGAGAGACAGAGAGAGACAGAGAGACCTTGTTTACCCCATACATCGGCCTCTTCTCTAGGGACAGAAACTGTCTCAGAGGTTAGGGAACCTGCCTAAGCTCCTGTACCATCCCCGCTGTAATAGTCCAGAGCGAGACCTAAAGCCTGTGAAGTGTGCCCCCCCCCCATCCAAGTAGTGAACCTTCACTAGGGAGAGGGAAATATGGAGAGAAAGACATGATTGAGACACCACAGAAAAGGACCTCCGGTTAGTGTCTCCCCAAAGGAAACTGTGGCAGCCAGACCATGAGAATCACTCTAACCGTGACCTGGTACGGGAGCTGCTATTGTATAAACCCAGCCTGTGCCCAGGATCACTCATCAGCCATCCAGGACAGGAAGTGCGTGGCGGGTCATGCTAATCAAATGGGGACAGCTCTGAAGCACAACCCCCACACCCACAGCCGGGGCAGACGGTTCTGTCACTGCCCTGGCTACTGAGCTATGGTAGTGTACTCCCCTATCCTGCTACTTCCTACTCTGGATGTTCTCACCAACCTGCCAATCACCCCTCCCATTTGGTAGTCTTTTCTGGTTCTTACAGAAGCATCCAGACATTTGAAGGATTCTGGCTCAGCTGTAACTAGAAAGTCTCCCTACTCAAGCACATTCTTGCCACCATCCTGAAGGGAGAGAAACCCAGCCTTTGGGAAATTTCCTTTCTGTTTGCCTCCATCCCACCATCCTGAGGGCTGAGGGACCCAGCGTCTTCTGGGAACTTTCTCTTTCTGCCTCAGGACTCTCCACTGAGCCTTGGGGTTTGAGGCAACTCTCCTGTGAAGTCTAAAGGCCTCTCTGTTCTCACACACATTCCCACAGAGGTGAGGGACTTGGCCTCTCTAACAAACCATTCGACAGAAAGGCCCTCCTCTCTTGGCAACTGAGAATCTCTGGCCAAGGCAACTCGGATGAGATCTGAAGGCCTGGGACAGCCCGGGAGAGAGGGCTGTTTTCTTTCTCTGTGCTTAGTCCCTGTTCCTGGTGCAGACCACACAGCAACATCTGCTGTATTCATTGCGGTGGATGCTCTTCCCCATCCTGTAATGTCCCCTTCCCTTCTCTCCTGGCCAGCCCTCCTGACTCGATTTCTCACCTCTGAGAATGTCCCCACAGCAGATATCAGATTGATAAGTCTTTCCCTTTCTGGACTTCACCTAGTGTTCTCTCCTGTTAACTGTCAGCCCCAACACCAATGGAGTCTTTTAAGAAGGATATCCCTTTCTATAAAGCGGCACCTCCAACTCTTGACAGATACTGTGGCGTTTAAATGAGACTAGCCCCCATAGGCTCACATATTGGAGTGTCTGGTACTCAGTTGGTAGAGTTGTTTGGGAAGGATTAGGAGGCACGGCCTTGCTGGAGGAGGTGTGTCACTGGAGATAGGCTTAGAAGTTCCAAAGCCCACATCATTCTCAGTTAGCTCTCTCTCTCTCTCTCTCTCTCTCTCTCTCTCTCTCTCTCTCTCTCTCTCTCTGCTTCCTGTTTGTGGATCAAAGTGTAAATGCTCAGCTACTGCTCCGGCACCATGCCTGCCTGCCTCTTGCCATGCTCTCCTCATCATGGTGGTCATGGACTTTAATCTCCTGGACTGCGAGCCCCAATTTAAAGGGTTTCTTTTATCAGTTGCCTTGGTCATGGTTTTTGTCACAGTAGAGAAAAGCAGCAGAGATGGCCTGGGCTGGCTAAAGACATCCACAGGCCCACCCGGTGCCTTGCAATGATGAGCAAATATATGGTGGAGAAATGAGGGAGACAGAGAAGCAGAACGGCTCACGTGCTGTGGAAAGAGGCAGAACTGAAGAAGCAAAGGCAGTGAGGAACAGGCTGGTGTGGGTGGCCTGCTTGCCACCGGGGCCAGGGTGATGTCTGATTCCCAAGCTCCAGCCAAGGGCCACGTCAGGGTCTATGGTCCTACTGCAGCCAGGGTCCGTGTGGACATCCATGACCCATGTTGCCACCAAAGACCACAAGGATGCCAGGGGTCTGGGATGCCACCTGTGGCCATGCCTAGCTGAGTGGCCTGTGCTGCTACCCAGGACCATGATGATGTCAGGGCCTGAGCTGCTGCCAAGGGCTATGCCTAGGTCCTTGGCCTGACAGCATCCAGGGTCTACGTTGATGTCCATGGCTTCAGTTAACCACTGAAGGCTGAACAGAAGCCCAGGATCTGGACAGCCACCTGAGTCCATGTTGGTGTCTGAGGGCTATGCTGCCACCAGCGCCATACTGATCTGGGTGGCCTGTGCTGCCACTGGGGCCATGGTGACATCCATGCCTGAGCAGCTGCCAAAGGCCATGTCTAGGTCCATGGTCCTGCTGCAGCTGGGGTCTGTGTTGATCTCTGTGACCCATGTTACCACAGGTGGCCATAGGAACCATGCATGTTGGAATCTGAGGGCCATGCTGAGCCAACAATGTCCCTTGCTGACCCTGGAAGAACTACCTTGCCCTTTGCTAGCCACTACAGTGGAAGAGTTAGCCTGGCTCCTCACAGGAGAGCTGGCCCCACACTCAGGAGAGATGGTGCCACTCTTCACCACAGGCTGGGAGAGCTGGCTCTGATGGCATGGGCATAGAAGAGCAGCTTCTGCCCCTTGCCTGAGAGGGGTTGTCCCAGCTGCCCTGGACTGACCAACTCAGCTACCACCCAGGCCCACATCCAGGGCTTTGAGTTGGCTCACCCCAACATCTACCCCATCTGTGACCTGCCAGAGTTCGTGAAGGGACTGGTTCTGTGGAACCCCATCTGTAGGCTCTCCATGACTGGGGGCCACAGCAGGATATCTGAGAGGCATTTCCATGAGGGTCCAGTATTGATGATGTACCGGAAGCCAGAGGCCTTGGACCAGACCAACAACTCATTGAAATGAACATTTGCAAGAAAAGCTGAATGGACCGAAGGGTATACTGTGACACGCTGCAGCTCCTGATGATACTAAGATGAATGCAGAGGTGTTGGAGAGGTGGGAAAGATGGAGAAGCTAAGTGACTTCCTGGTTTGTTTTGTTTTTTAATTGATTTCTTTTTGTTTTCCTTGAGGGGGAATGCTATGGGGGTAGGGGCAGATATGGAGGGACTGGGAATTGAGCGGGATTGGGGAGCATGATGTGAAATTCCCAAAGAATCAATGGAAAATTGTGCTAAAGAAAGAAAAGCAGCTAAGATAACTCATCAGGAGGTGTGGTGGTACTGTGTTCCCCAAAATATTGTGTACCTTAATAAACTTATCTGGAGTCAGAGAACAGAAAAGCCACTAGATACTTAGGATACTTACAGTGGTAGCACATGCCTTTAATCCTAGCATTCCAGAGACAGAAATCCATGTGTTCAAGGATACAGCCAAGCATGGTGATTCATCATGCCTTTAATCTCAGAAAGCGAGCCTTTAATCCCAGGGAGTGGTGGTAGAAAGCAGAAAGGTATATAAGGCGTGAGGACCAGAAACTAGAAGCATTTGGCTGGTTAAGCATTTGGCTGGTTAAGCATTTGGCAGGTTAAGCATTCAGGCTTTTGAGCAGCAATTCAGCTGAGACCCATTCTGGATGAGGACTCAGAGGCCTCCAGTCTGAGGAGACAAGACCAGCTGAGGATCCTTCGAGGTGAGGTAGCTGTGGCTTGTTCTGTCTCTCTGATCTACCAGCATTGACCCCAATAACTGGCCTCGGGTTTGTTTTTATTAATAAGAACTTTTAAGATTCATGCTACAAGGAGGTCCTTTCAATAGAGCGACATGGTCCCCTCATTTGAAGGTTGTACCGTGAGTTCCCTTGTAATCATCTTGGACCCCTGTCCTCTAGAAGCATGCCTCATTAAGAATTAGGATCATCCACCCTTGTCTCACCATGAGACAGGCCCCTTCTAACCCATCATATTCACCATTGGAATCTATTCTAAAGAACAGAGGTAAATTTGATCCCCAGCCCCTAAAAAAGGAAACACCCTGCATCCCCTTGTAACGCGGCTTGGCTGCAGTACAGACTCAGATCTGCAAATGTGACCCTTGTGCGATGCTTCACCACAACACTCTGCTCAGCCGGTTCTGTCACAGTGTTCTAAGTGTCAGAGGTCTCCTATATATATCCAAGCTTTCATGTCCCTTCCTCAAGATCTAAATCTACAAAAAATCCTGCCATGTGTGTTTAGCTAGATTGCCAGGGCCCTCAGAAGGCCAGGGCATCCTGGATAGCCCTCCTTCAGCGCACTCCATCCTATCAACTAACTACTCCCTGAGTCCATCTTCCCAGAGGGGTTCAGCCACTTTCCCATGTCCAGAGAGAGGGCTCTGAGATTCTGTCCCCTACACACACCCTTTCAGGAAACAACTTTAAAGAACTGATGTGTTCTGCTGCTGCTCCAGAAGCCTAGATCCCCTCCATGAGCTAACCAATGGAAAACTGCATTATCAGAGTCTACGTTCCTCTCCTCAGACCTGACCTTGCCCAGACAGAAACCGAAGTGGACTCTTAGCCAAGACCTCTCTAACTGCATTAAAGCCTTTCAGATCCTCTCCCTCTCCTTTGCCCTAAATTGGCAGAATATCCGCTTTCTTTTTACTACCTACTGTTCACATGAGGAAAAGACCTGTATTTGGCCACTCGCTGCCTGAGTGATGGGCCAATAAGGCCCACATCTGAATCCCACGGGAAGCCCCTCCTGTTGGAAGATCCACTTCCCCCAAACAGACCCTGGATAGCCTTACGAGGAGAAGGATGACCAGGTAAGGGGGGGCATAACTACATGTTCACAATGATTAACCGGTAGTGATAAAACCTGTCAATTATACCAAATGAGAGGGATAACTTAAGGCCCCACTGAGAACCTAGCCCTGTCTACTTCCAGACTGGCTGAGGCTATGTATAACTGCTGACCTGGACCCAGAGGGTCCTGAAGACCTCGTCATTTTCCAACCCATGTCATCAGTTAGTACTCCCCAAGTATCTGACCCCAAGTTGGACAAGGAACCCCAAACCTTCCTTCTGGCTTTGCTTCAAGGCACCCCATTTCCTGGGAGGAAGGTTTGAGGACTGAGAGGGAAAGGGAGGGAGGGGATGCAGTAACAGCTGCCCTAGTTCATGACAGGCTGCTCTAGGTGCTTCCATCATGATACAAACCGCCTAAAGCTTCACTATGTCCCTTTTCTCCCACATGAGGACACCAAATCCAAGTAACACCCCCTCCTTCTCTGTAGGCACCCTCATTGAGTCAGCCAGGATACTTTTGTCAAAACTGTCAAAACTGGCCCATGGCCACTTGGCAAACAGTGGGGACATTGGAACCAGAACTGCCTCTCTCTTAAAAGGGAGGGCCATCTCAGTACCCGAAGTCCTGAAGACATGAAGGTCAGGGGAATGGAGGGTACCACTGATTCTATTCTTGGACTCCAAGGGAGGAGGACTGGCTTGACTAACAGTCTACTTGTATATAGATTCTCATTTTTTTCATCTCTATGGAAAAGCCTCGGATGACCCTGGATGTGGCAGGAAGTAGAAATAGTTTCTTAATCAATATGGAGGCCACTTCTTGTAGCTGGAAGTTTTCCTGTGTCCTGCCTGGTCCTGTAGCCACTCAGACCCAGATAAACACACAGAGGCTTATATCAATTACTAATTGCATAGCCATGGTCTATGGCTCAATTTTCGTGCTAGTTAGCTCCTATAACTAAACTCAGCCATTTCCATTAATCTATATGTTGCCACGTGTTCCGTGGCTTTACCTATATGCCATTACATGCTGCTCCCTGGACAGTGGGATGGCATCTCTCTACTTTTCCTTTCTCTTTTCCCTATCTCTCTTGGATTTTCCTGCCTGGCTCCATCCTGCCCTCCCATAGGCCGTTGCAGCTTTATTTATCAACCAATCAGAGCAACACATATTCACAGGATACAGAAAGATATCCCATAGCAACTTCTTCTAACCAACTTCCTTGGACCTACTTTTTGGTCTTTGATCCTCCTCATTGGAATTGGTAGGTAACTCCTGCAGAACTAAGCTGCCCCACACCCCCTCTAGACAGCTCCTTAGAAAAATGTAACTTTTATACATTCATTCTCAGTATTACTGAAATGGCTACCACACTATTATGGAGAGACATCTTGTCAAAACTCATTACAGTACAGCTCAACCATCCCATAAGCTCTCCCTGACCCCTCTTACCCAGACACACCACTAGACCTCTTCTATTTTACAAATTTCCCCTGGGGACAGTTTGTCTTTCCCTGGATGGTCACTGTGCACAACCTCTCCAAAACGTTGTCTCAAAATTTCCAACTTTCCCAGGCATCCCTTCCCCCAAGCTAGAAGTCCAGGGATGGCCATATCCCTTATTTATAAGCATTTGACCATCAGTCTACTCTGCCCCTGTAACTTCCCTTGTGACATGCCCATACTGGTGGTCAGAGGCCTGACAACAGTTACTGGTTAGTGTAAAACCTCAGAGTCATCAACAAGGTTGTGGTCCCTGCATGCTGTTGAACCAAACCCCCACACTCCTTTAGGACTAATTCCCATAGGGAGTCCTGCTGGCCTCCTTCTTCCTAGCCAGCCCCCCTTTTATTTTGTTTTGATGTACCAATGAGTTTAATCAAGGTTGCTTATGGGAGCAAAGTTGAGAGGTTATTTACAGGACCATGGACAACCTATCAATTCCCTTTACTCGCTGTATAAAAGCCCTTCCTACATAATCTCTCCCTTTGGTCTCTCTTTCTCGCTATTGTCAGATAATAAATAGCTCAGCCTTCATCTGAAAAAACAAAACACAAGGCATTAATGAGGCCCTTCAAATGAAGTCTTACTTGAATGCTGTGTGATACACACAACTATCAGGAAAGGCAGAGAGGGTTCAGACATTAAAGAGGCTCCTTAATAATTTAATAAAAGGGGCTGGAGAGATGGCTCAGCCGTTAAAGGCTAGGCTCACAACCAAAAATAATTTAGTAAAAGAAACTCAACAGTCCTGGCTAACTCTCCTCTCAGTGACATTCCTAAGGTCTCCTATCACTCCTGAAGAAAGACACATCTCAAGCCCATTTAAGGTCCTATGTAGAAGAGGCCACTCCTTCACAAATATCTTTCATTAGGCCCTGAAAATCATGGTCTTGCCCAGTATGTTACATTTCAGAAACCAACCACCAAGACCATTAATGATCGTCAGGATAATGACAGCCTGAAACCAGACTCTTTCTCACCAAGTGAACATGGCCAGTCAAAATTAGCCTTGACAGAAGACCACAGAGCTGCTCTCTCTAAAGTCAGCCTCCTCCTGGAATCGAACACTGAGCAATCGGAACTGTTATCGTTTGTATGCTGGGAACTGCATGATGGGAATTACATGATGGGTCATCCTAGTCAAAGAAGATCGTGGGCTGGCGAGATGGCTCAGTGAGTGATAGAATTTTCTCTCAAACCTGGTGACCTGAGTTCCATCCCCGGAACCCACATGGTGGAAGGAGAGACTGACGCCCCACGAACTGTCCTCTGACCTCCACACATGTAGGCACATTACCCTACCCCTTGAACAATGAAATAAGTGTAATTTTAATTTTTTTAAAAGAAAGAGAGTAGCTGCAGACAGGCGGTTCTTTTTTACTCCCCCACGCCCCTTGAATTCTCCCATTGTGTTCAATAAACTTTTCCCCCCTACTTTGGTCTAATGGTTGATTCTTTCACCAACCCCGTACCATTCCCCTTGTATCCCCAGTCTATAGGAAGAAGAAAGAGTTCAGACTTCCTAGGAGGCTCCAAGGGTGCAGCACTAAATTCCAGCAGCCCAACTGGAAGGGTGATCCTGCCCATACAGATGCAATCTCAGGTGAGGCCACAGTGAGAAGATCCCCCAAAGACCTCCTATTTCCAAACCAGGGTGACAGGATTCTTTTTGCTTTTCTTCCTTTGGGTTTTTGAGACAGTCTCATTCTATAGCTAGACTGTCTAAAAACAGGAAGTTATCTTGCCTCCAGCTCCCCAGTACTGAGATAACAAGGAAGCTTACAGACATGGACCACTGCCCTCTACCCCTTAATGAGTAGGGTTCAGCCCAGGTGAGTCCCCAGGATCACAGGATGACTGTGAGCAAGACAAGGGTCTGAACAACCACTTTCTTCTGAGTGTGAGTTTGATTTTACCGACTGGGAACTTGCTTTTCCTCAGGCACACACACACACACACACACACACACACACACACACACACACACACACGCCCAAGCAAAGATTTTTGTTTTAAAATAAGGAAGAAAGAAACAAAAATCCTGGATGCAGCAAGTTTGGGCCATGACAGGGGAACATTGCTGGGTGGCAAGTTCCTGGGAGGTCCAAAACCAATACCAAACCTCCCACTAATCCTTTATCGGGATGCGCCCCCTCTGGAGGTTGGCATTGTCTGGAGATATATATATATATATCTCCTCATAAATTTTGGCTGGAGTGGATGGGCTGCAGAGGGAGGGGAGACTTAAGCCGTTACTACAGAGCAGTTTCCCTTCTTGGAAATGCAGCCAGAAGTTGACTTTCCCTCCAGGAAAGAAAAAATAAGTCTGTTATGTCTGTTGCTTTCTCCCTCAGTCGCTGTCTGCCAGCTTTCTTCTTAAGCTCGCTCTCCTTTCTGTCTGTCTCTGTCTCTTTCTCTCTCAAACACGCACATTAATGGCTCTAGACCCTTTTTTAAACTTTTTTTTAATGGTAGGGCGGAGACTTTGAGAAAAACCCTCATCCACCCATTCTTACCAACTAACTCTGCACACACACACACACACACACACACACACACACACACACACACACACACACACACACACTCCGGCAACCTCCAGATGTTCCCAAGCCAGCGGCCATCTGCTGAGATTACTGGTACGAGCAAAGGGGGAAGGCAGAGGGGGCAGGGATCCGGGTTGCAGGAAACTGGGAGAGAGGCCTAGCGGAATGGGAGGGAACGGCGCACTTTTGAGACGCTCCCTAGGGTGGAACCCGTGCTCGGGCCGGCGGGCGGGGGCTGGGCGGCGAGAGCGCCCCGCTAGACTTGCACTTTGACGACGCTCCCTGAGCCTCTTGGCCGCCGGCCCGAGCAGCCACTGGGTGCCCAGCAAGGGGAGCCCGGCGGCGGGCGGGGACTTGGGGCGGGACGTGCGGCGCGGAGAAAAGCGCCGGCCCACCGGCCAGCGCCGGGCCGCCAAGGTGAGCCTGCTGCCGAGGCGACAGCTGTGGACCTGCCAGGTGGGTGCTGTCCCGAGGCGCAACGAGATCGGCGTGCATGCGGAGGTCTGGAGCCTTGGACTCCAACCTCGCCGCCCCATCCCGTGGGCAGGCGGGAGTGAGGGGCGGGTCCGGGTCCTGCCGAGGCCCCTCAACTTTTCCGGGACACCGGGCCACAGCAGCGCAGGGTGGGGGTAGCAGGGGAGAGGGCTTTCGGGAGACAAAGGCTCTGTCTAGGGGCCGTGGGCGTGGGCCGGCGCCTCCAGGGTCTTTGTAAGAACACGTGCATCTCACGGTAGTGGGTCTTTTGTGGATTTGGGTTCAGAAGCCCGCATCTGCCTGCGCCTTTGTGTGTGCGTGGCTTTGCATGGCTGTCTCGCCCCGGTGTCCCCGTTTCGCAGCCTGGCGTCTGGTTGTGGGGACCGGTGGGCGCTCCGCGTGTGTCCGCATACGTGGTCTGTGCCTGTCGACGTGTCTGGGTTGGGTGTCCGTGGGGCATGTGTGCGCGCTGAGAGCCTGAGCTGCCCTGACTCTCCGCTCCCCTGCTGTCCACCGTTTCCCCCTACTTGGCTTCAAACTTTTCTCCGGGTTTCTCCGGCAACGCTTGCCGGCAGCCCTCCTCTCTCTCACCTCCGGAGGTCCTTCCAGCCGCGAGGGGGTGGGATAGGATTGGTGGGTCGGGGGTGATCGGCAGTGCCTGGCGACTGGCCCGGGCCAGGACTGGGCGGAGCGTGCTGGACACCCTCACAGGACCCTGATGGGAGGAGGGAGGGACGCGGCTGGTCTGGGCTCCGGCCTGAGGCTGGAGACCGGGGAGTAGCGCGCTGCTGGCAGTTGTTTGCCCTTCGCTCCTGGGACAGAGTGAGTGTGGAAGGAGAAACCCGCCAGCTTGGTGGAGAGGCGTGCTTGGTTTTGAGTACCACTCTGCATTTAACCGGACCCCAGAGTGAGGGGATCAACCTTCTGATTCAATAGGTGAGAAAGGCCAAGGCTTGCCTGCATCCGGCCTGCTGGCGGCCCCAGCCCCGGTTGGGCTGTGGGGAGGGGGTGGGGGCTTGCATACATTTGTTTCCAACGGCACAGTCAGTGGCCCACTGTAGGGCACTGGGCGTATTGCTCATCCCCGTTGAGATTCGGTCACTTACGGATGGGGTGAGAATTCCTCGCCGCCGCGGGAGCGGAGCGCGCAGTGGTGGTAACCAGCGTCCGGAGTTTAGCTGTGAGCAGCGCCGCCCACACTTGGCCAGGCCCAGAGGTGACTCAAACTTAGATCCTTCCTTGCTCCATGCTATCCTTTCGGATAAGTCTAGACTTGCAAAGCCCCCAGAGTGGGAGGGGCTCCATCCTGCCTGGGCTTTTGATCCTGGGTGGCAAAGATAAACCAAACATTTCTTTTCCAGCCCTCCACCCCAATCTTTAACCAAGAACTTTGCCCAATACTAAGGGGGGGGGGGGGTGTTGGGGGGGAGATAAGCTGGCCACAAACTTGGGAAAGAGGCAAGGATGGCCACTTTTAATGTCTAGTCCTAGTCATTCCTTTTGAAAGGGGAGTGTAAATTCCCTTGTGATTACTCCCTTGTGACCCCAGAGCCTGGAAACTATTGTGTTCCCAGGCATTAATTTGTTCCTAGGACAAGAAGGCTGGAATGCACCATCCTGGGGAACTCCAGTCCACAGGGCTTCCACCCACCCTGTTCCACTGACCCGTGTAAAGGCAAAAGCTGATGTTACTTATCTTGTGCATGACAGACTGGTCAAGAGACAGAGTCCAGACCGGCAGTCTTAATCATTACTTCTGGCACAAAGCAGAAGCGGTGTGCTTTATGGAGTTCACCATCCTTTCTCAGAACACCGAGCCTAGGAATTGGGGATACTTCCTGAAGAGGGCAGGGCCCACCCTGGAAGTCCCCTGACAAAACAAGTTCTAAGACAGGTTCCATAGGAGGGACCATGGGAGGGACCTGGCAGAGTAGATGATTCTGCCTAGGGTTTTGAAGTTTTCCAATGCACAGCAGAGCCAGGAAGGGCTTCCCACAATACATGCAGGGCTCTGTGTGTCCTGGAAACAGCGTGCAGGTGGTTTGTCTTTGTGTCAGGGTGCACGGTTTGGGTTTTGAGGAATAAGTTACTTGGAGGCTGGGAGGGGAGGTGGAGGCTGAATCACTGAGCATCAGTTTGAGCCGGAATTTGAGCCTGTGTGCAGAGAGTTAGTTGCTGGAGGAAAGGGTGGTGTTGGTCAGTCTAAAGCCTTCCTCTGGCTTTTGGATGGTGCTGGAGTCTGGGAGACCTATCTGAAGACAAGATGCTGCATGCCTTCCAGTCAGAAAGTCTGGGAGCTGTGCTCTTGCTCCATGGGTGCCCACCTCTGTCACCTGGGATGTGTCATTTTGCCCGTCGGATGCGTAGCCACCTTCAGGTGGAGTTACCGATTGATGTGTTGTGAATGTTAAATAACATAACAGGTTACTGTATACGCTAATAAATTGAGATGTCGTTTCAGGGTGTCTGACTACATTGTGTGAACACAGTGGAGGCAGAAATAGCATGGACCCCAGTCATAAACCTGGTTTTACCGCTAAGCCAAGCTCTGAGTTCCAGGAGGCACCAAAGCAGAAGGAGGCCTCTCTGCCCCTGACATTTTACTCCTCTGGGTCCCCCCCACCCCATGCTAGTATCCACGCTAGAGCTGGACACATTCTTAGACAGCCACAGCCCAGTGCCTCTTTGGGGGATGAGGGCCGGGTTAGGCTGGGAAGGCCTCACAGAACAGGTAGCTTTTGAGTCAGACAAGTGAGAGTTTGTGGAAGACAAAAGGGGGGGGAGGGGGGCTTTGCCATCTTTGTCAAAATAAATAGCAAAGGCAGAGGTCCCTGGGGAGTGGCAGGTGTCTAGCCTGAGAGGCTGTTTTTGTGGAATGGGTTTTAGATGGGGCGCAGTGGTGGACTCTTTGATCTTTAGTTGGAAGCTGTCTGTACTCTGGTGCCCAGCATGGCGGTTGTTTAGAGCTTTGGAAGTGTTTAGAGGTGGAGGCCAGAGGCCAGGTGGCTACAGAGGTCTCCTGAGTTGGACCCAGGCGAGGTGGTTGCCTGACTCGAGGAAGAGGAGAGACAGAGACCCGCTTGCCTAGGAGTGACTGCTGTTTTGATGCCAGATTCCCTTTCGGCCACAGGTGTCACCACTGCCTCAGCCTCCTCTGGCCTTTGCGACCTTCCCAGATCCCAGGGGAACTTGGTGGGACACTGAGAGATTCCAAGGCCTCCAAGGATGGCTGTTGGGCTCTGCATCCTGTGTGTCTTAGCATCCCTTCTCTGACCCTGCAGTCACCCACAGAGGCAGGACTGAACATGCGCTGAGACCCGTTGGTGCCGGCGGGCTGAGTCCTTGCTTCCTCTAAGTAGTCAGAGCCAGGCCCGGCTGGGAACAGCACCAGGCTTCTCTACGTGTTACAAGACCAGACTCGGTTCTCAGAGTTAGTGAAAGCCTGTAAGTTGGTGCCTGGTCTGCAAAACTTTTTTTTCTGCCCCATGCAGGCTCTCCCTGTGTTCTCCTGTGCTGTTTGAGATTGGTGGGAGCTTGACAGTTTTCCCAAAGACCAACTGGAAGGAGAAAATAGCATTTGAGGCTCGTTCATATCCTTGTAGATGATGCTCCTTCGGTGGGAGGGTACTGAAGTTCCAGGCCCCACCGGTACCAAAGATGTCATGAAGGAGGCCAGGTGCTAGGTTCAGAATACCCGGGTCCAGCCATTGTCTCCTCACTGGCCATGTGACTCTGGACAAATCACTGAACCTCTCTAGACTCCTTAGACAGCCAGAAGACAAGTGCAATACCATCTAACTTCCTGGTTTTGCAGGGCAACCAGACATAAATAGCTGAGGATGCATATGGACAGACTGAGGTGTCCTTTGGTGACAGCATCACCATCTGTGTGCCTGATACATCTTTTAGACTTTTTGTTTGGTTGCTTCTTTGTTTTGAAACAGGGTCTTAAACTATATAGCCCCAGCTGCTGTGGAACTCACTATGTGAACCAGGCTGGCCTCGAACTCATAGAGATCCTCCTGCCTCTATCTTTCGAGTGCCGAGATTAAAGGCATGTGCCACCATGCCCAGCCAGTACCTGGTATATCTTAATATAGTACTTGATCCAGGGAGAAATTAAAAAAAAAAATCCTAACTCCCCCATCACTGCTCACAGAGGACAGACAGGTAAACATGTCATTACAGCCCCGCATTACCAGCTCTAAGCGCCTGTCCACACTGCCGGTTTCTAAGTTGAGGCCAAGTGTGGGTTTGACGCTAAAATGCCTAGGTCCGGTTCCTCTATTGCCTGGCTGAATAGCATGCTGCTGTTTGCCTGTGCAGCAGGGATGATAATCACCACAGTTAAGGACTGTCGTGGGGCAGTAATGACACATTCGGGAGCTGATGTGCTTGCAATATCGATTCTGAAGAGAAAACCAGCCCTGGAGGCTCTGAGTGTGTCCCCAAAATTCTGATTCTAATTTCCAGAGCTAAGTGGTTGGAGGGCAGGACGCTTATGAAATGTCTCCCTGTGGATTTCATTGCTGTCAGTATGCTTGTGACTGAGGGCAGTGAGGTGCGAGGCCACTGGGGTTTGAGGAGCAGCTGGCTGATAAAAAGCCCATCCTAGGTGGGTGCTGGGCACTGGACCAACCCGCAACTATCCCCCATCCCACTTAGCTCCTGTGCCAGAGGTTCCATGTTGAAGTTGTTAGCAAAAGCTAGAAAGTTTTATACAGTCAGAAGTGCTATGGCGTGGTACCAGGGCCTGGCAAACAGACCCAGGGGGAGTGTGGACTCCAGCCTCTAATCCCAGAGAGGTGTCCACAGAAGAGGAGGGTGGCTAGAGACTCAGCAGCAGGCACCAGCAGTATGTCCGAGAGGTCAGTGTGAACCATGGACCTGCTGGGTGCCTGGCTCTGCATATAGGAACCTGGGTGGAAAGGGATGTGAAGGCTAAGTCACCACCTCCAGGAAGTTTAGAAAACCCTGGCCGTCGTTGGCCACCAGGGACTGAGCACTTACTGAGCAGAATACACCATCTCTACATTTTCCACGGCCATCACTTCTTGTCCCTCTGGAGGACTCCGAGACTCCAGTAGGCAGGGCTGGATTCCAGGCAAGTCCTAGGTCTAATAGCCAACCCGCATAGCTTCTTGCTGGGTCTCTGTTGCTGCCCCCAGGTCTGGTTTTGACCCCAGTTAGGGAAGGATGCATAGGTTAAGAAGGAGGTGCTTGTCCCCAAGCTGCTCACACTTTATGTTTGAAATTTGAATTTTCTCAGTAGCCTCTAAAGGAGGCCTGTTGGTAGCCTGAGGTGTGAGAGGCCAGGAGGGAGGGGTGGTGGGAGCCTGTGGGGACAGAGACTGCTTTGTTCCACTGGCCAGGCAGGGACGGGTGGATAGATGTGTGTGATGTAAGGAGCAGTGTGAGGTGGTGGGTCCCCAGCTCCTGGGCCTTGCTCTGCCATCGCATTTCCTTTACTGACCCTCTGGGCTTCAGTCACCCATAGTCTCCAAGGGCTCTGCAGCTCACGAGCCTGGAATTCTCTGTGTTTGCGGACGGTGGGAACAACAGCGGACTCCTGAGAGAAGTTGCTACCCAGATGACAAAGCCGTTTCAGTTCCTACGGGGATTCGAACAGAGAAGGGAGAGGGGCATTTCCAACCTCCAGAGGCCTTCTGTCTGGGAGAAGATGATCTCTGTGGTTTTCCAAACAATCCCGAGGGCAGTGATAGGGCCGGCTCTGTCTCATGGCCGATTTGGGATGTGATGTGGAAAGAGCCCCTTGGGGCTGCCTGGCCCATAGCATTCACACCATTCATGCTTGGCCTCACAGGCCAGGAGTCACTGTGGACTTGACGTTGTGGGCCCTAAATAGCTCATGGCTGGCCTCACAGGACCTGCTGTCTTCCAAACCAGAGCTGTGGGAAGTGTCTTGCCTTGTTCTGTTGCTCTTTGGATGTCTTTCGTCGGCAGGGCAAGGGTTGTAGAAACGATCTCTTGACCTGGAGATCTCTCTCCTCTCCGGACATCCTTGGTGGCTTCCTGTCTGCATTGCCCACATGTCTGCATTGCCCACACGCTGCACTTTCTCCCAGAGTAGAGGTCCCAGAGTAGAGGCTGGGCAACACTAATGCACAGATCAGGAAATCAAATTCCTGAAAATAAAACTGTGAAAGTCTCAAAACCTTAAGCCTCCTGGGTTCAGGATGCAAATGATGTTTGCTGTGAATGTGCTGTTTGCTGTGGATGAGAAGGGGGGCCTTACAGTCTCTTTGCTCAGCTTTAAAATCCTACAGCTCTAGGGTTGGTACTGAACCCCTCATTGTGGAGATGGGAAACAGAGGCTCCCAGAGAGGAAAGCCCTGGTGATCACGACAGTCCAGGGCAGAACAGTGACGAAGATCTAGGGGTCCTGACTCCCCTGGGACTTGTCCCGCCCGACACAGTCGCCCTGTTGCTTTCTTATCATCGTCCTGGAGTGTGGTGAAGCATGATGAGGGGCCCTTGGTGTAGCGTCTAACCTGGAGAGACACAGCAGCCCAAGCTGTGGCTCTGTCAGTGACTTGACGGTACTGGGCATGTCCCCTGTAGGGGGCCATATCTCCAGTCCTTAGAGCAGCTCTTCAAAGGACTGGCCTCCCCTCATCCTCTCTGTAGTGTCTCCAGATCACACAGGTTAGCAGGTGACTCTTCAGATCCTTTAACGAGGGATGGGCCAGTTGGTCTCATTGGGCGAACTCGAGGACTGTATGAGAGCGGTGGGCTGTCGCTTCCTATTTCCCACTAGAGTTCCCCGGGGCCTGTGTATGACAGCAGGGGCCCTGGGAGGTGTCCGTGGCACAGCAGAGCAAGGCTCTGGCCTAGTGCGTTTATCAGCCACGTTGCCCAGGTGGCACTCCACCTGTCCCCTTTATCTCAGCATGAGGACCGCTGCGTCATTCCAGATCCTCCGGGGAAGGATGTGCTCAGCTCTCTACAGATGCAGGGTGCAGGGCTTTGTGGACTTGTGTGAGGATGGCAGACATTGCTGCCCTGTTGGGAGTCCAGGGCTGGAACCTAGAGGAGAGAAACATCTGTGCTGTGTTTGCCCGGCCGGTTACATAAGCTAGAGTTCAGGAGAAGCAGCCTGGCATTTTGTGGACACATTGTATAATCACCTCTGGGAACCAAAGGGTAATCTCGGAGCCCTTTGTGGTGTTTGTTTAAACCCCCAGGTTGGGGGTGGAGGCTAAGAGCGATCTGCTTAGCTTGAGGGCGGGGTAGGGGTGGTGGTAATGAACTCTTGAAGAGCTCCCTGGGGGAACAAAGGGGCCCGGAGCAACTTAATATTTTCCTCTTGGTGCAAACATTGGAACGCTCTGTCCTGCCTTGGCTGGGTCCAAGCCCAGGATGCACCTGGGGAGGGTTTAATCCTTGAATTGGTCTCTACAAAAGACAGGGGTAGACAAGAAGGGCCCCAGGTTGGGTAGGGGAGAAGAGCCCAGCCCGGTTCACCCTGGCCCAGGACAGAGCCAGAGCGCAGATCGAGTGGCTGCGTCTTTAAAGTTTCATGGAGGACGGGTAATGCTATCCAGCTGTCTGCTGCCCCGGTCTAGAAGGTGGCCAGGTCCACACCCCTCCCAATTCACCCAGTTTTCTTCCCTGGAGGCCCCTGGAAGGGAGACAGGCAGGAGGGTAGGCCACCCAATGAAGAGCCTTCTGTCTTCCGAGTGGCTGCCTAGCAGGGGAGGGGGCCACTTAGAGGTCCTCAAAAACATGAACATAAACCTTGAATATGCCTCGTGTGGACCTCTGCAACCCTTAGATATGACAGCATACACATAGTGTCAGGAATGTGTAATGGCTTCTGTTGTAATTTCTTTTTCTTTCCTTCCTTTTTTCTTTTTTTTCTTTTGGTTTTTGGTTTTTGGTTTTTGAAGACAGGATTTCTCTGTGTTACAGCTCTGGCGGTCCTGGAACTCACTTTGTAGCCCAGGCTGGCCTCGAACTCACAGAGATCCGCCTGCCTCTGCCTCCTGAGTGCTGGGATTAAAGGCGTGCGCCACCACTGCCCGGCTTGTAATTTCACAGAAGGAACTGAGGTCGAGGGGTGGGTGGCTTGAGCTGTAGCAAACGTCTATAAGGAAAGTCCCCCCTGGATTCACCCTGCTCCCCACCGGGCCTTCTGGAGGCAGGAGACCGAGACAGAAGAACTGAGCAAGCCTGGCTCTAATTCCGCCCTGTTTTGTGCTGGTTTGGTGGTACAGCCCTGGTTCTCTCTGAGCCTGTTTCTTCTTCTGCCCAGTGGGGTCCTAAGCCCTAACCCTGCCTGTCACAGTTAAAGGGGGAGGGGGCGGAGAGGTGAGCCAGCTGGGAGCTGGGCACAGGCAAGAGAGCAGGGGCTCAGGGTGTGGGCGTCCCCCAAGCATATCTGGGAATCCAGACACTGGGTCTCCAAGTAGAAGGGAGTTGCTCCTGCAGAGCCAGCTAAGGTGGAAGGGGAAAGGGCAGTCCCTGCAGGAAGAGTGGGTTCAGCCCCTGCCATTGGCAGCCAAGGATCCTGGCTCTGTGTCTACTCCACCCAGCACCACCAGGCTTAGGTGTGTCCTTACCTGTCTCCAACCCTTCCAGGCTCCGTTCTCTCTTGTCAGATGGAGACAGGACTCTGCCTTGTAGATGGTTGGGAGGGTTAGAGAAGACCGTGCTCTGAGGCAGCCAACGCAGCCCCCAGCCTGTGGCATCTTTTCAGCCAAGATGAATGAAGCCCCCCAACTCCACCCCCGCACTGTGAACTCCTCTGTGGCATACCTGGGTCTCCAGCAGCCTCTGAGCCCTGGATCAGCAGATTTAGTAAAACCAGCCAAGAGACCATCTGGTCCAGCAGGTTTCACAGTTAGATGTCCGGGTACAAGCCCCAGCTCTGTCCTTGCACATGGGCTGTGTCTTGTAGGGCAGGATAAGAGTGTCTGGTACATCCACCCCTCACCTGTGGCTCTCTTTCCAGGTGCCACCATGTTGTGCTCCCTGTTCCTGCTGCTCCTGGCCATGGGCAGAGTGCAGACAACCCGGCCATGCTTTCCCGGATGCCAGTGTGAGGAAGAGACTTTTGGCCTCTTTGACAGTTTCAGCCTGACTCGAGTGGACTGCAGCAGCCTGGGCCCCCACATTGTGCCTGTGCCCATCCCTCTGGACACAGCCCACCTGGACCTGTCTTCCAACCGGCTAGAGACCGTGAATGAGTCGGTGCTGGCAGGGCCGGGCTATACCACACTGGCTGGCCTGGACCTCAGTCACAATCTGCTCACCAGCATCGCGCCCACTGCCTTCTCCCGCCTGCGATACCTGGAGTCGCTCGACCTCAGCCACAATGGCCTGGCAGCCCTGCCAGCTGAGGTTTTCACCAGCTCTTCCCTGAGCGATGTCAACCTCAGCCATAACCGACTACGGGAGGTCTCAATCTCTGCCTTCTCCACCCACAGCCAGGGCCGGACGCTGCACGTGGACCTATCCCACAACCTCATCCACCGCTTGCTCCCCCATCCAGCCCGGGCCAGCCTGCCTGCACCTACCATTCAAGAGCCTGAATCTGGCCTGGAACCAGCTCCGTGCTGTGCCCGATCTCCGAGACCTGCCCCTGCGTTACCTGAACCTGGATGGGAACCCTCTGGCTACCATCCACCCAGGTGCCTTCATGGGGTTGGCAGGCCTCACCCACCTGTCACTGGCCAGCCTACAGAGTGTCCCCCAGTTAGCACCCCATGGCTTCCGTGAGCTCCCAGGCCTACAGGTCCTGGACTTGTCAGGCAACCCCAAGCTCAAGTGGGCAGGAGCCGAGGTGTTTTCAGGCCTGGGCTTGCTGCAGGAACTAGACCTGTCGGGTACCAGCCTGGTACCCCTCCCTGAGATGCTGCTCCATCACCTCCCAGCTTTACAGAGTGTTAGTGTAGGCCAAGATGTGCAGTGCCGGCGCCTGGTGCGGGAGGGTGCCTACCCCCGGCAGCCTGGCTTCAGCCCTAAGGTACTCCTACACTGTGGAGACACCCAGGAATTTGCTGCCAGAGGCCCAGACATCTTGTGACAAATGGTGTGGCCTGGGGCCACTTGACAGACTGCTGTCCTGGGCTTGCTCAGATCCCAACTAACTTATATTTCAATGTGCCAATGCCTGTGGGGAGTCTCCAGGCCTACGTGGCGGCATTCTCAGTAAAGCTGTGGGCCAGGGATAGCTTTCGTACCTGGGGCCTGTACCCAGGAACAAAATCTACCCGTTTGTCTCGGTGACTCCCTTCCCAGAACTGTGGGCAGAGGGACTTGGCTGCCAAACCAGACTCTGGTCCCTTCCTGAGCCCTGCCCCCCGCTGTCCATAAGTGCCTTCCTTCCCTTTTGCCTGGACAGACCTGACCCACGGTGTGACGGGGTAGGTGGGGGTCAGCCCTGCAGATGCTGACTCGGCTCCTCTGAGCTCAGTGTCTGACCACACCTTCTATGAGGCCTACTTCTTCCTTTTCTCATGGAATCCTGGGTAGACTCTTAATTGTAGAAGGACTTAGAGAGGAAATCAAATCCACCCTCCTTGCAGGACAGTCGGGAAGAGGGGCCAGGAGCAGCAGACGTGCTCACCTGAGGTCTTGGAGAGGCGTGAAGAGCCCAGCCTCCTGCTGAGGGTGGGGGCCATGGACTTCCCTGTCTGTCATCCATCCCCTCCCCTGGCTGGGTTGCCCTATGACCGTTGTCTGTGCTCTTTCCCATTACAGCCAGCAGCAGCGACAGCAAGGTCACAGAGGTGGGACTCTAGGTCCAGTGGCCAGCTCATGGTATGAGCAAAGTCAGTCCACCTGTCAGAGCCTCAGGAAGCTTGGGACATGTCAGTCCCAAGCCTGTCAGTTTCTTATTGTGGGGTGGGGGTCCCCTAGCATCAAGACTGGAAGCGTGCACATTTTCCCCAGAGCATTTCTCACGATGCTTCCTAAGGGGCTATCTGGCCATGGGCTCCAAGGGGACTTGTGGAGTTAGTGTCCATGGGCCAGAGCCCAGAGGCCCATTAATCCTTCAGGAGTGCGGCAGAAAGAGACAGGGTTTCCCATCCACATTATGCTTACCCCCAGGGTCACATCTCAGCTCTCTAGCCCTGGATTCTCTCCTTTGTCTTCATTTTATGAGAGTCATTGCCTTTTCTTAGTGAACTGCCCCTTTTAACCCCCACCTCTGCTGGTCGGGGATGGAAACGAAGATAAATGTATTTGTTCACTTTTGTAAGACTGTTCTGGGCATGTGTTGGGGGTGTTGGGAAGAAGCCAGCTATCAGTGACCATGTGGGCACTGGGGCTGGCCCCAGAGATGCTCACAAGGCAGTGTGAGCTCCGTCTTGCCACACTAGCCCAGCCCAGCCCAGCCCAGCCCGACTGGTCCTTGGTTTAATAAATACGTAGAAGAGTTCTTTCCATCTCATTATTGAACCAGAGTTTGCTGACAATCGCTGCCCTGGGGTTGGGGCTACAAGGGTAAATTGGACCCCACCTTGGGCAGCTCTTTCTCCCTGAAAAAGCCAAGAACCTTCCAGGATCGGGTGTGTATGACAACATTCGGGAGGTGGTTACTGGGGTAGCCTACACCCCATTTTACTTTCTTCACCCCCTATCCATGTCACCCCACCTCCATCCACCATCTGTACATCCCCAGGCATGAGGCCCTTGCACACCTCTGCCTCAGGCTTGTAGCAATGGAACTCTGTCCTTGCACTGTCCCTCAACTCCTTCTCATGGAGGATTTCCGTTCCTAACGGGCCTTGGAAGCTTTCCCAAAGGCTCCCTTGACTCCCTTCTGGCAGCTTTGACCATCATTGGCATTTAGCTGCTGTGGTACCCTGTTTGCACACCTCCAGTGACAGCTCACTCCCAGCTTCCTGTGGGCTCTTGGTGGTCAACAGGTTGGTTCTTCTGACTGGCCGTTCTAAGGAGGTACCCAACACCATCATCGCCACCAACAGCCAGCTGTGGCTGGTCCCTACACTGTGCCAGGCCCTGTACTGAACTGCAAAGTGTAACTCCTGGGGTCTCTGCCCTGGGCGGGGGGCACAACAGGATCCCTAGCTAAAGAAAAGTTCAAAGCCAGTGAAAGCCTTGTGAAGGGCCTGCATAGCTCATGACAAGTAGACTAACAAGGAGGCTGGCACTTAGGGAAGCTCGTGGGTGAGGGGTCAGTGGCACAGAGTCCAGGGTTTCTAGTTGACAAATCTCCTGTGGTAACCTTATTGGCAAGAATAGCTAACTCGCTGGGTGAATGCCCACTGTTGGAATGTTCTGGACTCTGTGCAGAAAGAGCTGAGGGTTCCATTCCCTGTATTTACTCAAGTGGGGAAGAGGGAAGCCCTGTATACCAGGCAGGAGCGGCTTCAAATGTAGGATTGGGGCAAGGATGGTACTGTCACCCAGTAGGTCTGGGCCCTCCCAAAGCCCTGCTTGTGGAAGGAATTCTGTTTTGTTTTTGAGACAAGTTCTCTCTATGAAGTCCTGTCCATATGTAGGAATCTTAAAGATAGGGAAAAAGCCCAGAAGGGAAGTGGGGGGTGGGAGGGGTAGAGAGAGATCTCAGCACTCAGGCTGCAACTGGAGGCAGGGGCTGGTGGTGCACATCAGTGATGCCAGCCCTCCTGAGGCAGAGCCAGGACCATGGCTTACATGAAGGTCTGGGGCAGCAGGGTTGGAGGTGAGCCTGGACTGCATTAGACCTGTCTCAATAACAATAACAAAAATAAAAAACAAAAATGAGCCAGCAATGGAGCTCCTGGGGTGAGGGTCGGGGCACAGACATCCGACTGCAGCCTCATCCTGTGAGCTGAGATGTCGGAACAATCTCAACCAAGCCTTTTGCCTGCCCTAGACCTAAAGCCTCACCGGGTAGTGCTTCTGGGCGGCATCTGGCCCACAGCGCCACCTGGTGGCCATATACACGGAGCCGACAGGCAGAGCAAGGCGGTGAATGCTGGTCTCTGCCTCCCACCATCGAGAAACACTCACAGGGTCTTCCTCTCCTTCCAGAGATCCTGGCACCTAGGAGGAGGGTGTTAGAATATTCAGTCTCCAATTTCATGCTAAGATTTTGTTTTGAATTCATTGAGTTCATCACAAAAAATCCTGGATTCATTACAAATCAATTGTGTGAGTTATCTGAGCCTGAAAAACCAGAGTGAAAATACCTCTGTCCTCACCGGGCAGCAGTGGCCTTTAATCCCAGCACTCGGGAGGCAGAGCCAGGCGGATCTCTGTGAGTTCGAGGCCAGCCTGGTCTACAGAGTGAGTTCCAGGACAGGCTCCAAAACTACACGGAGAAACCCTGTCTCCAAAACCTTCCGTCCTCAAGAAGAGGGATCGAAGTCACATTTGCGCAGCGTGAAAAACTGTGACAGTCACAGAATAAGGTGCCCCAGAAGTGCCCTTCCTCCTCTCATCACAACCGACCGAGTACTTTTGTCGCTATATAAATGAGGAAACCAGCCCAGGGCAGGCTTCATTTGTCGGGTACCATCATTCCCTCCTTGTCTGTCACTGCTCATGAGTGGGACCACTGCCCTCTGAGAATCCAAGGAGAAGGGAGCTCCGAAACACAAAAGCCACTGGACTAAAGCTGTTTTTCTGTTGCAAATAAATTGGGGAGATCATACAGCTCTAAGTAGATCCCATCAGACCATTGAGTCTAGACCCTAGAGCAGAAAGGGCCAGGGTCAAAGTTACAGGCTTGTTTCTCTTGGCCCCCTCTGCACAGCCGTGAGACTGGAGCCTGTAAAGGTGCGGACTGAGGTGCCGGGGGTTCTGTGCTGCACAACTGGTGTGCCATTTGTGGGACTCAGTGTGCAACGAGCACGTGGGTCTGTCGTCCAGAGAAGAGCGCTGGAAAGCAAACACAGGCCCTCCTAAGGACCCATAAGCCGTGAAGCCACCTTCCTGGGCTCAAAACGCCTCATTAGTAGAAAAAGTCAAGGGCGTGCCTAGTGTTGGGAGGATGAGAGAACAGAGTCTGGTTCAGAGAGCCCACTGGAATCTTCCGAACAGGAATTCCCCTCTTGGCGTAACCACACCCCACCCCCTGCTTCCCCCATACTGCCGTGGCCAAAGGGCTCTCAGAAAGAGTAGAGGGGCAGTGAAGTCCCGTCATACCTAGTTCCTTCCAAGGGTGATGTCTGTGACGGTAGAGGTCATCGGAGGCTCATGTGGCCCAGTCCATCAAGGATCAACATTCCTTCTAGGCTAACATTTTCCAGGGAGCAAATGTTTATCCTACTAATAATGACTCCATTTGTGGCCAGTATCCACAAAGGGAAGGTGTCCAGCGTTGGCCATGTCTGCCATACACTGCTGTCCAGTGTCCAGGCAGCGATCGATAATACTGTGCTCAGCATTTAACATCTGTGCACAGTGCACCTTCCAGCCGCAGAAAAATGACCATTCAGCTAAGTCATGTACCTCTGTTGGCTTTTCTTATTTATTTAAGCACTGCTGATTGTATTTATGGGGATTATTGTGTTTGTCGAGCTTGGAGGGGGAATTCCTGTGTTTACTATATAACTCCCAACACTATTTGTCATTTTATGTGACATAAATGTCACATACTCATTAGGCAAAATGTTCCAAACTGAGAAGACAAGCATGTGTCATGTTTCTCGGTGTCTCTATGCCACATATATGATAATTACATGCATTGTTACAGGAAAACACAGAGAAAGAGATATTGGTTGGAGACTTGAAGGATCAAGCTAAGAACGATTTTCTAATTAATTGATTCTTAGAAGCAGTAACTAAGCTAAGTGGAGTAATGAACGAGGGCTCGACTCCCCTGCTCAGATGAAGGGTGGAAAGCCCCACTTTGAGCTAAAAAAAAAAAAAAAAGCTGGGTTCACCTAATGAAGGGAAGACAGTGACCGGGGCACCTCAGTCAGCCCCTGGGATCCAGAAGGTCACCTGGCCTCAAAGCCTGGCACTGCTGAGTCCTGGGAAAGTCACCCACCCTGTCCTTTAGCCATAGTCCCTCGTCTGTAAAACAAAGTGATGGTGGTTTCTCCCAGGGGAGTCAATGTTGACAACCCCTTAGCATGGTGCTTACCGTACGGTTAAGCGCAATATCCATGAAATATTATCTATTCTTTTGAATCCCCCCTCATACCTTGGCCAAATTTATAAGCCTTCCTCCTCCTCCTCCTTTGTTTTTTCCTAGGTCTGTCAGCTGCCCCGGGGAGATAACAATGGGAAGCAGCACCATACTTAGGGACTTCCCTGGTTGGACTCAGGGGCTAGAGCTGACGCACCGGACTTGAGAGATGTGGGAAACCCTGTCCTTTTCCCTCTGGAGGAGCTTCACCTTCTGCCTGAAAAACACCACTGCTCTCTGACTTCAGTGATGTTCGTGGTCGGAGGCTCCTCCGTGATGGGCCAGGGCTCAGGATACTGAGCGTTCTGGTGGTAGTGATGAACATCTGGGCGAGTCTACAAGCAGGGCAGCACTGCTTCGTGGGGCCACAGAGGTGTCTGCCCCACTGTCAAAGCGCGTTGTCCCTAGAGACGCGTTCTCAGGTGAAGAGTATAAACACCCGAGGCAAGAGGGCGAGGCCCACAGAGAAGGTGGTGGGAAGACAGGGTCACGTCCCTGTACTGCCTCTGCTATCAGTGAGATACCCTCATCAAATGGGTCCCAGGAAACCTCGGCTCCTGGGATCCACAGCTGGGCCTTCACACTCATCTCGAGTCTGGGCTGAGCCTATGACTTTGATTACAACAGTGTGTTATTTATTTTGTTTTGTTTTTCAAAAATTAAATTTATGTTTGTGTGTTTGTGTGGGTGTACACACATCAGAGGACAGTTTGCAAGAGGTGGTTCTCTCCATCTACCATGTGGGTCCTGGGGATGAGTTCAGGTCATCAAGCTTGGCGGCAAGCACCTTTACCCGCTGAGCCGTTTTTGCCAGCCCATGTCTCATTTTTTTGAAACAGGGTCTCACCCTATAGCTTACCCATACTGGGCTGGAGTTCACCATCCTCCTGTCTCAGCCTCCTGAGTGCTGAGAGTATAGGCATGTAACACCATGCCCAGCTCAGGGTAACGAACTTTAAATGCAGGATAAGGTAGAAGCAGATCCACGTTAAAACCTAAGTCTTTTTTTAATTTACTTATTTATTTTTAACTTTTAATTTTGTGGTGCAAGGGAATTGAACCCAGAGCCTTGCACATGCTAGGCAAATT